>NW_028327830.1:930052-1265840 GCF_031878675.1 Megascapheus bottae | reverse complement strand
CGCTGATCCTCTCCTTCATATGCAGGGCAGGATGAGCCCAACCCTCCCTCATCTTCCTCTTCCAATTTTTGGGAAAAAATGTGCTGGCAGAAGTCCTCAGGTGTGGGGCATGGCTGATCCACACTTTTAATCCAGGCTGGTCAGGAGGCTGAGATCTGAGTATGGAAGTTCCAAGTCACCTAGAACATGAAAGTCTGATAGATTCTTACTAACAAAAATAAAAAACAGCTGAGAATGGAGTTTGGGCTGAAGTGGTAAAGGGCTAGTCTTGAGTACAAATACTTAGTGCCCAGGCCCTGAGTTCAGGCTCCAGCACTGCCAACAACCTCACTTTAGTGAGATTTTAGCTTTATTCATGTAGGCAGTTCTCACTGGAATCTTTGCTGGTAGAGATAGTCTTCATAATTTTGTCTCAAGGTAAAGGTCCTCCTGGGGTAGGACACAAAAGGTGTCATGGAGAGAGGAGCCCCACTTGCTCCAGGTTTGAAGATGGCATAGGTCAAGCCAGCATGGAGTTGGCACATCAGTCTTTTTCCTAGCACCACCTACCAGTGAATGTCAAATGACATTGACTGTTGTGGGATTGTGTGATTGAAGTGCCCCAGTAAGGGCAGTGTTAGCACATCCAAACTTGGATACCAGGAATGCTGAAATCTCAAAGCTAAGATTTCTGTTGGCTACAGAAATGCTGGTGTGTCTGTTATTCACTAAAAGTTCAGGTGCAAAGATTCTGAAGCTTGATGCCATGTGTTTATTCCATTTAGTAAAATTATTTTAATGCACTGTATAAGTTAAAACATTTGATAAGAGTCAGGGGTAGTGAAAACATTGTTCTTGAATTCAGGTGTCTGGCAGGGTAATGGGGGGTTGTTGGTGGCTGGGACTATGAAGCTGGAGATGCTATCAAACCATGGATCATGTTCCTCTTTGTCTGGGAGAAATGACTCCAAGGATGAAATTTGAATGGTGAGGAAAAGATGATGATGTACTCAGGAAATTTCTCCTAAACAAATGCTCATGTGGAAGTGGGATGGGGGCTGGGCATATCTGAGGCAGAGCTTAAGGGGGCTTCTCATGGCGTTGAGAACGTTTCTTGCGACTTCGGGCATGCAGCAGGGTGTTTTAGATGGCCATTGTGAGATGGATGGAATAAGACTGGAGACAAGATGAATGCTGGGATCCTGCAATGCTCTTGCATGAGTGGCTGGTGGCTCACCTGAAAGAACTAATTATGTCTAAAAAAGAAATCAGGAATTTGTTTTGATTAGATAATACCTGTAATCCGAGGCATATTCAGGATCCTGATCTTAGTATTGTGGTTTAAAACAACCCAGCAAAGGGAAAAATGCATGAGACTCTTACTCCCAGTTTAGAGCAAGAACAAAGATTGAAGTAGAGCTGTGGCTCAAGAGCTAGAGTGCTACCTTGAGCAAAGAAAAGCTAAGAAAAAGCTCCAGGTTTTGAGTTCAAGGCCAGGAATGAAAGAAGGCAGGTAAAAAAAGGGAAGTATGTGAGGAAGGGAAATATATAAATGAAAGAGAGAAGGAACTAGAAATTTAAAACTAGAGAATATTTAAAAGTCATCAGTCCTTCTAAGAAAAGTGTTGGAGTATGGGTTCTATATGTGGTGAACTGGAAGCCCAGCAGTGACTTGTTAACCAAAGAGTCACCATGATGAGCAAAGGATAGAAATCTGCATGAGCCTCTTAGCGGATGGAGTCACAGAAGAGAACCTCAGCTCCCATCCCATAGTTAGAAGTATATAGAGATGGGGAAGTTGGCATCACCTTGATGTCGTTGTGTCCATGGAGACTGGAAGCCATGGCTCTGTGAAAGCACAATGTTCTGGTTACTGAGCTGAGAGTCTGAGGAGAACCAAGTCCTGGCCATGAGGAAATCAGGGTGCAGCAGAGCAACTCTGCTGCGGTGTGTGCCTGCTTGGCTGTTCTTATTCTGTGGTGGATCAGGCCGGAGTGGGTGATAGTAACTGTTTTGTGGTCACAAGCCCTTCACCAAGAGCTTCCTCTGGGATTCTCATAACCTACAGGGTGGCTGGTGGTGGGATGTGTGTGGGGTGGAAGTGACAGAGGGATGGACGCATGGCAAGGTGGGTGAAGAATGAGAGGAATGATGAGAGCCCAGTTCATTGGTTTCCAAGCTTAATGGGTGGGAGGTAGAAAGGCATGATGGAGGAAAGATGGAGGCAGGGGAAGGTGGTGACAGAGTGAGGCCACCTGTAGTGCCAGCCTGGCCATCATCTGAAGCCCATAGGCAGCTTCCTGATCCCTCACTTTGTCCTGCTCCTTGTGGAGGGAATGTCACGTGTACCCAGAGCTAGGGGTGGGGCAATGTTAGTAGCACCTGGAGAACCATTGGCCTCTACCTGGGTGAGGGGTGGTTATGGCTCCCATGCTGGGTGGCCTGATAGCTATGGAACAGATCTCTCCTTAGCTACCACAGTCAGTGGCTGCTCTCCATCTAGGGTTAGGGCACCTGCTCAGCCATCAGGACACCCCATGCCAGGACAGAGGCCTACAATTCAGATGGCAGCACAGGGGTGAAGATGATCTCACCGTAGCCCTAGTTACATGGCTGTCCCTGCATGCAGGACAGGATGAGCTGGGGGAAGATGTTCTCTGTGTTTTTCCACATCCTATCCCGGCCTCTTCTTGTGTCTGATTAGACCAAGAGAGTACCAGGTTCCCTCTTATAGTCCTGGTTCTTTTTCTTTTACAGTCATGAGGCTTGAACTCAGGTCCTGGGTACTGTCCCTGAGCTCTTTTGCTCAAGGTTGATGCTCTACCATTTGAACCATAGTGCCATTTCCAGCTTTTCCTTTTCATGTGGATCTCTGATATCTCCAGTGCTGTGCCTGCAGGGAGGCACTCACCCCACAGACAGAGCCACCTCTGCCGTGACTGTGACTGCCCACAACCCTCACACCCACTCCTTGCACACCCGTCGACTCCAGTTTTAGCTCCTCTTGGACAGGGTGTCCAGCCTACCCCTTCCTACACTCACACAGGGTCTACAATTGTCTTCCCAGGGTCCTTTCTTCTGCCAGCCAGAGTACACACTGTGCACATCTTGACGATCACAGAGCTCAAAGCCAAAGGCTGAGATGCAGAATGGGGTGACCCAGTAGCTGCACAGGGCCCATGGATCATCCTGTGCATCCCCCAACCTGTGACTTCCCCCACCCCGTCGGCAGGGAAGCTCCTTGCCCACATCCTGATCCCTGGTCCCCTCCAATTCCATTCTCCCTTGGATTTTGCAGACTGTCTACCATCAGGATCTAAAATTTTATTCATCACTTTATTTCCTTATCACTGATTTGCTACTTTGGCAGTATCTCCCCGTGCCTGGAGAGTGGGCATGTCATGTACTCTCTGTGGAGAAGTTGCCCCAGGAGAAAAAATATGCACTTCATGTGAGTGTTGGACAGGGCAGGAGGGCTCCCTAGGATCAGAAGCCACAGGAGGGGTGCAGATGGGGGAATGCTAAGGGCCCCAGGGGACAGTGGGAGTTAGGGCACAGTTGGTTCCTTCTGCAGTGTTGACACGGCTTCACAAACCCAACATAATGAGGTTCACATTACAGATGTCAGAGACAGTGCAGATTGCCAATGGGCGCAGGGGTCACTGTCACCCCCAGATGCTGGCTGCATGCTGGGATGTACGCAGAGATGGTTTCAAGATCAGATAATGAGGATGTTGCAGGGTGTAACCATTCTTTTCAGATGGCTCTCTACCTCTCTTGAGCTTCATCTCTATCTTTGGCTTTTTCTTGGCAGTTAACTGGAAATGAGAGTTTCATGGACTTTCCTTTCTGGACTGGCTTCAAACAGAAGCTATGCACAGTTTTCAAACCATACCCTACTGAAGAAGGGAAGCTTGATCTGGTGCTTAACTGGGTTGCACTTTGGCTCCGTTTGCTATGCCTCACGGGAGGGGGCTCATCATTTGTAGACTAAGATCTCATGACCTTCAAAGCCAAATGCTACCTGAAAGTTCAGGGTCCCAGCCTATGTGTTGGGCCTGGGTGAATACATTCTCTGTTATGCTGGCTCATCAACCCATGTTTTAAGCTGGAAGTAGGCAGTGCCACATTTGATAAGAACATCTGCCAGAGATTGTCACCTCATGAAAGCAGATTCTAAATTTGTATTCCATTTCCTGTGGTGGAGAAATCCCCTCCAAGTTAGACAGGCTCACATCCACCTGCAGGTCACCCTCCTAATGCACCCTTGAGTGTCCTCATGGTATTGGGATCTAAGTTTGTAGGGAATGCTGGTTTAGGCCATGAATTAGCTGGACAAGTGATGAGAAACGTGTTGTGGATTAATATGAGAACAATTTAAGAAGCCCTGGAGGAGCATCAACCTGACCCTCTGTGGTGCTATAAATCTGATAGGATGTTCCAGACTGAGAAACAATCACATGGCTTTGTGTTTGGCACCCAGACAAGTGAGTGCATGTCTTAGCTGTCAGCCAATACAGAGGAGGACATGAATAAGTGGGTGGAAAGCATCTGTCAGACCCCTGTCTGGGGGCAGGTGGAGAGAACATAGGAAGGTAGATACCATGGCTGTGGTGGGGCCAAAAAAAGGGTAAAAGAGGCAAAGGAACCAGGTACTGGTATCTCAAGACTGTCATCCTAGCTACTCAGGAGTTTGAGATCTGAGGATCACAATTCAAAGCCAGCCCAGGACAGAAACTCCATGAGACTCTTATCTGCAATAAACTACTGAATGCAAGAAGCTGAAGCTCAGTGACAGCATCCAGGCCTAGCGTTCAAAACCCAGGACTGGCAGAAAAAAGTATCAAAGGACAAGAACCTGGCTAAAAGTTAGAGGGACTCTATCTTGACAAACAATACAATGGGAAGTTGCACTCAGAAGACTTGCACAAAATCTGGAAATGCCTGAGACCTATCTATGTATGTTTCCTGTTTGTCTAAATGCATATGTTTATGCATTTATATATTAGTATAGAGAGACAGATCAATACATATGACTATACATATATACATAGCCAGTCAGTTATGGGTGGGTGGTAGACTGTGTGAGAGTTTGTGTTTGTGTTTTGTGGATGGCTATCTCTGTTTAAGAAAGATAGATATATGTAAATATCTTTAAAAAAACTTGATAAAATATAGAGAGACATAAGCTCTTGAGGGAATCTGAAATGACAAGATTATTCACAGGCACGTTTATCCTTATGGATTGCTCAGCAAGTTTTAATTTTTTTCATTATTTTCTTTCTTTTTTTGAACCAGTGCTAAGGATTTCTCTCAGGGACCAGGTGCTGCCAATTACTAATTTTCTCATGGCTGGTACAAGAGGAACTGAGCCACAGTTCCACTTTTGCCTTATTTATTCGTGCTTAACTGAAGATAAAGATTTCTATCAGTGACTTTCTCTCAGGGGCTGGATTCTAACGAGGATCCCCAGACCTCAGCCTTCTCTATAGCTACAATTAACAATATGAGAACCCAGCACTGGGTTCCAATGCACAGGGCAAGAAAGTGAGTGAATCTCTCAACTCCAATTAGCTATAATAAGCTAGAAGTGAAAGACCAATACCTTTGAGGAAAAGATGCTGAGGGTTATCACACAGGCCCTATGAGTAAGCCCTATACCCTGTACACATGTGTGCATGCACACATTGGCAGATACACACACAGACATGCACACACACAATATCTCAGGCAATATTGTATTTTGAATTAATATCCAAATATTGGACAAGAGGATAGCAAGTAATAAAATCTGTTTTTCTTGTCTACATTGAGGGAAAGGGATAAGTCACAAGATGCAGAAACGAAGAATTCAGAGGCAAATACTGTGAGTGAATAACTTGTAAAAAGCACATTTCTTTTCTTTTCTTTTCTTTTGTTTTTTCTGCCATTCCTGGGGCTTGAACTCAGGGCCTGAGCACTGCTCTTGGCTTTTCCCAAGTCTAGCCCTCTGCCACTTGAGCCACATTGCCATATGGATTTTTATATCTGTGGGATATTAAGGACTCAAACCTAGATCTTCATGGATGCTAGGCAAGCACTCTACCACTGGGCCAAACTCTAACCCCCGATAAAGTATTTATAAATAGTCATCATCATATCAAAATATCCTTTCTCCTACAAAGAATGAACACTTATCTATGTCTGTAAGACTTTTTTTATGTCACCAATACTTCTGTGATTTTCCCACTTGCATTTTTACAGATGACAGCACAGATATTCATCAGGAAGAAAAACAGATTAGGATACAGAAACCTAACCACGTCCTAGTAGTTTGAAGTGAAAAATATGTGCAAGATGGCCTGGGTGTTTCATCTATTTGTAGAGTGCTTGGCTACCACACAAAAAGACTCCGGTTTGATTCTTCAGTAGCATATAAATAGAAAACGCTGGAAGTGGCGCTGTGGCTTGGTGGGACAGCTATAGCCTAAAGAAAGCCTAAGAACAATGGTCAGGCTCTGAGGTCAAGTCCCAGGACTAGCAAAAAAAACGTGCAAGAGGCAAAATGCAAGCTGAGAAGGCACTGTGAACCAAAATGTCTTGTGAAGGGTAAGGGGAATAGTGACAGTTAAGTTTGGATCTTACCTAAGAAAGGCTCCTGGAGCCTGAGACCAGGCTAGCACTTACACCTAGGTAATGACATGGGATTTGAACAAAAAGGTGTGCTGTTTACTACATCCATATGTGAGGTGGGAAGGGAGATTCAGCCTCCAGTATGTCTTTGGGGAGGTCTTCTGTGAGCAAGGAGCTTTGGTCATTAGGCCTTGAAAGGTGACCCTACCTCCCTCACAATGGAACAGAATATGGAACCCTGGTAACCAAGCCACTGTATGTGACAACCAGCTCAAGCCAGCTGCCTTGGCCTGTGGCTCAGGAACCAGAAAGATGTTGCTGTGCTGTTGCCAAAGGTCAGGTGGCTCGCATCTCAGGCATGAGAGATATGGATGTCTCACTTGAAGAAGTAGATGCTGGATCAGTGCCAAGCCAAAATTCCAGTATATCAGGCATTTCTCTAGGAAGAAAGCCAGGAAACTCCAGGGCAACTCAGATGAGGTATATTGAGAGGAAACCTATCTGAACCCATCGTCCTGCCCACACACTACAACCTTCTTGTGTGCTTTCAAGTGACTATACTGAGATTATAGTGTGTCATTTCCAATCTACTCTATTCCAATTCCTCAGTGTGAAGTGTTGTCCCATTCTTACGTTTGAAATATCCACTGTTTTGCCAACATAGTGTGATGGTAAGTCAGCTCAGACTCTGAATGAGCCTTGTAACCTATGGATCCTGGAGGAAGGCCTGTTGGAGATGCTGCTGACAAAGCTGATCCCTGCCTACCAGAAAGGTGATCTCTTTTATGTGGGAAACTTCCTGCACAATTTCAAATAGTGGAGGACAATGTAGTAGTTGCTGGAAATTCTCTTGAAAAAGTGAGTGTTCCCCATCCAAACCCAGGTTTGCTCACCCTCCTGGCCAAGTCTTGGAATACTTGGCTCCTCTCTGAGCCTGTTGGGTTCACTGGGGTGTTCACAGGGGAGCTAAGCATGATACAAGTGCACAAACTATTTTATTATGACTGGGACACCATGCGATTTCATTTCCCTCACAAGCTACTGGAGTCTCAACAGTGTGCTTACTGAGATGTTGGATTTCAGGCATGAGTAAGTGGCTCCCAACTGCAGCCCTCACCTAGGTGACATCCTAGGAAATCCCATTTCCTAGTAAGAAATGAGGTGTCAGTACTAATGGCGGAGGCCTGTGAAATACTGGAGTCAGAGGAAAAGCTGGGGGCTGATTCACTTTTGAGCCATCAGGGAGGGATTGTGATAGCTTTGCCTGTTAGAACCTGAAAGCATTTACATTTTGGTGCGTGGTCCAGTGCTGCCACTTGAACCTGAACCCAGGTCTCAATGCCATCCCTTTGGTGTTCAAAAATTAGCACTGTACCATTTGAGTCATAGGTCAAGTTCTGCCTTTTTGCTGCCTAATTGAAGACAAGTGCCTTTAGACTTTTACTGACTAGACTGGCTTTCCACTGTGATCTTCAGAGCTCAGCCTGCTGGGTGGCTAAGATTAGAGGAATGAGCATTTAGTTCTTTATTTAGAGCATTCACTTATTGATTTATTTAGAGCATTTACTTAGTTAATTTAAGGTGCGTTTACTTTGGACAGATGCATAGAGGCCTTCTCAGAAGCTTCTGGAAGTGGGGTGTAAAAGTCATCCTGTTCTCGAGTGTCTCTTACCCCCCTCCCAGCACATAAGTGCACATCTCTGCAGGACAGCCACAGCATTAGAGTCCTGCAAGAAAGGGACTTTGGTAGAAGGCTCAGAATGGAGAGAGATGGCTCTCACTTTCCTTGTACCGAATGTGCCCACAGCATCATGTGTTCCATCTATATGATGTGAATGGACTTCTACCCCAGTGATTTCTACGAGTTCAAGAACTGCCACACCCTGACACAACTCAAGCTCTATATGAGGCTCCACAAGTCGGCTTTGGACCTGCTCTTCTAAACACATACTTTTTGACCAGCTGGAGGAATGTGCGACCAGTAAGACCAAGAAAAAGTACAAGTCCTGGTGTGGGTGCCTCAGAGCCTGTGAGTAGGAAGCCCATGTGGTCTAGATATTGGTTGGCCCTTACTTCTACAGAGCTTGGCAAAATGCCCTTTATGGGTGGTGTCAGCCAGGTAATGTCTGTCCTCTGAAAGGACTCGGGAATAAGCACTCATTAGAAAGACCCTACACCTCCTCAGTGTTCAGTCCAAACTCCAGTTCTACAGGTTCCTCCATTAGATCCTCATGGAAGTTGAGTGACACTTCAACTTGCAGAGTCCACTCTGTCCACTCTGTACCTATTTCCATTCTTAGGTTTGGGTCATCGTGGAAGAGTTTATCCTGATCTCCGGATGAAAAACCCACCAATGGAGCTGGTGAATGATGGAGACTGAGAATCATCACTGCACTCCAGAAAGCATGGGCCTTCTGTAGAAATTACCAAACAGGTTTAGAGTCCTGTGGATATACCTTTTTCTCTGAACCCCATGTGTGACACAGTTGAACCTGCAGATACTATGGAGGAAGAAAAAGAGCAGCCAGATTTCCTTCCATTTCCTTTCACACTCCACCCAGAGTCAGTCCATCTGAGTCAGAGTAACACTCCACTTATTGTGCAAGCTGAAGGGGCACACGCTGGGCTCATGGAAAATGTTCCCATGGGAAGCAGCAAGTGTACTCTCAATACTAGATTCATTGGAGGAAAATGAATCCATCCTCACAGAATATCCAGACCCATCCATCTCACTAGAAGAGACTCAATCTCCATTCGACAAACCAGAATCCATTCCCCTCTTAACTCAGGAAGGACATTCTGTTTCTCATGAAGAAGGAGACCCTTCTGAGGACTCTGAAGTAGAATTACTGTCTGAAGGCAACTTGGAGGCCAGTCTGGATTTAGAGCTTCCCTGTCCCCTTCCTAAAAAGACATCTCTTTATCTTGCTCTCATGATTCTTGTCAAGTATTCATTGTATTTACTTTGCTAACTATTAAACTCTCATTGTTAATATTATGGTGTGCAGTTCTTCAGTCCTTATTATACTGTGTTTTATTTTCCACTTAGAATGTGAGACCTCAGACACCTAGGTCCTGGGTGGGCCAAAAACCAGACAGGTCTGGTCCCATAGAAGACAACCTTACTGGATATACAGGGAACTATGAAATGCATGGAATCACCAGGAATCCAGGCCAGGCCTCCATGGAAAGACAAGTCAGCTACCAAAGCTTAAGGACAGAGCAGTTGCCTGGAAATGTGGTTTGTCAATCGGGAGAAGTGCCAGAGTAACTGTAATATTATGTGGGACCCTGTTCTGTGAGTTCAAGTCTGTTTATATATCCATTGTGCTTTGTACAAATATTTAAGAAAATTAAAACTCCATAATAGCATCAAAAATCTACTTTGGCTTTGAATGTGGCCTAGTTGTAGAGTGCTCGCCTAGTATACGAGAAGACCTTGATTCAATTCCACGGCACTGCATACACAGAAAAAGCAGATGGGGCACTGTGGCTCAGGTGTCAGAGTGCCACCCTTGAACAAATGTGGCCAAGGACAGTTCCTGGTCCCTCAGTTCAAGCCCCAGGACTAGCCAAACAAGAAATCATACCATTTTCCACACATTTGGAAATAAATCTGTTTTATCTAACCCTACTTCTTTTTTGCCAGTCCAGGGTGTGTGCCACCAAGCCAAACAACTGGCCCCCAACCTTACTATTTTTAATCATTTAATTTTTTTACATAATCATATTTCATGCTGTCTGTATTAATACCATAAACAGCATGCTTAGTGTAATAATGTTAAAGGTAAAACATAAGAAATTAATAACTAAAATTCCTTTTTTATTAGTTTTATAGCATTACTACAATTTTATGAGAAAAATTACCTAGAATGTTTATTTTAGAGTTCAAGTAATCCATTTTGATAAATATATCAACCTACATCATTTATTTGAACACATTTTAAACTATTTTTTTCAGGAATGAAAATACATATATATTTGTTGTAAATGAAATTTATGACTTGGGGGGAAGGGAAAGAGAAAAGGGGGAGGGGGTAACAGTGTTTACAAGAAATGTACTCATTACATATGTAACAGCAATCTCTTTGTATATCACCTTGACAACAAATTTTTTGAAATGTACAATAAGTTTAAACGTCTACTTTGGGCAGAATTTTTTTTTGCCAGTACTGTGCTTAGACTCAGGACCTGAGCATGATCCTTGTTTTTGTTTTTGTTTATTTTTAAGGCGCAAGTTCTATCACATGTGCCACAGCAACACTTTTATATTTTTTTATCTATGTTGTGCTGAGGAATTGAACTTGGGTCTTCATTCATGCTCGGCAAGAACTCTTCCACTAGGCTTAACTTATGGCCCCAGTGGGAAGGAAGTTTTCCATAAAATATGTAGGAAATATGTCCACTAAGGAAAAGCCATCAAAAATAGAAGAAAAATTATATACTTAGATAACGACATGCCAGTATTATGGCAGATCTCTGTAATTCTAGCTTCAAGAGTGGCCTATTTGGACCGGGAGTTGGCTGGCTGAAGTAAAGTGCTATCCTTGAGCAAGCCCTAGGACAGTGCTCTGGCCATGAGTTGAAGCCATAGGACATGCAAAAAATAATAATTTAATGCCCGTGACTGGTGGCTCACCCTGGTAATCCTAGCTACCCTGGAGGATCGAGGTTCAAAGACGCCCCAGGCATAAAAATCTGTGAGAATCTTATTTCCAAATAATCCAGAAAATTCAAAATGACAATGTGCCTCAAGTGGTAGAGCTCTTGCCTTGAGCTGAAGAGTTTAAGGTAAACATCCAGGCCCAGAGTTCAAGCCCCTTGAGTGAAAAAAAGAAAAAGAAAAAGAAAGCCCTTATCTAAGGCTGGAGTGCACACTAGTGGTAGTTTGCTTGCCTAGTATGCACAAAGCCCTGTGTTCAATTACTCTGTACCACTTACACCAAAAAAAAGCTGGAAATGATCTCAGAAGGTTGGGTTCTGAGGATCACAGTTCAAAGCCAGGCCAGACACTAAAGTCCATGAAACTGTTACTTCCACTTAAGCACCAGAAAACCAGAAGTGACACTGTGGCTCAAGGTGTTTAAGGTTGTAGCCTTGAGCTGAAGAGCCCAGGGACACTGCCCACGTGCACAATTAAAGTCTTACAACCAAAAGACAGAGAGAGAGAGAGAGAGAGAGAGAGAGAGAGAGAGAGAGAGAGAGAGAGAGACAGAGACAGAGACAGAGACAGACAGAGACAGAGACAGAGAGACAGAGAGAGAGAGACAGAGAGACAGAGAGATACAGACAGGCAGGCAGACAGAGACAGACAGAGACAGAGAGACAGAGACAGAGACATCAAACAGTCAGGCACTGCTGGCTGAAGCGTGTAATTCTAGCTACTATGGAGGCTGAGATTGGAGGATCTTGGTTCAAAGCCCAAAGCCAGATGCCGGGGCCAACCGGCAGCAAACCAGTGTTCGTAGATTGGGATTTCTGAAATAGGGGGCAAGGACTAAGAAAAAATAGAAGAGAGACAAATAGATGGGGTTCAGGAGGTCTACAGCCCAAATCAGGAGCCACAGCTTAAGAAGCCTGTAGCCCAAGAGGGTAGCCCAGTTTATTTCCAGTTCTGATCTTAAATACACTTCTTTAAACTAGGGAACTGCCAGGGGCTACATTCGTACAAACAGTATCAAGTCTGAAATAGGTTGAATGAGAAGCTATCAAGTCCCAAACAGGTTAAATGAGAAGCTATTTACACAGCCCAAAATCATGATAAGAGCTTACTTCCTTGTGTACTCAATAGTGCGGGTCCAAGGTCACTGACCCCACAGTCACGGTCACTGACCCCACAGTCAGTCCCCAACATCTCCCCTGTCTTTATTTTAAAAGAAACACAAGTGCAATTTTTACTCTTTTCTATATCCCTAATTTATCCTGTCACATTTTCCAAAAATGACTTTGGTCCCTTGGTCTAACGGGGATTGATGGGCGGAGATTCAACTTCTGTGAGTTCTTCAAGCTGACTCAGGGGTGTTATCTCTGTGCTTGACCAGGGACCTTAAGAAGCCTAGCCTGTTTTAACAAGGGGTTGCAAGGATTAGATATTAGGAACAATAATTTACTCCAAACTAGAGATCATATTTGACATTTAACAACTGCACAAACCATCTTTGGCTACAATAGTGTAGCTTACATAGCACCCATTTGCAAAGGCTTTTTCTTGATTGTCTGGCGAACTAAATTTCTGCAACCTTAAACAATGCTTTAGTTGTCAGATCCACAAACTTTCCTGAATTTGTGGCTGGAGTCAAATCAAACTTTACTCAGTTAGAACTTTAAACTACCACTATCACAGATGATTGACAAGTTCCTGCCCAGTTATGAAAGGCATGGGCATGAGTAAGGCATGCTTACAAACTATTCTATGACCTCCCGGCTCTGATTAATATTGAATGGCCAAGCACGAGTGACTCTAGCATCTGACACCATCTCTGCCATCCACGCAGAGGCTTTCTGCATCTGGACACTTAATTGTCCCAGTAGTGTCTCTTCACACAGGGATAAACATCCCATGGGCAATTCACTTGCTTGGTTGCTGGACATGAACTCGGGGTCTGGGTACTGTCCCTCAGCTCTCCAGCTCAAGGCTAGCACTCTGCCACTTTGAGCTCCAAAGCAACTCTGCCTCAATTAGCACTCTGCTGCCAGATTAGACACCACAGTCTCACAGGGACTTTGCTTTGCCCGGCAGAGACAGAGACATCAAACAGTCAGGCACTGCTGGCTGAAGCGTGTAATTCTAGCTACTATGGAGGCTGAGATTGGAGGATCTCGGTTCAAAGCCCAAAGCCAGCCTGGACACATATGTTTGTAAGACTTACATCACCAATTAACTACCAGAAACCAAAAATGGATCTGTATAGGAAGAGCGCTAGCCTTGAGCTGAAGAGCTCAGGGACAGTGTCCAGGCCCAAAGTCCAAGCACCATGACGAATCAATAATAAAAAAAAGAAGATAGCTAATAGTAATGATGAATAATTTTGGGCTGGGAGTTTGCCTAGCATGCACGAAGACCTGGGTTCAATTCCTCAATACTACATACATAGAAAAATGCTGGAAGTGGTGCTGAGGCTGAAGTGGTAGAGCCCTAGCCTTGAGAAAATATAAGGACAGTGCTCAGTCCCTGAGTTCAAGCCCAGGACTGGCCAAATCAAAAGTAGTAGAGCACTGGCATTGAACTGAAGATCTGAGGAACAGGCAGGCACAGAGTTCAAGCACCGCAAACAACAACAACAAAATCTATGAAATGGCAGTGGTGGTTTTAAGCTAAGCAAAATAGAGTAGAAACTGGTAAAATGCATATTTGTGTGGAAGCAAAATACTCAGACTTATGCATTAGAACAGGATAGCAACTTGAAAAAGAATGGAAGCCAGAGTTCAAGCCCCACAATTGACAAAAATCAAACAAGCAAACAAAACTCACAAAGAAGCCTGCAGGCCACAGTGGTTCTGCTGAGTCTCTTCTCTATGGGGATCAGGAAACATTTCATTTTTTCTGTCTCTTCCCATCTCAACATTCATACTAAAATAAGACTGTGTTGAAAGTTTCAATTTATAAAAATGTTTTTCATGAAGCACCCTGAAATATTCATCGCTTATATCTCAATTGAAGATAGTTGATTTGGGGCTGCATTGGTAGAGTGCTAGCCTTGAGCAGAAAAGTTCAGGGATAGAGCTGAAGCACTCAGTTGAAGACCCAGTGCCAACACACAAAAGAAATTATGCACTTTATACATATTTTCTAATTTCTTAATGAATTTTTCAGTCTGTATAAATATAGGGTACATTCCTTGTTACTTAAGTAAGATTGCTCCTTTTTTTTTTCTTTTTGCCAGTCCTAGGGCTTGGACTCAGGGCCTAGACATTTTCGTTGGACACGCTTGCCCAAGGTGAGTGCTCTGCTTCTTGAGACACAGCGCCACTTCTAGCTTTTTTCTGAGTATGCGGTACCGGTGAATAGAACCTAGGTCTTCATGCATTCTAGGTGAGCACTCTACCATTACGCTACATTCCCAGGCAGTGAGATTCCTCTTACAGTCATTGTATGTTCACAGAATTTGATCTCACACACTGTAGGGCCCTGGTTGGCTTTGACCTGTGATCCTAAGCCCTGAGGATCCTAAGCAGCTGAAATTAAGTTGTGAGCCAGCATGATGGCTTCCATTCTTTTTTCTACAAAAATATATGTAGTTATCTAAAATATATCTATAGCTGAAAAAAATGAATCTCTCTCAAACAAATCTTCATATCAAAACAACTTTGACATTCCACCTGACTCCAGTCAGAATGGCCATTATCAAAAAATCTAATAAGAGATACTGGTGGGGAAGTGACCAGGGGGGATCACACCTACACTGTTGGTGTGAGTGTAAACTCGTTCAACCACTAGGGAAAGCAGTGTGGTGGTTCCTCAAAAGACTGAACATAGAGCTCCCCTATGATCCAGCAAATCCACTACTTGGCATCTACCCAGCTGTCCAGATAAAAGGGCATACTAAAGCCACTAGCACAATGATGCTCATTGCAGCACTATTTACCATAGCAAAGATATGAAACCAACCCAGATGCCACTCAGTAGATGACTGAATCAAGAAGATGTGGTACTTATACACAATGGAATGCTATGCTGCCATCAGAAGGAATGACATCGCCCCATTTGTAAGGAAATGGAAAGACTTGGAAAAATTCATATTAAGTGAAGCAAGCCAGACCCAAAGAAACATAAGCTCAATGGTTTCCCTCATTTGTAATAATTAGTTCACATCTAGGACTCTCCTAGCAGAGGATTACAATAACTCAAAAACCTAGGAATATAAGGTCATATAGGATGAGACTAAGTGAAAGGATCCCTAGGATATGGGAACAAGAGCTATATCTTGTGTCATCGTTGCTGTTAATCTTGTGTGATTTTTGTCCTTAATCTACTATGTTATTTCTCATCTCTTATTTTGCCCTTTGGTTAATGTCAGATTGTTACTGTATCTGATTTTTCCCTGGCATATTGTATATATGTTTATTTGTTTATGTCAAATAGGAAAGGGAAAGGGGGAAACAAGGTGATTGGTAAGGGGAGGGGAGAGTGAACTGGGGACAAAAACATGTGGAGTGGAATAAATGTGTGAGAAGTAATGCAGTCCACTACCTGTAAATGTAATCGTAACCCCTCTATACATTACCCTGAAAATAAAAAAGAGACTATAAAAATATCTGTAGAAAATGAGGCTGGATGATGGAAACAACCAGATGCCCTACTACAAAAAATGTGATACACGCACACACACACACACACACACACACACACACACACACACACACACACACAGTGGAATGATACATAGCCAACCGACAAGATAAAATAATGGCATTCTCGGGGAAATGGAGGAAAAGGAAAAAAATCATATTAAGTGAAGTAAGCCAAACTCAAAGGAACATAGGCCCAAGAGTCTCCCTCATTTGTCAAATTCAGTAGAAACCTTGGGCTCTGCTACCAGAGATTTACAATAGAACAAAATCTAGAGACATCGTGACAAATAGTATGACACTAAATGTAAGGACCTCCAAGATAAAGAAACAAAACTCATATAATGAGTGTCCTTAATGAACTATGTGATCTCTTATCTCTTTTGCTATCCCTTGGTTATATCATATTGTTACAATATTTCACCTTGTTTTCTGATATATTTCATATGTGCCTAATTGGTTATTTGAAATTGGGTAGGGAAGGGGGAAAATGAACATGAGTGGGGGTAGGGGAAGGGAAATGGGGACCATATCATTACATGGGGTACCAAAGTTTGAGAAGTAATGCACCTTCTATCTGGTGAATATAATGTAACCCTTCTATAAATTACAATAAAAATAAATACATAAAAAGAAGATCTGCACAGAAAAAATAATAATGGCATTTTTGGGGTAGTGGATGAAATTAGAGTGAATCCTGTTGAGTGAGATAAGTCAGGACCAAGGAACAAAAGGTACATGGTATCCTTAATATACGGATATTAGTTTCAAACAGTAGTAGAGCGATGATTGAATAGTTGATACCCAAAGTTCTGGACATCATTTTGGAGATATAAACATAACTACATAGACATAAAAATCTAGGATAGACTATACACTCTATAGACATGTGTTTTATTATAGATTAATCTGTATCTATGACATACAAAGACTCCGCTTAATTTTTACTATATTCTAAAATTTATGTGCCAGTGATTGTATAGCGATTCCCTTCTTGAATACTTGTTGGTTAAACATGACATTTGAAATATGATGTAAAATTCAATGTTAATAAATTTTTTAAAAAAAGAGGCTAGAGGTAAATACCACTAATGTACTTGCTCTAAGTGGTATAGAAATTTTGTTAATGAATCAAGGAGTTTTATTATATCTTTATGCAATTATTTTAGTTCTGAGTGTTCTACAGTCAATGATACTTCTGGAAAGATGATATAGCTGACTGTGTAGATGGTATGAAGACATACTGGCCTAAACGTAGAATAAAGCATTGGTAAGTGGCTGTTAGCTGTCCAGATTCTACTGGAATATGTGGAATGAATTTATTAAGCACAATGCAGGCTCTTAGTCAGATCAGGATCAAGATTATGTGGTTCCATGAGATGAAAGATCAGAAAAATCTACTAAGATATCCAGATACACTTTTGAAACTAAGGTATCTGGACTCCTTTTTTTTCTTTCTTGGTGGGGAGCTTGAACTTTGGACCTGGGCAAGGTCTCTTAGTTCTTTTTCCTCAAGGCTAATGCTGTACCAGTTTTAGCCACAACTCCACTTAGTTTTTGGGTGGATAAGTGGAGAGAAGAATCTTACAGTTTTTTTTTGTTTTCATTTTTTTGCTTGCAAAGGCTTTGAATCACCTTCTCCCTGGCTAGTAGAATGACAATTATGACCCTCCAGAGCCTGGCTAGTGATTTTTTGAAAATTGGACTTTCTTCCAAATCACGTAACTGGTTCCTAGCAAAGTTTTGAAGCCTGACATAAATGTGACAGATTTTTGTCACTAGGAGACACTCTGTGCTGAACGTTAGAAATCTACCAGCTGAGTCACAGTGGCACTTCCAGTTTCCATGGTTTCATTCATGCTAGGCAAGCTACATTTTCAGCCCAAGGTTTTATGTTTTGTTTTTTCAGTGTTGTTGCTTCTAAGGTACTGTATGATGTTCTTTCATTTTCTTTGCTTTTTACCTCTTTTCTTCTTTTTCCCTTTAGCTTTATTCTCTGTAGTCACTGTGTTGAATTCGGGTACCCTGTGTCTTGTACATAGGTTTATGTGATTTGGGGAATGGAGAGGGTATAATAAAATGGTAAAAAAAAAACAAAGGAAAAAGGGTGAACCAATTGAACAGTGATACTTGGAAGACACTAAACGGAAATGAACTGAACAATCTGGGTGGAGAAGGGGCTGAGGGTAGGAAAACAGAGAAAAATGAGCGAGGGGATAACAATTTTCTTAAGAAATGTGTTCATTACTTATGTAACCGTATGCCAACTATATATTGACTTAACAAAAAAATTAACTTAAAAAATAATTTAGCCGGGTATGGTGGCTCACACTTGTAAATGTAGATACTCAAGAGGCTGGGATCCAAGGATAGCAGTTCAAAGTCAGCCTAGGCACTGAAGTCCATGTGACTCTTATCTCCAATTAACCACCAGAAACCCAGAAGTGGCCCTATGGCTCAAGGGATAGGGCAGTAGTCTTGAGCTGAAAAGCTCAGTGACAAGACCCAGGTGCAGAATTGCAGTCCCATGACTTGAATGATGAATGATACTAGCCAGGCTCTGTGCGCTCACACTTGGAATCCTATCTACACAGAATCAGGTTTGAATCCAGCCCAAACAAATTGCATGATATTCTGATTTACAGTTCATTACCAAAAATCTGGAAGTGGAGCTGTGGATCAAGTGGTAGAACACTAGCCTGAAGGAAAAAAAAATATTTTCGGACAGTTCCCAGGCCCTGGGTTCAAGTCCCAGGACTTGCATAAAACAAACAAAATGTGACGCTGAGTCCTCCATCATTTGGTGTTATAGTTCAATATTCTTGATATGCGTCTTAGAAATTAAGTCCCTAGCAAATACTCTCCCCTGAAATTCTGCTTCAGAGCTGATTCATAGAATTTCAGCATCATTACTATCACCTTCCAGTTACCATAGCAGTCGACTACTGAAAATTTGAAGAAAACTTTTGAGTAATCCTAATAAATCTGTGTATCATCTGCACACACATCAAATCAGCAGCAGCTATGTTCTACTATTATCTAAATGTATTTAATCCCTTCTTGACTTAATGAGCCTTAAAGAGTAAAACATATGAAATAGTTATGAAACTAACAGTCACCATTCTTCTACCTAATATTGTAATATAAGTTTATAAATGCAAGGACTATTCTGAAGTGTGCAGAAGATAGGTTCTAATCATAATATTCTCATGAAGTATAGTTTTTAAGAAACATGTTGCTTGCTTTGGGAAAGCAAAGGCAAGGAAAAATGATATAAGTAAGTTCCCTATTTATCAGAAGGAAAATACTATTGGGTTTAGATCAACTTCATTCATTCCGTGCTGATGAAACAAATATTTGCAATTCCTGAGGCCAATCACTTCATTGTGATGCACAATCAGCCAGCTTAGATCAATCTTCCAAAAAAGGAAAGGAACAAATGAGAAGCAATTAAGGTTTCCAAAATGAACCAGGTGGTAGTGGAAGCTCACACTTGTAATTCTATCTACTCAAGGCCTGAAATCCAAGGATCTGGATTAAGTCTGTCCGGGATGAAAATATTCCTGTCTGAAACATCATCTCTGTTATCACAGTCCAGCTGATACACACTGCCCAACAGGTTCCAAACACCAAAGTCCATCTCCTACCTGAAATACTAGCATATGTACTCACACATAATTTCCTCTTTGGGAGATAGTTGAAACATGTACCAGAAACATTTCCCTGGCTTCAGAGTGGATGTGGAAATATATACTCACTAGAAGTCCATCTAGTAAATTACAGTCAATCATCTTTCCTCACATCTTGTTAGTTAAATTGAACAATGAGTGTTTGGATCAGAAGCGATGTGTATGAGCATACAGGTTGTAAAATTACTGTAATCCTAGCTACTCAAGATGAGCTGAGACCTGAGGATTCCAGTTCAAAATCAGCCATGCAATAAATTCCATAAGATTTTTACCTCTAATTAACCAGCGAAAAACAGAGCTTTGAATTGTGCTTAAAATGCCACAGGCCTAAGCTTTGCATAAAAGGGCTAAGGGGTAGCATTCAGGATCCCACTATCTCCACTCCTTTTTAACATAGTAGCAGAATTCCTAGGCAGTGCAATAAGGCAAGAAGCAAGCATAAAGGGGATCCAAGTAGGGAAAGAGGAAATAAAACTATACCTCTTTGCAAATGACATGATTCTGTATTTAAAGAATCCTATAGACTCTACTTCCAAGCTCCTTGAGCTGATTCAAAGCTTTGGAAGGGTAGCAGGCCATAAAATCAACCCTCACTAATCAACTGCCTTCCTTTACGCCAACAGTGAGAGGAACGAGGCAATAATCAGCAAAGAAACTCCTTTCACAACAGCCTCAAAGAAAATAAAGTACCTAGGAATTAGCTTAACTAAGAATGTAAAGGACTGGTTAGGTGAAAACTTTAAATCCCTAAAAAAGGAAATTAAATCAGAACTAAGGAAATGAAAAACATCCCATGCTCCTGGATTGGAAGTATCAACATTGTGAAAATGACAATCTTGCTAAGGGCTATCTACAAATTCAATGCAATACCCATCAACATCCCAATGTCATTCTTTACAGAAATAGAAGAGGCAATTCAAAATTTCATATGGAATAATAAAAGACCCCGTAGAGCAAAAACACTTCTTAGCAGAAAGAACAGCGCTGGAGAAATTTCAATTCCAAACTTTAGACTATTACAGAGCTATAATTCTCAAAACAGCTTGGTACGGGCACAAGAACAGGCCTGAAATCCAATGGAATAGAACTGCGGACCCAGATATTAAACCACAGACCTATGCCCACCTAATCTTTGACAAGGGAGCCAAAAAAATAGAATGGAAGAAGATAGCCTCTTCAACAAGTTGTGCTGGCAGAACTGGTAAAGCACTAGGAGGAAACTAAAGTTGGATCCTTCTTTGTCACCTTGCACTAGAATTAACTCCAAATGTATCAAAGACCTGGAGGAAAAACAAAGACATACTGGAGGCTGAATCTCTCCTCCAATCTCACAACATACATGTGGATGTAGTAAACAGCACACCTTATTTGTCCATTCTCAATATATTCCACTAGGCCCAACTACCAGTCTGGTCTCAGGCTCAAGGAGCCTTTCTTAGGTAAGACCCAAACTTAGGGTCAATATTGTCCTCATCCTTTACAAAACATTTGCTTCACAGTGACTTCTCTGCCTGCATTTTGCCCCTTGTCGAATTTTTTTTTGCTAGTCTTGGGACTTGACCTCAGAGTGTGAACATTGTTCTTGGGCTTTCTTTAGGCTTTAGCTGTCCCACCAAGCCACAGCACCACTTGCAGCGTTTTCTATGTATGTGGTAATGAGGAATCAAACCTGAGTCTTTTTGCGTGGTATCCAAGGACTCTACCACTAGGTCAAACACACAGGGCATCCTGCACATATTTTTGACGTCAATCTACTAGGATATTATTAGGTTCAGGATCAAAGACCTGGAGGTAAAACTGACACACTGGAAAGTTTACAGGAAGGAATAGGAGAAACACTAGGCCTCCTTGGCACAGGTCAAAACTTTCTTTATAAGGACCCAGAATCACAACAAATCAGAGAAAGGCTGGATAAGTGGAACTGCATTAAACTGCAGAGCTTTTGTATGGCAACGGATATAGCTAGTAAACTAATCAGGAACCCTACAGAGTGGGAGAAGATCTTCACCAACCAAACAACGGACAAAGGCCTCATATCTAAAATATATCAACAACTCAAAAAATTGAATCACTCCAAAACTAACCTCCAAAGTAAAACCTATCCCATTAAAAAATGGGCCAAAGACTTAAAGAGAGTCTTCTCTGAAGAAGAAACAAAAATGGCCTATAGACACATGAAGAAATGCTCCACATCTCTGGTCATAAAAATAATAAAAATCAAAACAACTCTAAGATTCCACCTCACTCCAGTTAGAATGGCCAGGTTCAGGAAAACGAATGACAACAGATGCTGGAGGGGATGTGGCCAGGAGGGATCACTACTACACTGTTGGTGGGAGTGCAAACTCATTCAACCACTATGGAAAGCAGTGTGGCAGTGCCTCAAAAGGCTAAACATAGAACTCCCCTATGACCCAGCAATTCCACTACTTGGCATTTACCCAACAATCCAGAAACAATGGCATACTAAACCCACTAGCACAACAATGTTCATTGCAGCACTATTCACCATAGCAAAGATATGGAACCAACCCAGATGTCCCTCAGTTGATGAGTGGATCAACAAGTTGTGGTATTTGTACACAATGGAATTCTATGCTGCTGTCAGAAAGAATGACATCGCCCCATTTGTTAGGATATGGAAAGACTTAGAACAAAACGTATTAAGTGAAGTAAGCCAGACTCAAAGGAACTAAGGCTCAGTGGTTTCCCTCATTTGTCGTAATCAGTAGAAACCTTGGGCTCTACTAGCAGAGATTTGCAATAGAGCAAAAGGCCATATATAAGGCCATATAATGTGAAGCTAATTGAAAGGACCTCCAGGATATTGAAACAAAAGCCACATAATGAATGATTGTTGTCCTTAATGTACTATGTTGTCTCTCATCTCCTTTGCTGTCCCTTGGTTATCCCATATTGGTATAGTATCTCACTTTGTTATCTGATATATTGAATTTATTTGTATTTGGATATTTGAAATTTGATAGGGAAGGGGGGAAAACCAAGACGGGTGGGGGGTGTGGGGTTGGAGGGAAATGTGTACCAAGACATGTGAAAGGGTATCAATGTACCTGAATTAATGCACCTTCTATCTGGCAAATATCGTGTAACCCTTTTACTAATTAAAATAAAAAAATTAAAAAAAAGAAAGTTGTAGTGTGTGGGGAGGATGACGGGGTCGAATACATTTCTTCTTAGAAATATACCTCATCTGGTTGCCCTGGATTTTCCTGGCCTTCTTTTTAGAGAAAGGCCTGTTATACTGGATTTGTATCTTGGCAATGATCTAGCATGTACATCTTCAAGTAAGACATCCACAACTTCCATGCCTGAGGCTCGAGTTTCCTGACCTTTGGCAACAGCACAGCAATATCTTTCTTCCTCCTGAGCCACAGGCCAAGTGAGCTGGCTTGAGTTGGTTGTTAGTTACAGTGGCTTGGTTACCAGGGTTCCATATTCTTTTCCATTGTGAGGGAGGCAGGGTCACCTTTCAGGGCCCAATGACCAAAGATCCTTGCTCACAGAAGACCTCACCAAAGACATACTGGAGGCTGAATCTCTCCTCCAATCTCACAATATACATGTGGATGTAGTAAACAACACACCTTATTTGTCCAATCCCAATGTCTTCCACTAGGCCCAACTACCAGTCTGGTCTCAGGCTCAAGGAGCCTTTCTTAGGTAAGGTCCAAACTTAAGGGTCAATATTGCCCTCATCCTTTACAAAACATTTGTTTCACAGTGCCTTCTCTGCCTGCATTTTGCCCCTTGTCGAATTTTTTTTGTTTTTGCTAGTCTTGGGACTTGACCTCAGAGTGTGAACATTGTTCTTGGGCTTTCTTTAGGCTTTAGCTGTCCCACCGAGCCACAGCACCACTTGCAGCGTTTTCTATGTATGTGGTAATGAGGAATCAAACCTGAGTCTTTTTGCGTGGTAGCCAAGGACTCTACCACTAGGTCAAACACAGGGCATCTTGCACATATTTTTGACGTCAATCTACTAGGATATTATTAGGTTTCTGTATCCTAATCAAATTTTTCCTGATGATTAGCTTTGCTGTCATGTGTAAATAATGCAAGAGGGAAAAACACAGAAAAATAAGTGAAATTAAAAAAAAGCATTACACACATAGATAAGTGTTCATTCTTGGTAGGAAAGGATATTTTGATATGATGATGATGACTTTATAATTACTATGTCAGGGTTGAGAGTTTGGCATAGTGGTAGAGTGCTTGCCTAGCATCCATGAAGATCTGGGTTTGATTGCTCAGTATCACATAGATAGAAAATCTAGATGTGGCACTGTGGCTCAAGTGGCAGAGGGCTAGACTTGAGAAAACCCGAGGACAGTGCTCAGGCCCTGAATTCAAGCCCCAAGACTGGCAGAAAGATAAAAGAAAATAAAAATGCTTTTTACAAGCTAATTCAATCACAGCATTTGCTTCTGAAATCTTCGCTTCTGCATCTTGTGAAATACCCCTTTCCCTCAACGTAGACAAGAAAAACAGATCCATCCCATGGTCCACTGTGAGGACACTGGTTGGGCTAAGAGCTAGTTGTGCAGCAACACATAAGTTTTATTCTAATACTTTCCAAACTTTATACTCAAATATGCTACCTACTTACCAACTTAGGTCAGTTATCCTTATGCTGTACCTTTTCTTCATTACTACAATATTCTTACACTCCTACGTTAATCCTCTTATACCTCCCCTGACCTCTCTCATTCTTTTTTTCTATCTCTGGACCTCTGCTGGTCTTTCAACCCTTAAACTGCACGGATCTACACTTGATGGCTGTTGAGCAATATTGTATATGTAGGTGGTTAATTATTCTCTAGGCTCAGAGGGACTTAAGACAATAGAGATTGGATTGAGAGGCTTATTGTTTTGGGTATAAATTCCTTACCAGTGGTTGTATTAGATTGGTCTGTAAGTGCACAAAAAGAAAGAGTGATAATACCAATCAAAACTTGTGAACATCTAGTGTCTGCCAGCTACAGAGGTCTAGGTTTGTTATATCTGAAAAACTATAATCGTATTCAGTAGTAATATTGCTCCCATTTTCAAATGGGCAGAACAAGAAACTCAAGAAAAATGTCAAATCAAGAAACAACATCCCCCACCCAATGTAAACAGACAATGGAACAGTCACTGGCAAACCTAGAGGAGAGTCTTCCAAGTGCTACACAAATGGAATTGATAAACATCATTAATGGAAAATGTGAAAATATAAAGAAAGAGATAATGGAGAAAGCCATAGCTGAACAAGAGGAAAGCAAAAACAAGGTGATAAGTGAAAAAGAAGAAGGCATAAAGGAGGCCATAATAAAGTTTTTTCAAAGAAAGATGGATGAATTCATAGAATCCACAAATAAAAACGTGACCAAACTCCAGCAAATGTCCATAGAAAATAAAGCTACTGAGCTAACCACTCAAAAGGAAATCAAGGAGATTAAGAAATCCATACATGATCTAAAACAAGAGATGCAAGGCATCAAAAATGAGCAATTAGAAGCAAGGGAGATGAAAAGTAAAGTAGATAGTTTTGATAGCTTATTAGACAATGCAGAGGAGAGAATTTCCGGGGCTGAAGATAATTTAGTTATTATAGAGAAAGAACAGAAAATGAGTCAATCCAAATCTAGGAAATATGAGAGAGCGCTTCAGGAGGTCCAAGATACATATAGGAAGCCTAATTTAAGGCTAGTTGGTATTGAGGAGGGCGTGGAGAAAGAGGTCAATGGTATTGGAAATATACTTCAGGGAATCATCTCAGAGAATTTCCCAAATATCCAGAAGGGCAGGCCCATCCAGATACGAGAAGCTTTTAGAACCCCAAACAGACCTGACTAGGAAAGAACATCCCACCGCCACATTGTGATCTGAATTGAATCAATAGAATCGAAAGGAAAGATCCTAAAGGCAGCCAGGGAAAAGGGATCAGTAACCTATAAAGGCAAACCAATCAGAATAACCCCAGATTTCTCAGCAGAGACCATGCAAGCACGAAGAGACTGGAAGCATATATGTCATTCCCTTAAATCAAATAACTACCAACCAAGAATATTGTAGCCAGCTAAGCTCTCATTCGTAACTGAGGGAACAATAAAAACATTCCATTCCAGGGAAAAGCTGCAAAAATATGTCGAAACAAAACCAACACTACAGAGAATTCTCAAAGAAGCTCTATACATAGAAAACAAAAATAAATGCAATATAGGGAAAGAAATGGCACCTAAACAGCATACCATCTAAGGAGCACAAGAACTGTCAAGACACAGGCCCTACTAAAAGCTTTTGAAAATGGTAGGAACTAATAAATATCTCTCAATCCTAACTCTCAATATCAATGGACTTAACTCTCCAATTAAACGGCATAGGCTGTCTGGTTGGATCCAAAAGCAAGAGGCATCGTTCTGCTGTCTTCAAGAGACACATCTTACCCAAAAACAATCATCTTTTGAAAGTGAGAGGTTGGAATTAACTCTATCAAGCTAACTGCCCCCATAAACAGGCTGGAGTTGCCATCCTCATATCAGATACAATAGACTTCAAACTAAAATTAGTAAGAAAAGACAAAGAAGGTTAGTACATACTACTAAAGGGATCTTTCCTCCAGGAAGACATAACGATCCTAAATATTTATACAACCTTTTGAAGATTCTCAAATGATTGAAGATTCTGCCAGTGTACGTTACATTCCGGCATTGATATTAAATAATGCAATGAGTAGGGATTTATATTTGAAATATCACTGTTGACAAAATCTAACACACATTTGCTTAGTATTTGCTTTTGATTTCCCAAGAAGTTCAGTACAAGCTAACATGTGTGGCATATATCGACTGGGAGAAATGATTCAGAATATGTGACTCATTTGAACAGGAGTCAGTGAAAAGATACAGAAGCAGGATACCCATATTGTGATAATTTGTATCTTTTGCATATTTTGTGTTTGTTATTAATTCCATTTGTAGTGTACATTTCTAGGTAAAAACTTTTAAAATGTTTCCAAACAATTTGTTATTTCAACAGCAAAAAAAGACATTTATATGCCTGATAAAATTCACAGAATCCAAATTTTTCAATATTCTTTTTTGTTTTTTGTTTTTTTTTTTGGTGGGTCATAGATCTTGAACTCAGCCTGGGCACTATCCCTGAGCTCTTCAGCCCCAGGCTACCACATTGCTCTGGAGCCAAGCCCCACTTCCCATTTTCTAAAGGTAAATTGGAGATAAGAGTCTCAGGTCTTTTAGTGGCAGGATGGCTTTAAACATTGATCCTCAGATCTCAGCCTCCTGAGTAGCTAGGATTATAGAAGCGAGCCACCACCCCATCATGCTCAGCTTTCTGGTTTTTTTTAAACAAGCCCTTTGGATGGAACTCGGTCTGAGCACTGTCCTTCAGCTTTCCTCAAGCCTAGTGATCTTCTACTTGAGCCACAGCACTACTTCTGGTTTTTTCTGTGTATATGGTACTGCGGAATTGAGCCTTCGTCTTCATACAAGCACTCTACAACTATGCCAAACTCCCAGCCCCTCCACATTAGTTTTTATGATAGATCTTTCCATGCATCTAGGATGGCTAGAAATCCTTCTTGAGTTTCCCAAGATCAGGGAGTATAGGTGAGTCCCATCCTGTGTGGCTACATAACCATTGTTTAGGGTACAGTGCTCTCTTCATTCTACCCATCGAGAGCAATTTTCATCTTCCATGTATAATCATTAAACATTCAGCTCCTGTTCCTCTCTACTCCATTCTCTGGAACCAGCGTGCGTTTTGGCTCTAAGGGTTTGTTGATCCTTGCAAGCTCTGGAAGGGAAAACATACCCTAGCTCTTCCTTTATGACTGCTGTATTTTTAGTTTACTGTAATCAAGATTCATCTGTAAAATATAGTAAAATGTTCTTCCTTTTCAATGCATTGTTTTGCATATTTCTATATTCTGATTATTATTAAGAGTTGTGAAAGGATTCTCCACATATTTGTTCTAGTCTCTGCTTTCTCTTCCGTTAGGTACAAATCTAGAAATAGAAGTGTTGGACCATATTTCTATGTAATTCTATATTTAGTACTTTTTTAGCACTCTCCACGCAATTTTTGATTGTTTTATATTCCTTGCAGAACTATTCCAAGTTCTACTTCTTCTCACTACCTTCCCAGTAATAGTTAGACTTTGAAATTTGTTTTTTTGTATGCGTGTGTGTGTGTGTTTGTATGTGTGTATGTGGATCTTTTTGTTTAAAACTATATTTATATTAGCATATTTAAAGTAATGATTTCATTATAATTTTAATTTTTCTCATGACTGTTAATATTGAACTTCTTTCTACATTTTGAACTACTATTTCTATATATTCTTTTTAGAAAATCCTCTACAATCTCCGATTTTTTCCCTTTTTTTGTGGGGTACTGGGGAAAGTCATGGGGCTTGGACCTTGGGCCGTGAGCTCTTTAGTTTAAGGCTATTGTCCTACCCTGAGTATTGCCCCTCAGTTCTTCTGCTCACAGCTCCCTCCCCCTCTTCCCATTATATACAGAACAAAGGTCATCCTCAGTCTTTTTGAAAAAGTAAAACATACAGTAAATTTGTAGGATAAAACAGCAAGAAATAAATTTCTTGCCAAGTGCAGTGACCTATACCTGTAATTCAAGCTACTCAGATATCAGGCTGATATCTAAAGATTTGTTTCAAAGCCAACCTGGGCATTAGAAAGTCTATGAGACTGTCACCTACAGTTAACCACTAGAATATGGGAAATGGCACTGTGGCTTCATAGGTAGGGTGATAGCCTTGAGTTGAAGAGCTCAGGAACAGTGCCCAGGCCCAGAGTTCAAGCCTTACACATCCCCCAGCCAAAAAAAAGAAAAAAAAGTTTCTTCCCCAAGTGACTATTATGCCAGACATAGAACATTAACATTCTGGGTGTACTTCACAGTATTATTACTTGATACCCTAAGATTTTGCAATATTCTCACAGTACCAGCATATGTCATCATATAATGTAGTTCCTTTTCAATGGAATAATTCCATTTATAACCTAAATCTACTCCCCCGACTTATTGTTGTCGATACCACAATTGCTCTACCATGATATGCCACAAGCCATTAAACATTTTATGGTGGGTAATTGGAAAGGAGTCTCATGGAATTTTGTGCCAGGCTGGCTTTGAACCATGGTCCTCAGATCTCAGTCTCCTGAGTAGCTAGGATGACAGGCGTGAGCCACCAACACCTGGCTTGCCTCTTTATTTTTTTGTGGGTCTTGGGACTTGAACTCTGGGCCTAGGCACCATCCCTAAGCTTTTCAGGTCAATATTTCATGTAAGTCTAAACATTTAAGTAAAGGAATAAAATTCCAACAAAAAAAGAATAAAATTCCAGACATGGTGTGTTTATAACTCAGTGCTAATTACTTGATGAAAATGTGCCATTCCAGAAGCTGGTGTCATTTGATGATGTAGCTGTGGATTTCAGCCGGGAGGAGTGGCAGCATCTGGACAATGCTCAGAGGACCCTGTACAGAGATGTAATGCTGGAGACCTACAGCAACCTGGTGTCCTTAGGTGAGCAAAAGTCAAATTCACTTGCAAGGCCAAGTGCCTTGTTATTTTGCAGATACGTGAATGTTTATCAAACTTTCTATACTATTTAAATGAAAGATTCCAGGCCCTGAGAAGTATCATTACTTTCTAAAGAAAACCTAAGGTAATTTTGTACTCATTCTTCAGGATACCTTCAGGATACTTTGACAACAGTTCTAAATTATGTTTCCTCTAATGGAGACGACATTCCAAACTTACACAGTAATTGTAAGTGGATAAACAATCCAGAATAGAATATATATCATTATTGGAAATAGGATCTACAAATCACTAAACAGTGAGTTTATAATGGAAACCTGGCACTAGGTGCAATGTTTCATGCCTGTAATCTTAAAATATTCAGGAGGAAGAAATCTAAGAATTCTAATTTGAAGCCAGCAATGGCATAAAAATTGCCATGAAACTCTATAACTCCAAGTAACCCCTCAAAAATGTTAGTGGAGTGTCAAGAGTTTGACTTTGTGGTTGAGTGCTTGCCTAGCATGCATGAAGACCTATGCATGTAAGTGGAGCTGGGACTCAAACTGGTATTTTTCTAGCCTTGAGCAAGACAGCTAAGTTTATGCCATACAAAATGAATCCAGAGCTGAGGAAAAGTCAACCATGGAGCCAGTGAGAAATGAGAAAAAAGATTTAATAGATAACTTGTGAGTAGGATGTCTGCGAACTTAAAGCAATGATGACACACCATAAGCAATAATTCTCTACTGTTTCTAATTTACAGGGCCCTGTGTTCCTAAACCTGTATTAATTGACAAGCTAGAGCACTGTGCAGAACTCTGGATAGGAAATTCCTCTGACAAGAATATCACAGGTGAGTGAATGCATCTTCATATTGATGTTGGAGCCTGAGCCCCATTGGTAAGTTCATGTTGTGATGTACTGAGCAATAATATTCTTAGTTACCCTAAATCCTGTGTGGAACCTATGGAATTCTTTGTGAATGAATCAAGAATCATTTTCTTTTCCCAATCCTATGCTTGGTCTCAGGGCCTGAGCATGGTCCTTGGGTTTTCTCAAGGCTAGCTCTCTAATCTTGAGTCATAGCACCACTTCTGGCTTTTTCTTTGTATGTAGTACCAAGGAACTGAACCAGGTCTTTGTGCATGCTAGCCCAAACCCCCGGCACCAAGAATCATAGGGTGATATAATGAATTCTATGTGGCAGTAAAGTTAAAGTTAGATTTCTCTGTAGAAATCACTGTGAAACAAAATAAAATGAGAAAGCCATGAGCCCGGGGCTCATGCCTGTAATCCTAGCTACTTAGGAGGCTGAGATCTGAGGATCAAGGTTCAAAGACTGACCTATCACAGAAACACCTTAGACTCTTCTCTCCAATGAACCAATAGAAAATGAGAAGTGGGGTTGAGGCTAAAGACATAGGGCAGTAGCCTTGAGCTGAAGAGCTCAGGAAGAACAGCCAGGTCTAGAATTCAAGTCCTATGACTGCAAAACAAGAAAGAAAGAAGGAAAGAAAGAAAGAAAGAAACAAACAAAGAAACAAACAAAGAAAGAAAGAAAGAAAGAAAGAAAGAAAGAAAGAAAGAAAGAAAGGAAAGAAAGAAAGAAAGGAAGAAAGAAGAAAGAGGGAAGAAAGAGGGAAGGAAGGAAAGGTAGAAAGAAAGAAAGAAAGAAAGAAAGAAAGAAAGAAAGAAAGAAAGAAAGAAAGAAAGAAAGAAAGAAATAAATTTCATTTCTTTAAAACTAAGACTATAAATGATTGAGCAAACAAGGAATAAGTCAGGGCATTATTCTCTGAAAAGGATAATATCTTTTTGCTGGTAGGAAGAGACTGGTATTCAGAACCAGACCTTTCCACCAGAAATTGTGCTTAGTCGTAGAGTGCTTGCCTATCATGCACAAAGACACAGGTTTGATTCCTTATTACCACATACATAGAAAAAGCCAGAAGTAATGACTTCATTGGTAGGGTTCTAGTCTTGAGAAAACCCAAGGAGTGGTTAGGTCCTAAGTTCAAACCCAGGAATGGAAGGAAAAAAAACAATAACGTTTCAATCAACATAAGAAAATTAACTAGACAATGAGCTGGAGATTTTCTGGTCTTCCATGGTTCTGAGGGACAGGAGTGTTAGAAAAGGAATTTTTATAAGCCTTCAAATGGAAAGAAACAAATTTCAAAATTCCCACAAATACCTAAATTGAGACTTTAGTGAGAAGTTGTAACTGAAGGGATATAGGTGTAAGTCCTTACTCTCAAGAATCGTTCTTGCTTGGATCAAAGGCAAACAGACATATAAACCAAACTTGTGGCCGCTGAATCTAGAAAAAATTCGTGTTCCTCACTTAATGGTTAATAAGCAAACAGCATTGAAACTGGGTACAGTAATCCTATCTGCTACTCAGGACCTGAGACTCTTATCTGTACTTAACTCTAGAAAACAGGAAGTGGGGCTGTAGCTCAAGGATAGGGGTTATAGTCTTCTGCTGAAGTGTTCAGGGACAGGGCCGAGGGCTATGAACTACAAAAAAAAAACAAAAGAAAAGAAAAGAAAGTTTTAAAAAGATGCAAAACAGCACAATATTTAGATTATTTCTCAAAAATAAAAGAAAGGCAGCTATTCCTCAATGTATAAACAAAACGGTATTTGAAAAAAAACAGCTGCAGGTATACTATAGGTAGTACTCAGCTTAAAACTGTAGCAATACATAGATGGGTAATTTCAATAAATATTTCCTGTGATATAAAAAGAGAACTAAAACACAGAAAAACCTTATTGGTCATTGTAAAATATCATTTTCTTAATATGTTATGGAGAAAAGCATATATTTCTCACAAATCAATTTCCAATTTTATATATGTTTTTTTAATCAAAAAGCATATTTTATTAATTATTAGCAATCAGGCTTTTATGCACTCATAGCCAATCACTAATAAAGCATGTCACATCAAACACACACCTATGTTATGTGTGTATATATAACAAATATATATGTTATGTGAAATTTCAGTATTCACCATTGTGTAGAAAATGATTAAATGAGTAATGGCTTGCCTGACAAAAAATATTCTAGTAAGTAGGTGTATAACACAAATATTCAGCAAAATATTAAACAAGGGCTGGGAGTTTTGGCTTACTGGCAGAATGCCTGCCTAACGCACAAAGACCAGGGTTCGATTCATAGGTACCACATGTATAGAAAAGCTGGAAGTGGTGCTGTGGCTCAAGTGGTAGAGCTAGCCTTGAGAAAACCCAAGGACAGTTCCCAGGCACCGAGTTCTAACCCCAGGACTGGCAAAAGCATTATTAAACAAAATACAATTATATTTATACAGTCAAATTTATAAGGAATGTATTATTATGAATATTTTTTCACCTCCTGGTAAATTATTGGAAAATAGGGAAAGTGCTATTTATTCAGATATATAAGCTTATTTCACTTAGCACAGTGTTTTATTGAAGTTATACATATTAGTGGAGTCATAAATTCTTCTAGAAGTGAGTAAAGTTATCCAGGTGTATGAAATCTATCACCAGAAGGATGACAATTGTCTATAATTTTATGGCATATTTGAGAGAGTTTGGTGTAAGTGTTGAGGCAATGACCTCTTAAGTGGTAGTAAGAAACAAAGAAACAGCATCTGATCTACTACCTGACATTTTGTAGCATGGAAAAAGGGTTAAGGATATACCTACAGATGTATGTTATACCGATATTGCCACAGTTTAAGAAATTATAATGAATTTTGGCAAATAATACTAATATTACCACCCATTAATAAAGTAATAAAAATCAGTCTATGAATATTTCACCTATAGTCTGCCCTTGGTTTACTGAATGGCATTCTTCCAAAATAGGACTTAGTGTCTTCCTTTTTAAACGAATGTTTAATTGATTCCTATTCCCATTAGTGTATTGGTGGTGTTTAATGTTGATCATTAGACAAAATAGTGGTTTCTTTGCAACCCTCAAATATCTAACTGGTTTCCTGTGGTAAGGGTATCTCATTTTTTTTTTCGGGTCCGGGAGGTCTGCAGCCTAGGTAAAAACTGCAGCCTCCTTTATTGTCAACTCCAGGCTTATATCCCTTCTTGAAACCGGGGAACTTCCAGGTGTTACATTCATATGGTAAATCTCAGGTCATTTAAACAGAATAAGGCCAGAAAACACTAAGACAATAAAGCCATTGTCTGATGCAAATCAAGGTACAGTTTGATTCCACTCTGGCTCCTAACACCATGGTTTGACCCATTGATCACCCTTCCTGAGGGAATCTTCCTAAACCTCTTAACATAAATATGAAAGCCCATACCCCAGCCCTCTCAGATGATAGATGCCTGAAAGGGTTACTCGAACAATAGGCTTAGAGAGCCAGACTAGTACCACAAATTCAGAAAACGCTTTGAACCTTCCAGCTAGCTGAGGCCCTGGCCTCTACCCATTACTGCTACATAAGTCCCCCACTCCTGCCCTTATTACACTAAGGTTTATGACTCGACTCATCTCAAGTCGCTATTGTATCCCTCTTCAACTCTCTGTGAAAGTTTATCCGATCTCTTAAGGTTATTTTATGCTCTCATGACTCAGTTTCTTTTTTTTTCTTTTTGCCAGTCTTTGGGCTTGAACTTAGAGTCTGGGCACTGTCCTTGGACACTTTTTTGCTCAAGGCTAGCGCCATGTCACTTGAACCACAACACTACTTCTGTTTGTGGTACCAAGGAATAGAACTCAGGGCTTCGTGCATGCTAGGCCTGCACTCTACCACTGGGCTACACTCGTGGCTCCTCAACTTAGTTTCTTAATACACCATACCTCCATTTCTGACAGTTTTGGAGGTTAGTAGATGATATGAGTGTCATCATTTTTTTTTGTCTAGGCTGCCTTTGAGCCATGATCCTTAAATCTCAAACTCAGCCATCATAGGTGGGTACACAGTTTCTTGGCCATGCACATCTGGTTTCCCTTACCTTTTCCAATCATGACCAACACACCTAACACTTGAGCCATACCACCATCTATGGCTTTTTTTTGCATTTTTTAATTGTAATTAGCAAAAGGGTTACATGATATTTGCCAGATAGAAGGTGCATTAATTCACATACATTGATAGCCTTTCACATGTCTTGGTACCTGTTTCCCTCCCCCCTACATCCCCCACCCGTCTTGATTTTCCCCCCTTCCCTATCAAATTTCAAATATCCAAATACAAATAAATTCAATATTTCAGATAACAAAGTGAGATACTATACCAATATGAGATAACCAAGGGACAGCAAAGGAGATGAGAGACAACATAGTACATTAAGGACAACAATCATTCATTATATGCCTTTTGTTTCACTATCCTGGAGGTCCTTTCAATTAGTTTCACATTACATGTCCTTGTGTATCAAGATTTTGCTCTATTGCAAATCTCTGCTAGTAGAGCCCAAGGTATCTACTGCTTATGACGAATGAGGGAAACCATTGAGCCTAAGTTCCTTTGAGTGTGGCTTACTTCACTTAATATGATTTTTTCTAAGTCTTTCCATTTCCTAACAAATGGGGCGATGTCATTCTTTCTGACAGCAGCATAGAATTCCATTGTGTACAAATACCACAACTTGTTGATCCACTCATCAACTGAGGGACATCTAGGTTGGTTCCATATCTTTGCTATGGTGAATAGTGCTGCAATGAACATTGTTGTGCTAGTGGGTTTAGTATGTCCTTCTTTCTGGGTGGTTGGGTAAATGCCAAGTAGTGGAATTGCTGGGTCATAGGGGAGTTCTATGTTTAGCCTTTGAGGCACTGCCACACTGCTTTCCACAGTGGTTGAACGAGTTTGCACTCCCACCAACGGTGTAGTAGTGATCCCTCCTGGCCACATCCCCTCCAGCATCTGTTGTCATTCGTTTTCCTGATCCTGGCCATTCTATCTGGAGTGAGGTGGAATATTAGAGTTGTTTTGATTTGCATTTCTTTTATGACCAGAGATGTTGAGCATTTCTTCATGTGTCTATAGGCCATTTTTGTTTCTTCTTCAGAGAAGACTCTCTTTAAGTCTTTGGTCCATTTTTTAATGGGATGGGTGTTACTTTGGAGGTTAGTTTTGGAGTGATTCAATTTTTTGAGTTGTTGATATATTTTAGATATGAGGCCTTTGTCCGTTGTTTGGTTGGTGAAGATCTTCTCCCACTCTGTAGGCTTCCTGATTAGTTTACTAGCTATGTCCTTTGCCATACAAAAGCTCTGCAGTTTAATGCAGTCCCACTTATCCAGGCTTTCTCTGATTTGTTGTGATTCTTGGTCCTTATTAAGAAAGTTTCGACCTGTGCCAAGGAGGCCTAGTGTATCTCCTATTCCTTCCTGTAGAGTTTTCAATGTGTCTGCTTTTACCTCCAGGTCTTTGATCCATTTGGAGTTAATTCTAGTGCAAGGTGACAAAGAAGGATCCAGCTTTATTTTTCTGCAGGTGCTTAACCAGTTCTGCCAGCACAATTTGTTGAAGAGGCTGTCTTTCTTCCATTCTATTTTTTTTGGCTCCCTTGTCAAAGATTAGGTGGCCATAGGTCTGTGGTTTAATATCTGGGTCCTCAGTTCTATTCCATTGGTCTTCAGGCCTGTTCTTGTGCCAGTACCAAGCTGTTTTGAAAATTATAGCTCTGTAATAGAGTCTAAAGTTTGGAATTGAAATTCCTCCTGCGCTGTTCTTTCGGCTAAGAAGTGTTTTTGCTATACGGGGTCTTTTATTATTCCATATGAAATTTTGAATTACCTCTTCTATTTCTTTAAAGAATGACATTGGGATATTGATGGGTATTGCATTGAATTTGTAGATAGCTCTTGGCAGAATTGTCATTTTCACAATGTTGATTCTTCCAATCCAGGAGCATGGGAGGTTTTTCCATTTCCTTAGTTCTGCTTTAATTTCCTTTTTTAGGGTTTTAAAGTTTTTGTCAAAAAGGTCCTTTACATTCTTAGTTAAGCTAATTCCTAGGTACTTTATTTTCTTTGAGGCTATTGTGAAAGGAGTTTCTTTCCTGATTATTGCCTCCTTCCTCTCACTGTTGGCATAAAGGAAGGCAGTTATTTTTTGAGGGTTGTTTTTATAGCCTGCTACTCTTCCAAAGCTTTGAATCAGCTCAAGGAGCTTGGGAGTAGAGTCTATAGGATTCTTTAAATACAGAATCATGTCATCTGCAAAGAGGGATAGTTTTATTTCCTCTTTCCCTACTTGCATCCCCTTTATGCTTCCTTCTTGCCTTATTGCACTGGCTAGGAATTCTAGTACTATCTTAAAGAGTAGTGGAAAGAGTGGGCATCCTTGTCCCGTTCCTGATTTTAGAGGGAATGGCTTTAGATTTTCACCATTAAGTGTAATACTAGCAGTAGGTTTCTCATACACAGCCTTTATTACATTGAGGAATGTTCCATGGATTCCTAGTTTCTCCAGAGCTTTTAACATAAAGGGGTGTTGGATCTGGTCAAATGCCTTTTCCACATCTATTGAGACAATCATGTGATTTTGGTCCTTGCTCCTGTTGATGTGTTGAATTATATTAATTGATTTGCGTATGTTGAACCAGCTTTGCCTCCCTGTGATGAATCCAGTTTGATCATAGTGTATAATTTTTTTGATGAGTTGTTTAGACGGTTGGCCAGTATTTTGTTGAGAAGTTTTGCATCGATGTTCATCAAAGATATAGGTCTATAGTTCTCTTTCTTTGATGAATCTCTGTCTAGTTTGGGGATGAGGGTTATACTGGCTTCATAGAATGAGTTTGGTAAGGAACCTTCATTTTCAATTTCGTTGAAGAGCTTCAGGAGTATTGGTGTGAGCTCTGCTTTGAAGACCTTATAGAATTCAGTTGTGAATCCATCTGGCACTGGGCTTTTCTTAGGTGGAAGTTGTCTAATTTCCATTTTTATTTCAGAGCTTGAAATAGGCCTGTTGAGTTGGCTTAGTTCTTCTTGGTTCAGCTTGGGTATGTTAATATTGGCTAGGAATTCATCCATTTCATCTAGATTCTCAAATTTGTTGGCATAAAGGTTTGAGAAGTATTCCCTTATGATATTCTGGATCTTGGTAAATTCTGTCGTGATATTATCATTTTCATCTGCGATTTTGTTTATTTCGATATGCTCTCTTCTTTTTTTGGTAAGATTTGCTAAGGGCTTGTCAATTTTGTTAATTCTTTCAAAGAACCAACTCCTTGTGTTTTTGATTCTTTCTATAGTTTTTTTGGATTCCAAATCATTTAATTCTGCTTTGATTTTAATAATTTGCTTTCTTCTACTGGGATTAGGGTTGGTTTGTTGCTCTTTTTCCAGGAGCTTAAGGTCAGACATTAACTTGTTGGTTTGCAATTTTTCCAACTTGCTGTTGTAGGCACTCAGCGCTATAAATTTTCCCTTGAGTACTGCCTTTACTGTGTCCCAGAGGAGTTGGTATTTTGTGTGCTCCTTACTGTTAAATTTCATAAACTGTTGGATTTCTGTTCTGATCTCTTCGATGACCCATTGGTCATTCAACAAAGTGTTGTTCAGTCTCCATGAGTTACAGGGTTTTCGTTGGTGGAGATGTGTGTTCAGTTCCAGTTTGATGCCTTTGTGGTCTCAGAGTGTGCATGGAATAATTTCTGTGTTTTTGAATCTGTCCAGGTTTGTTTTATGGCCTAAGATGTGATCTATTTTGGAAAATGTTCCATGTGCTGCTGAGAAAAATGTATATTGTGTTGTTACTGGGTGGAATATTCTGCAGATGTCTGTTAGATCTAGTTGGTCTATATAGTTGTTCAGTTCTAAGGTTTCTCTGTTGAGTTTTTGCCTTGTTGATCTGTCCATAGGTGTAAGTGGTGTGTTAAAGTCCCCGACAATCACTGTATTTCGATCTATGTATGGTTTCAGTGTAAGTAAATTTTGCTTGATGAAGTTTGGAGCTCCAGAATTGGGTGTGTAAATATTTAGGATCGTTATGTCTTCCTGGAGGAAAGATCCTTTTAGTAGAATGTAGTAACCTTCTTTGTCTTTTCTTACTAATTTTGGTTTGAAGTCTATTTTGTCTGATATGAGGATGGCAACTCCAGCCTGTTTACGGGGGCCGTTAGCTTGATAGAGTTTATTCCAACCTCTCACTTTCAAAAGATGCTTGTTTTTTGGGGTAAGATGTGTCTCTTGTAGACAGCAGAACAATGGCTCTTGCTTTTTGATCCAACTAGACAGCCTATGCCGTTTAATTTGAGAGTTGAGTCCATTGATATTGAGAGTTAGGATTGAGAGATATTTATTAGGTCCTACCATTTTTAAAAGCTTTTATTTGGGCCTGTGTCTTGACAGTTCTTGTGGTCCTTAGGTGTTATGCTGTTTAGGTGCCATTTCTTTCCCTATATTGCATTTATTTTGGTTTTCTATGTATAGAACATCTTTCAGAATTCTCTGTAGTGCTGGTTTTGTTGCAACATATTGTTGCAGCTTTTCCCTGGAATGGAATGTTTTTATTATTCCCTCAGTTATGAATGAGAGCTTAGCTGGGTACAGTATTCTTGGTTGGTAGTTATTTGACTTAAGGGCATGACATATATTCTTCCAGTCAGTTCTTGCTTGCATGGTCTCTGCTGAGTAATCTGGGGTTATTCTGATTGGTTTTCCTTTATAGGTTTCTGAACCCTTTTCCCTGGCTGCCTTTAGGATCCTTTTTTTGGTTTCTACTGATCCAGTTCGGATTACGATGTGGCGGTGAGATGTTCTTTTCTGGTTAGGTCTGTTTGGGGTTCTAAAAGCTTCTTGTATCTGGATGGGCCTGCCTTTCGGGATATTTGGGAAATTCTCTAAGATGATTCACTGAAGTATATTTCCAATACCATTGAGCTCTTTCTCCAGACCCTCCTGAATACCAATTAGCCTTAAATTAGGCTTCCTAATTTTATCTTGGACCTCCTGAAGCGCTCTCTCATTTTTCCTTGATTTGGATTGACTCATTTTCTGTTCTTTCTCTATAATAACTAAATTATCTTCAGCCCCGGAAATTCTCTCCTCTACATTGTCTAACCTGCTATCAAAGCTATCTAGTTTATTTTTCATCTCCCTTGCTACTAATTGCTTATTTTTGTTGCCTTGCATCGCTTCTTTTAGATCATGTATGGATTTCTTTAGCTCCTTCATTTACATTTGAGTAGTTAGCTCAGTAGCTTTATTTTCTTTGAACATTTGCTGTAGTTCGGTCACCTTTTTATTTGTGGATTCTATGAATTCATCCATCTTTCTTTGAAAAACCTTTATTATGGCCTCCTTTATGGCTTCTTCTTTTTCACTTATCACCTTGTTTATGGTTTCCTCTTGTTCAGCTATGGCTTCCTCCCTTACCTCTTTCTTTATATTTTCACATTTTTCATTAATGATGTTTATCAATTGCATTTGTACAGCACTTGGAAGACTCTCCTCTAGGTTTGCCAGTGACTGTTCCATTGGCTGTTTATATTGGGTGGGGGAGGTGCGAGATGTTGTTTCTTGATTTGACATTTTTCTTGAGTTTCTAGTTCTGCCCATTTGAAAATTGGAGCAAGATTAATACTAGACACTATTATAGTTTTTCAGATGTAACCAACCTAGACCTCTGTAGCTGGCAGACTCTAGATGTTCATAAGTTTTGATTGGTGTTATCACTCTTTCTTTTTGTGCAGTTACCGACTAGTCTAATTATTCACTGATAAGCGATTTATATCTAAAACAATAAGCCTCTCAATCCAATCTCTATTGTCTTTAAGTCCCTCTGAGCCTAGAGAATAATTAAACACCTAGATATACAATGTTGCTCATCAGCCATCAAGTGTAGATCCATGTAGTATAAGGGTTCAAAGAGGAGCAGAGGTCCAGAGATAGAAAAATAGAATGAGAGAGGTCAGGGGGTAAGTAGATAGAGTATTTGAGTACAAAGTTTGGAAAGTATTAGAATAAAACTTATGTGTTGCTGCGCGACTAGCTCTTAGCCCAAACAGTGGCCTCACAATGGACCAGGGATGGATCTGCGAGCTTCCATCTGAGCATGGTTGGCGGACGTTTTCCTGTGCTGCTTCCAGGGGCGGCCCCAAGCCAAGGGTCTGGGGATTGAGAGTTTCAGGAGCTCTAGGCAGGACCAGGAGGAGGCCCCTCTGTTCCCAAGGGCGGGGCCCAGCTGGGGACTTGGGCTCCAAGGGTGGAGCCGCGCCTTTTTGGTTCTCAGAAGGTGAGCTTGGCTGCTGGTGGGCCCTTCAGATCCCTGCTGTGTTTTCACTGCTTTGTCAGAGTCTGTGACTGGGGGGGGGCCCTCAGTGGTGTCTTGCTCAGGATTCCCAGCTGGAGGATGCCCCGCTTGAGAATTGATGGGGGGCAGATGCTGGCTCCTATATACCCGCACCCCCTACCCACTGTTGTAGGGCAGGGTCTCAGAGCCCTCCACTCTCCAGAACCAGTGCCCTGGGTGAGGAGCCTGGTGGGCGGGTGGGAGCTGGGACAGCTCCGCCTCCCCTAGTGGGGTGCTGAGTCTTAGGGTCTGCCCGCTTGTCAGTCTCCAGTCAGAGGGCTGGGGGTTGAGCCCGTTGGGTGGGTGGGAGTTGGGACAGCCCCGCCTCCCTTGGTGGGGTGCTGGGTCTTATGGGTAGCCCACCTGTCAATCTCCATTCAATGGCCTGAGGGAGGGGGCTGTTAAGGGAAGGGACAGGCTTCTAAATTTCTTGACCCCTGCTCCCACCAGTCTTTCTTGGGCGGGGTGTTGGGGTCTGAGTTAAGTTCTATTGCTTGGCACCCGCTCTGCATTCCCGATGTGTTTGGGGATGCGCTGTATTACTCACGCCTCTGCATTCATCTGGGGGTGCTTCACGGTGGTGGGGAGTCTTTCACTCCCCTCGAGTCTCCGCTGCCGCCTGTGTTCTGCGTCTGGGCTCCGCTGCTTGCTGTTCTGGTTCCGCGTCTGGGTTCCGCTGCTTCCACCGTTCGCTGGCGCGGTTCTGTGCTGGTTTCTGCAGCCATTGGGCTCCCAGCCTGGCACCCTCCACTGCCTCTGCTTTTCCGTGGATTAGAACCGGTGCCCGCCCCCGCTTTCCCCGCGTGGAGCCAGTGCCCGCTCAAGCCGCTTTTCGTGGCTTGGTCGGGCACCAGCTGCCACTTGTTGTGGCTTTCCTCGAGTTTGGACGAGAGGTGGGGGAGGGGTCCTCGCGTTCCCATTCTTTGAGAAAGTTAGATGTGAGCTTTATCTGGATTTCTTTTCCGGTTTGAGTCCTTCTCCGTTGCTTTTTGAGTTTGTTGTTGTGGATTTTTTTAGGTAGTTGGCTCGTCGTGGGACGCCCGGGTTCTCTCTTTTTGTCAGAGAAAGGTAGGCAGCGTCCCTATTGTCTCGGTGCTATCTTCCTTTGTTCCCACTTTTAGATTTTAAAATATCTAACCCTTAGGATGGGAAAGTAAAGTCATTATCTTTACAGTAAGGAATATTTGTATCTCATGTATGTTTGTGTCTTTTTTTCTATGACTCATTTTAGATGTCCAGGTAATGGAAAATGTGTTCAAGACCTGCCAGGAAAGTCCACATGAATGTCTTTGTGAAGTAGCAGTTGCAAGTAGTATCGAAGTGGAGGAAAATGTGAGATTTGCAACAACTTTAAATTTGAGCTCTACACATAATCCAGAGCTGATTAGTAATAACGGTAACAACTTAGGGGTGAGGACTGAGGAGTTCATTAAGTGTCAGAACATGCTTCTGTCTCCTAAGCCTGATGAGATGCATGCTGCATATAGATCTCGTATGTCTCCTGTTCTTAAAAAATCCATCGGATATTCAGAGCATTTTATTCATGATTGTGACAGTCCAAAAGATCTGCAGTATCATAATTCTGTTCTCCCTGCCCAAGAAATTCTTCAGGGAGGGAGGAAAACTGCTAAATGTACTGTGTGATGAAAAATATTGTACCTAACATCGACCATCACTACACATCCGAAAATGTACACAGGAGAGACTCCTCATACATGTAGTGAATGTGAGAAATTTTTCAGTAATGAAATACGCCTTACAATACCTCAGAGCAAATATCCTGAGATATGTGATGCGTACATCGTGTGAAAATTAATTTCTGAGAAGTCAGACCTGACGCTCCAACCTCGATCTCCAAGAGAAGACCAACCTTATGAATATGAGGAACGTAATAAAATTTGTGCCCAGAATTCAGCTCTCAGCACACATCAGAGATCTCACACAGAAGAGAAATCTTATGAATGGGATAAATGTGGGAAGACTTTTAGACTGAAATCATACCTCACTTTGCACCAGAGAAGACACACAGAAGAGAAACCTTATGAATGTAACAAATGTGAAAAGTCATTCACCCAGAAGATACACCTTCGAGTTCATCAAATAACACACACAGGAGAGAAATCTTATAAGTGTAATGAATGTGGAAAGTCTTTCCAAGGGAAGGGAAAACTTCGTGTTCATCAGAGAATACACACAGGAGTGAAACCTTATGAATGTAACCAATGTATAAAGATTTCAGACAGAAATCTTCCCTCAAATTGCATCAAAGAACACACACAGGAGAGAAACCTTATGTGTGCACCAAATGTGGAAAGACCTTCAAGTGGAAGTCATATCTTGATGGGCATAATAGAACACACACAGGAGAGAAAACTTATGCATGTAGTGAATGCAGAAAGTCTTTCAAATGGAAGGTAAAACTCCATGTTCATCAGAGAATATACTCAGGAGAAACACCTTATGAGTGTAACATATGTGGAAAGTCCTTCACACAGAAGCCAAACCTCAACATGCATAAGACAATTCAAACAGGAGAAAAACCTTATGAATGTAACCAATGTGGAATGTCTTTCAAATGGAAGTCTTCCCTCAAATTGCATCAGAGAACACACACAGGAGAGAAACTGTACGAGTGCATCAAATGTGGTAAGACCTTCAGATGGAAGTCACATTACAGGAGGCATAACAGAATTCACACATATTAGAAACCTTAGGAATATAACCAAAGTTGAAAGTCTTTCGTGCAGTATTCACCCTTCAGGAAGCGTAAGAGAGTTCACACGTATGAGAAGCCTTAGCAGTGTAATAAATAGGAAAGACTTTTTAGTCTGTGGAAGAAAACTCAGCTTGTGTCACAGAACCAACACAAGATAAAACCCTTAATGAATGTAGCAAATGTACAGTCTTTTCCCCAGAAGGCACAAGTCAAGATTTATCACTAAACGCCCACAGGATAGAATCCGATGAATAAAATGAAAGGGAAAATTTTTTGAAGAACTCATAGTTGAGTTTGCATGATACCACACAGACACAGGATAAAAATCGTATGAATATAAGAATATGAAAAATCCATCATGAATGCATAAGTATAAAATGCACATAGGAGAGAAAAACCTTATGAATATTACAAATGTGGAAAGTGTTTGACCTGGAAGGCATACTTCTGTGTTCATCACAAACCTGATTCCCATGGAAGAAAAGAAAACTAATGAATAGAACAAATGTGCAATGACTTTTAATCAGAAGTCAGTCTTCAGTACATTTCAGAACATACACAATAGAGAAATACTGAGTAATGAAAAACATTTAGCTATATATAGAATCTCTGTATATGGGAGCATTAGGGTAAGTCTTCTAAACAAAGTCAACCTTCAGCAAGCATTAAGAGCACTCACAGAAGAAATAATAGCATGTAGTAAAACCTTTGACAGAAACCTCTAAAAGCTGCCTGTGTGGCTTAGTGGTAGAGTGCTAACCTATCAAAGATGAAGGCCTGGGTTAGATTCCTCAATACTACGTGAAAAGAGCAAGCCAGAAGCAGCACTGTGGTTCAAATGGTAGAGTGCTAACCTTGAGCAAAAGTAGCTCAGGCCCTGAGGTCAAGCCTAAGGGGAGAGAGAGAGAGAGAGAGAGAGAGAGAGAGAGAGAGAGAGAGAGAGAGAGAGAGAGAGAGAGAGAGAGAGAGAAAGAGAGAGAGACAGAGAAAAGAGAGAGAAAGAGAGAGAAACAGGAACTTCTAAATTTAACAGAGATTGAGCAGGAGAGAGAGAAGGAGACAGAAACTAATTTCTAAAGTTTACAGTCTTTCTATTTCCTTACAAATTCGTCTATGTCATTCTTTCTGACAGAAGCACAGAATTCCATTGTGTAAAAATACCATATTTGATCTACTCATCAACTGACGGGCATCTGGGTTGGTTCCATACCTTTGCTGTAGTAAATAGTGCTGTGAAAAATATTATTGTTCTAGTGAATTTAGTATGTCCTATCTGGACGATTGGCAAGTAGTGAAATTGCTGGATCACAGGGGAGCTCTATGTTTAGTCTTTTTGGGATACTGCAATAGTGCTTTCCATAGTGGTTGAACGAGTTTGCAATCCCACCAGCAGTGTAGTAGTGATCCCTCCTGGCCACATACCCTCCAGCATACATTATTAGATTTCTGGATCTCGGCCATTCTAACTGGAGTGAGGAGGAAAAGGGAAAGAGGAACTGAAACATTCTCTCCTTAAAGATGACATGATTCTGTATTTAAAGAACCCTATAGACTCTACTCCGAAGCTACTTGAGCTGATATAAAACTTTGGTAAGGTAGCAGGATATAAAATTAACCCTCAATGTCAACTGCCTTTCTATATGCCAACAAATGAGAGGAATGAGGCAAGAATCAGGATAGCAACTCATTTTGCTATCAAAGAAAATAAAATACCTAGGAATTAACTTAGAATGTAAAGCACCTTTTTGATGGAACTATAAACCCTGGAGAAGGAAATTAATGCAGAACTGAGGAAATGCAAAAACCTATGCTCCTGCTTTGGAAGAAGTAATATTGTAAAAATGGCAATCTTGATAAGGACTATCTACAAATTCAGTGCAATATTCATCAATATCCCAATGTCATTCTTTAAAGAAACAGAAGAGGAAATCCAAAATTTCACTTGGAATAATGAAAGACCCCTTATAGTCTGTCTTTTTGCATGATACATAATGTTTAATCTCACCTTCTCCACCAAAATCTCACCTTTCTCATTGAGACATAGGTGGCCCTGTTTTGTAGCAGCAAAGGCTCAAACGCGCAGTTTCAGGTGTCACCACTGCCTCTGTTACTGGGTAGATCCAACTCTGTCATCGATTCTGAGGTCTGCTCTGGGAGTCTTGGTCACAAGTTGTTCTGTGGCATCTGCTGCCAGCCTGTGCCTATTTGCTTCCTTTCCTCCAGCAGCCTACGACAGTGAATGAAGTTCAGGTGAGGCAGGATGAGCCCAACCCTCCCTCATCTTCCTCTTCCAATTTTTGGGAAAAAATGTGCTGGCAGAAGTCCTCAGGTGTGGGGCATGGCTGATCCACACTTTTACTCCAGGCTGCTCAGGAGGCTGAGATCTGAGTATGGAAGTTCCAAGTCACCTAGAACAGGAAAGTCTGATAGATTCTTACTACCAAAAATAAAAACAGCTGGGAATGGAGTTTGGGCTCAAGTGGTAAAGTGCTCGTCTTGAGTACAAATGCTTAGAGCCCAGGCACTGAGTTCGGCTCCAGCACTGCCAACAACCTCACTTTAGTGAGATTTTAGCTTTATCCATGTAGGCACATCTCACTAGAATTTTGCTGGTAGAGATAGTCTTCATAATTTTGTCTCAAGGTAAAGGTCCTCCTGGGGTAGTACACAAAAGGTGTCATGGAGAGAGGAGCCCCACTTGCTCCAGGTTTGAAGATGGCATAGGTTAAGCCAGCATGGAGTTGGCACATCAGTCTTTTTCCTAGCACCACCTACCAGTGAATGTCAAATGACATTGATTGTTGTGGGATTGTGTGATTGAAGTGCCCCATTAAGGGCAGTGTTAGCACATCCAAACTTGGATACCAGGAATGCTGAAATCTCAAAGCTAAGATTTCTGTTGGCTACAGAAATGCTGGTGTGTCTGTTATTCACTAAAAGTTCAGGTGCAAAGATTCTGAAGCTTGATGCCATGTGTTTATTCCATTTAGTAAAATTATTTTAATGCACTGTATAAGTTAAAACATTTGATAAGGGTCAGGGGTAGTGAAAACATTGTTCTTGAATTCAGGTGTCTGGCAGGGTAATGGGGGGGTGTTGGTGGCTGGTACTATGAAGCTGGAGCTGCGATCAAACCATGGATCATGTTTCTCTTTGTCTGGGAGAAATGACTCCAAAGATGAAATTTGAATGGTGAGGAAAATATGATGATGTACTCAGGAAATTTCTCCTAAACAAATGCTCATGTGGAAGTGGGATGGGGGCTGGGCATATCTGAGGCAGAGCTTAAGGGGGCTTCTCATGGTGTTGAGAACGTTCCTTGCGACTTCAGGCATGCAGTAGGGTGTTTTAGATGGCCATTGTGAGATGGATGGAATAAGACTGGAGACAAGATGAATGCTGGGATCCTGCAATGCTCTTGCATGAGTGGCTGGTAGCTCACCTGAAATAAATAATTATGTCTAAAAAAGAAATCAGGAATTCGTTTTGATTAGATAATACCTGTAATCCGAGGCATATTCAGGATCCTGATCTTAGTATTGTGGTTTAAAACCAACCCAGCAAAGGGAAAAATGCATGAGACTCTTACTCCCAGTTTAGAGCAAGAACAAAAATTGAAGTAGAGCTGTGGCTCAAGAGCTAGAGTGCTACCTTGTGCAAAGAAAAGCTAAGAAAAAGATCCAGGTCTTGAGTTGAAGGCCAGGAATGAAAGAAGGAAGGTAAAAAAGGGAAGTATGTGAGGAAGGGAAATATATAAATGAGAGAAGGAAGTAGAAATTTAAAACTAGAGAATATTTAAAAGTCATCAGTCCTTCTAAGAAAAGTGTTGGAGTATGGGTTCTATATGTGGTGAACTGGAAGCCCAGCAGTGACTTGTTAACCAAAGAGTCACCGTGATGAGCAAAGGATAGAAATCTGCATGAGCCTCTTAGCGGATGGAGTCACAGAAGAGAACCTCAGCTCCCATCCCATAGTTAGAAGTATATAGAGATGGGGAAGTTGGCATCACCTTGATGTCATTGTGTCCATGGAGACTGGAAGCCATGGCTCTGTGAAAGCACAATGTTCTGGTTACTGAGCTGAGAGGCTGAGGAGAGCCAAGTCCTGGCCATGGAGAAATCAGGGTGGCAGCAGAGCAACTCTGCTGCAGTGTGTGCCTGATTGGCTGTTCTTATTCTGTGGTGGATCAGGCTGGAGCGGGTGATAGTAACTGTTTTGTGGTCACAAGCCCTTCACCAAGAGCTTCCTCTGGGATCCTCATAAGCTACAGGGTGGCTGGTGGTGGGATGTGTGTGGGGTGGAAGTGACAGAGGGATGGACGCATGGCAAGGTGGGTGAAGAGATGAGAGGAATGATGGGAGCCCAGTTCATTGGTGTCCAAGGTTAATGTGTGGGAGGTAGAGAGGCATGATGGAGGAAAGATGGAGACAGGGGAAGGTGGTGACAGAGTGAGGCCATCTGTAGTGCCAGCCTGGCCATCATCTGAAGCCCATAGGCAGCTTCCTGATCCCTCACTTTGTCCTGCTCCTTGTGGAGGGAATGTCACGTGTACCCAGAGCTAGGGGTGGGGCAATGTTAGTAGCACCTGGAGAACCATTGGCCTGTACCTGGGTGAGGGGTGGTTATGGCTCCCTGCTGGGTGGCCTGATAGCTATGGAACAGATCTCTCCTTAGCTACCACAGTCAGTGGCTGCTCTCCATCTAGGGTTAGGGCACCTGCTCAGCCATCAGGACACCCCATGCCAGGACAGAGGCCTACAATTCAGATGGCAGCACAGGGGTGAAGATGATCTCACCGTAGCCCTAGTTACATGGCTGTCCCTGCATGCAGGACAGGATGAGCTGGGGGAAGATGTTCTCTGTGTTTTTCCACAGCCTATCCCGGCCTCTTCTTGTGTCTGATTAGACCAAGAGAGTACCAGGTTCCCTCTCATAATCCTGGTTCTTTTTCTTTTACAGTCATGAGGCTTGAACTCAGGTCCTGGGTACTGTCCCTGAGCTCTTTTGCTCAAGGTTGATGCTCTGCCATTTGAACCATAGTGCCATTTCCAGCTTTTCCTTTTCATGTGGATCTCTGATATCTCCAGTGCTGTGCCTGCAGGGAGGCACTCACCCCACAGACAGAGCCACCTCTGCCGTGACTGTGACTGCCCACAACCCTCACACCCACTCCTTGCACACCCCTCGACTCGCGTTTTAGCTCCTCTTGGACTGGGTGTTCAGCCTACCCCTTCCTACACTCACAAAGGGTCTACAATTGTCTTCCCAGGGTCCTTTCTTCTGCCAGACAGAGTACAGACTGTGCACATCTTGAAGATCACAGAGCTCAAAGCCAAAGGCTGAGATGCAGAGGGGGTGACCCAGTAGCTGCACAGGGCCCATGGATCATCCTGTACATCCCCCAGACTGTGACTTCCCCCACCCCCTTGGCAGGGAAGCTCCATGCCCACATCCTGATCCCTGGTCCCCTCCAATTCCATTCTCCCTTGGATTTTGCAGACTGTCTACCATCAGAATCTAAAATTCTATTCATCACTTTATGTCCTTATCACTGATTTGCTACTTTGGCAGGATCTCCCCGTGCCTGGAGAGTGGGCATGTCATGTACTCTCTGTGGAGAAGTTGCCCCAGGAGAAGAAATATGCACTTCATGTGAGTGTTGGACAGGGCAGGAGGGCTCCCTAGGATCAGAAGCCACAGGAGGGGTGCAGATGGGGGAATGCTAGGGGCCCCAGGGGACAGTGGGATTTAGGGCACAGTTGGTTCCTTCTGCAGGGTTGACACCGCTTCACAAACCCAACAGAATGAGGTTCACATTACAGATGTCAGAGACAGTGCAGATTGCCAATGGGCGCAGGGGTCACTGTCACCCCCAGATGCTGGCTGCATGCTGGGATGCACGCAGAGATGGTTTCAAGATCAGATAATGAGGATGTTGCAGGATGTAACCATTCTTTTCAGATGGCTCTCTACATCTCTTGAGCTTCATCTCTATCTTTGGCTTTTTCTTGGCAGTTAACTGGAAATGAGAGTTTCATGGACTTTCCTTTCTGGACTGGCTTCAAACAGAAGCTATGCACAGTTTTCAAACCATACCCTACTGAAGAAGGGAAGCTTGATCTGGTGCTTCACTGGGTTGCACTTTGGCTCCGTTTGCTATGCCTCACGGGAGGGGCTCATCATTTGTAGACTAAGATCTCATGACCTTCAAAGCCAAATGCTACCTGAAAGTTCAGGGTCCCATCCTATGTGTTGGGCCTGGGTGAATACATTCTCTGTTATGCTGGGTCATCAACCCATGTTTTAAGCTGGAAGTAGGCAGTGCCACATTTGATAAGAACATCTGCCAGAGATTGTCACCTCATGAAAGCAGATTCTAAATTTGTATTCCATTTCCTGTGGTGGAGAAATCCCCTCCAAGTTAGACAGGCGCACATACACCTGCAGGTCACACTCCTAATGCACCCTTGAGTGTCCTCATGGTATTGGGATCTAAGTTTGTAGGGAATGCTGGTTTAGTCCATGAATTAGCTGGACAAGTGATGACAAACGTGTTGTGGATTAATATGAGAACAATTTAAGAAGCCCTGGAGGAGCATCAACCTGACCCTCTGTGGTGCTATAAATCTGATAGGATGTTCCAGACTGAGAAACAATCACATGGCTTTGTGTTTGGCATCCAGACAAGTGAGTGCATGTCTTAGCTGTCAGCCAATACAGAGGAGGACATGAATAAGTGGGTGGAAAGCATCTGTCAGACCCCTGTCTGGGGGAAGGTGGAGAGAACATAGGAAGGTAGATACCATGACTGTGGTGGGACTAAAAAAAGGGTAAAAGAGGCAAAGGAATCAGGTACTGGTAGCTCAAGACTGTCATCCTAGCTACTCAGGAGTTTGAAATCTGAGGATCACAATTCAAAGCCAGCCCAGGACAGAAACTCCATGAGACTCTTATCTGCAATAAACTACTGAATGCAAGAAGCTCAAGCTCAGTGACAGCATCCAGGCCTAGCGTTCACAACCCAGGACTGGCAGAAAAAAGTATCAAAGGACAAGAAGCTGGCCAAAAGTTAGAGGGACTCTATCTTGACAAACAATACAATGGGAAGTTGCACTCAGAAGAGTTGCACAAAATCTGGAAATGCCTGAGACCTATCTATGTATGTTGCCTGTTTGTCTAAATACATATGTTTATGCATTCATATATTAGTATAGAGAGACAGATCAATACATATGACTATACATATATACATAGCCAGACACTTATGGGTGGGTGGTATACTGTGTGAGAGTTTGTGTTTGTGTTTTGTGGATGGCTATCGCTGTTTAAGAAAGATAGAAAATATGTAAATATCTTTAAAAAAACTTGATAAAATATAGAGAGACATAAGCTCTTGAGGGAATCTTAAATGACAAGATTATTCACAGGCACGTTTATTCTTATGGATTCCTCAGCAAGTATTAATTTTTTTCATTATTTTCTTTCTTTTTTTGAACCAGTGCTAAGGATTTCTCTCAGGGACCAGGGGCTGCCAATTACTAATTTTCTCATGGCTGGTACAAGAGGAACTGAGCCACAGTTCCACTTTTGCCTTATTTCTTCATGCTTAACTGAAGATAAAGATTTCTATCAGTGACTTTCTCTCAGAGGCTGGATTCTTCGAGGATCCCCAGACCTCAGCCTTCTCTATAGCTACAATTAACAATATGAGAACCCAGCACGGGGTTCCAATGCACAGGGCAAGAAATTGAGTGAATCTCTCAACTCCAATTAGCTATAATAAGCTAGAAGTGAAAGACCAATACCTTTGAGGAAAAGATGCTGAGGGTTATCACACAGGCCCTATGAGTAAGCCCTAAACCCTGTACACATGTGTGCATGCACACATTGGCAGATACACACACACATGCACACACACAATATCTCAGGCAATATTGTATTTTGAATTAATATCCAAAGATTCGACAACAGGATAGCAAGTAATAAAATCTGTTTTTCTTGTCTACATTGAGGGAAACGGATAAATCACAAGATGGAGAAGCGAGGAATTCAGAGGCAAATGCTGTGAGTGAATAACTTGTAAAAAGCACATTTCTTTTCTTTTCTTTTCTTTTCTTTTCTTTTCTTTTGTTTTTTCTGCCATTCCTGGGGCTTGAACTCAGGGCCTGAGCACTGCTCTTGGCTTTTCCCAAGTCTAGCCCTCTGCCACGTGAGCAACATTGCCATACGGATTTTTATATCTGTGTGATATTAAGGACTCAAACCTAGATCTTCATGGATGCTAGGCAAGCACTCTACCACTGGGACAAACTCTAAACCCTGATAAAGTATTTATAAATAGTCATCATCATATCAAAATATCCTTTCTCCTAAAAGAATGAACACTTATCTATGTCTGTAAGACTTTTTTTATGTCATCAATGCTTCTGTGATTTTCCCACTTGCATTTTTACAGATGACAGCACAGATATTCATCAGGAAGAAAAATAGATTAGGATACAGAAACCTAACAACGTCCTAGTAGTTTGAAGTGGGTGTTTCATCTATTTGTAGAGTGCTTGGCTACCACACAAAAAGACTCCGGTTTGATTCTTCAGTACCATATACATAGAAAACGCTGGAAGTGGTGCTGTGGCTTGGTGGGACAGCTATAGCCTAAAGAAAGCCTAAGAACAATGGTCAGGCTCTGAGGTCAAGTCCCAGGACTAGCAAAAAAATGTGCAAGAGGCAAAATGCAAGCTGAGAAGGCACTGTGAAGCAAAATGTCTTGTGAAGGGTAAGGGGAATAGTGACCGTTAAGTTTGGATCTTACCTAAGAAAGGCTCCTTGAGCCTGAGACCAGGCTAGCACTTACGCCTAGTTAATGACTTGGGATTTGAACAAAAAGGTGTGCTGTTTACTACATCCATATGTGAGGTGGGAAGGGAGATTCAGCCTCCAGTATGTCTTTGGGGAGGTCTTCTGTGAGCAAGGAGCTTTGGTCATTGGGCCTTGAAAGGTGACCCTACCTCCCTCACAATTTAACAGAATATGGAACCTTGGCAACCAAGCCACTGTATGTGACAACCAGCTTAAGCCAGCTCCCTTGGACTGTGGCTCAGGAACCAGAAAGATGTTGCAGTGCTGTTGCCAAAGGTCAGGAGGCTCGGATCTCAGGCATGAGAGATATGGATGTCTCACTTGAAGAAGTAGATGCTGGATAAGTGCCAAGCCAAAATTCCAGTATATCAGGCATTTCTCTAGGAAGAAAGCCAGGAAACTCCAGGGCAACTCAGATGAGGTATATTGAGAGGAAACCTATTTGAACCCATCATCCTGCCCACACACTACAACCTTCTTGTGTGCTTTCAAGTGACTATACTGAGATTAGAGTGTGTCATTTCCAATCTACTCTATTCCAATTCCTCAGTGTGAAGTGTGGTCCCATTCCTATGTTTGAAATATCCACTGTTTTGCCAACATAGTGTGATGGTAAGTCAGCTCAGACTCTGAATGAGCCTTGTAACCTATGGATCCTGGAGGAAGGCCTGTTGGAGATGCTGCTGACAAAGCTGATCCCTGCCTACCAGAAAGGTGATCTCTTTTATGTGGGAAACTTCCTGCACAATTTCAAATAGTGGAGGACAATGTAGTAGTTGCTGGAAATTCTCTTGAAAAAGTGAGTGTTCCCCCTCCAAACCCAGGTTTGCTCACCCCTCCTGGCCAAGTCTTGGAATACATGGCTCCTCTCTGAGCCTGTTTGGTTCACTGCGGTGTTCACAGGGGAGCTAAGCATGATACAAGTGCACAAACTACTTTATTATGACTGGGACACCATGCCATTTCATTTCCCTCACAAGCTACTGGAGTCTCAACAGTGTGCTTACTGAGAAGTTGGATTTCAGGCATGAGTAAGTGGCTCCCAACTGCAGCCCTCACCTAGGTGACATCCTAGGAAATCCCATTTCCCAGTAAGAAATGAGGTGTCAGTACTAATGTCGGAGGCCTGTGAAATACTGGAGTCAGAGGAAAAGCTGGGGGCTGAATCACTTTTCAGCCACCAGGGAGGGATTGTGATAGCTTTGCCTGTTAGAACCTGAAAGCATTTACATTTTGGTGTGTGGTCCAGTGCTGCCACTTGAACCTGAACCCAGGTCTAAATGCCATCCCTTTGGTGTTCAAAAATTAGCACTGTACCATTTGAGTCATAGGTCAAGTTCTGGCTTTTTGCTACCTAATTGAAGACAAGTGCCTTTAGATTTAACTGACTAGACTGGCTTTCCACTGTGATCTCTTGGGTGGCTAAGATTAGAGGAATGAGCATTTAGTTCTTTATTTGGAGCATTCACTTATTGATTTATTTAGAACATTTACTTTATTTAAGGTTCGTTTACTTTGGACAGTTGCATAGAGGCCTCTCAGAAGCTTCTGAATGTGGGGTGTAAAAGTCATCCTGTTCTCGAGTGTCTCTTACCCCCCTCCCAGCACATAAGTGCACATCTCTGCAGGACAGCCACAGCATTAGAGTCCTGCAAGAATGGGACTTTGGTAGAAGGCTCAGGATGGAGAAAGAAGGCTCTCACTTTCCTTGTACCGAATGTGCCCACAGCATCATGTGTTCCATCTATACGATGTGAATGGACTTCTACCCCAGTGATTTCTACGAGTTCAAGAACTGCCACACCCTGACACAACTCAAGCTCTATATGAGGCTCCACATGCCGGCTTTGGACCTACTCTTCTAAACACATACTTTTTGACCAGCTGGAGGAATGTGCGACCAGAAGACCAAGAAAAAGTAGAAGTCCTGGTGTGGGTGCCTCAGAACCTGTGAGTAGGAAGCCCATGTGGTCTAGATATTGGTTGGACCTTACTTCTTCAGAGCTTGGCAAAAAGCCCTTTATGGGTGGTGTCAGCCAGGTAATGTCTGTCCTCTGAAAGGACTCGGGAATAAGCACTCATTAGAAAGACCCTACACCTCCTCAGAGTTCAGTCCAAACTCCAGTTCTACAGGTTCCTCCATTAGATCCTCATGGAAGTTGAGTGACACTTCAACTTGCAGAGTCCACTCTGTCCACTCTGTACCTATTTCCATTCTTAGGTTTGAGTCATCGTGGAAGAGCTTATCCTGAACTCCGGATGAAAAACCCACCAATGGAGCTGGTGACTGATGGAGACTGAGAATCATCACTGCACTCCAGAAAGCATGGGCCTTCTGTAGAAATTACCAAACAGGTTTAGAGTCCTGTGGATATACCTTTTGCTCTGAACCCCATGTGTGACACAGTTGAACCTGCAGATACTATGGAGGAAGAAAAAGAGCAGCCAGATTTCCTTCCGTTTCCTTTCACACTCCACCCAGAGTCAGTCCATCTGAGTCAGAGTAACACTCCACTTACTGTGCAAGCTGAAGGGGCACACGCTGGGCTCATGGAAAATGTCCCCATGGGAAGCAGCAAGTGTACTCTCAATACTGGATTCATTGGAGGAAAATGAATCCATCCTCACAGATTATCCAGAACCATCCATCTCACTAAAAGAGACTCAATCTCCATTCGACAAACCAGAATCCATCCCCCTCTTATCTCAGGAAGGACATTCTGTTTATCATGAGGAAGGAGACCCTTCTGAGGACTCTGAAGTAGAATTACTGTCCTACATCATTTATTTGAACACATTTTAAACTATTTTTTCAGGAATGAAAATACATATAGATTTGTTGTAAATGAAATTTATGACTTGGGGGGAAGGGAAAGAGAAAAGGAGGGAGGGAGTAACAGTGTTTACAAGAAATGTACTCATTACATATGTAACAGCAATCTCTTTGTATATCACCTTGACAATGAATTTTTTGAAAAGTACAATAAGTTTAAACGTCTACTTTGGGCAGATTTTTTTGCCAATACTGTGCTTAGACTCAGGACCTGAGCACGATCCTTGTTTTTGTTTTTGTTTATTCTTAAGGCGCAAGTTCTATCACATGTGCCACAGCAACACTTTTATCTTTTTTTATCTATGTTGTGCTGAGGAATTGAACTTGGGTCTTCATTCATGCTCGGCAAGAACTCTTCCACTAGGCTTAACTTATGGCCCCAGTGGGAAGGAAGTTTTCCATAAAATATGTAGGAAATATGTACACTAAGGAAAAGCCATCAAAGATAGAAGAAAAATTATATACTTAGATAAGGACATGCCAGTATTATGGCAGATCTCTGTAATTCTAGCTTCAAGAGTGGCCTATTTGGACCGGGAGTTGGCTGGCTGAAGTAAAGTGCTATCCTTGAGCAAGCCCTAGGACAGTGCTCTGGCCATGAGTTGAAGCCATAGGACATGCAAAATACAATAATTTAATGCCCGTGACTGGTGGCTCACCCTAGTAATCCTAGCTACCCTGGAGGATCGAGGTTCAAAGACGGCCCAGGCATAAAAATCTGTGAGAATCTTATTTCCAAATAATCCAGAAAATTCAAAATGACAATGTGCCTCAACTGGTAGAGCTCTTGCCTTGAGCTGAAGAGCTTAAGGTAAACATCCAGGCCCAGAGTTCAAGCCCCATGAGTGAAAAAAAGAAAAAGAAAAAGAAAGCCCTTATCTAAGGCTGGAGTACACACTAGTGATTGTTTGCTTGCCTAGTATGCACAAAGCCCTTTGTTCAATTACTCTGTACCACTTACACCAAAAAAAGCTGGAAATGATCTCAGAAGGTTGGGTTCTGAGGATCACAGTTCAAAGCCAGGCCAGACACTAAAGTCCATGAAACTGTTACTTCCACTTAAGCACCAGAAAACCAGAAGTGACACTGTGGCTCAAGGTGTTTAAGGTTGTAGCCTTGAGCTGAAGAGCCCAGGGACACTGCCCAGGTGCACAATTAAAGATTTACAACCAAAAGAGAGAGAGAGAGAGAGAGAGAAAGAGAGAGAGAGAGAGAGAGAGAGAGAGAGAGAGAGAGAGAGAGAGAGAGAGAGAGAGAAACAGAGAGACAGAGAGACAGAGAGACAGAGAGAGACAGAGACAGAGAGAGAGACAGAGAGACAGAGAGAGAGACAGAGAGAGAGAGACAGACAGACAGGCAGACAGACAGAGACAGACAGAGACAGAGAGACAGAGACAGAGACATCAAACAGTCAGGCACTGCTGGCTGAAGCGTGTAATTCTAGCTACTATGGAGGCTGAGATTGGAGGATCTTGGTTCAAAGCCCAAAGCCAGCCTGGACACATATGTTTGTGAGACTTACATCCCCAATTAACTACCAGAAACCAAAAATGGAGCTGTAGAGGAAGAGCGCTAGCCTTGAGCTGTGAAGAGCTCAGGGACAGTGTCCAGGCCCAAAGTCCAAGCACCATGACGAATCAATAATAAAAAAAAGAAGATAGCTAATAGTAATGATGAATAATTTTGGGCTGGGAGTTTGGCCTAGTGGTAGAGTGCTTGCCTAGCATGCACGAAGACCTGGGTTCAATTCCTCAATACCACATACATAGAAAAATGCTGGAAGTGGTGCTGAGGCTGAAGTGGTAGAGACCTAGCCTTGAGAAAATATAAGGACAGTGCTCAGTCCCTGAGTTCAAGCCCAGGACTGGCCAAATCAAAAGTAGTAGAGCACTGGCATTGAACTGAACATCTGAGGAACAGCCCAGGCACAGTTCAAGCACCGCAAACAACAACACTATGAAATGGCAGTGGTGGTTTTAAGCTAAGCAAAAATAGAGTAGAAACTGGTCAAATACATATTTGTGTGTAAGCAAAATAGCCAGACTTATGCATTAGAACAGGATAGCAACTTGAAAAAAAATGTTGTTTTCCATCTCACTAGGTCCTGTCTCTTAATTTATTCAAGTAAGTAAAATGCTGGGTTTTATAATCATTGCTCTGAATATTAGAAAATAATAATATCTCTCATTAACCAACAAAGACCGGGAACAGGGGCTTCGTTCAAATGGCAGAGTATCAGGCAAGAGAAGAAAAAATTGAAGTAAGAACTTGAAGTTCTTGATCCAGAACCTGCATAGTAACAGAGCAGCAGCCTGGTGATGGTACCTCACACCTATAATCTTAGCTACTCAGGAGGCTAAGATCTGAGAATCAAAGTTTAAAGCCAGCCAAAGTACCCAGTTAACTGCCAGAAAAACCAGAAGTGGCACTGTGGCTCACAGATTAAAGTACTAGCCTTGAGCTGAAGAGCTTAGGGACAGTGCCCAGGCCCAGAGTTCAAGTCCCACAATTGACAACAATCAAACAAGCAAACAAAACTCACAAAGAAGCCTGCAGACCACAGTGGTTCTGCTGAGTCTCTTCTCTATGGGGATCAGGAAACATTTCACTTTTTCTGTCTCTTCCCATCTCAACATTCATACTAAAATAAGACTGTGTTGAAAGTTTCAATTTATAAAAATGTTTTTCATGAAGCACCCTGAAATATTCATCGCTTATATCTCAATTGAAGATAGTTGATTTGGGGCTGCATTGGTAGAGTGCTAGCCTTGAGCAGAAAAGGTCAGGGATAGAGCTGAAGCACTCAGTTGAAGACCCAGTGCCAACACACAAAAGAAATTATGCACTTTATACATATTTTCTAATTTCTTAATGAATTTTTCAGTCTGTATAAATATAGGGTACAATCTTAGAGTTGTTTTGATTTGCGTTTCTTTTATGACCGGAGATGTGGAGCATTTCCTCATGTGTCTATAGGCCATGTTTTTTCTTCTTCAGAGAAGACTCTCTTTAAGTCTTTGGCCCATCTTTTAATGGGATGGGTGTTACTTTGGAGGTTAGTTTTGGAGTCATTCAATTTTTTGAGTTGTTGATATATTTTAGATATGAGGCCTTTTCCGTTGTTTGGTTGGTGAAGATCTTCTCCCACTCTGTAGTCTTCCTGATTAGTTTACTAGCTATGTCCTTTGCCATACAAAAGCTCTGCAGTTTAATGCAGTCCCACTTATCCAGCCTTTCTCTTATTTGTTGTGATTCTTGGTCCTTATTAAGAAAGTTTCGACCTGTGCCAAGTAGGCCTAGTGTATCTCCTATTCCTTCCTGTAGAGTTTTCAATGTGTCAGCCTTTACCTCCAGGTCTTTGATCCATTTGGAGTTAATTCTAGTGCAAGGTGACAAAGAAGGATCCAGCTTTAGTTTTCTGCAGGTGCTTAACCAGTTCTGCCAGCACAATTTGTTGAAGAGGCTGTCTTTCTTCCATTCTATTTTTTTGGCTCCCTTGTCAAAGATTAGGTGGCCATAGGTCTGTGGTTTAATATCTGGGTCCTCAGTTCTATTCCATTGGTCTTCAGGCCTGTTCTTGTGCCAGTACCAAGATGTTTTGAGAATTATCGCTCTGTAATAGAGTCTAAAGTTTGGAATTGAAATTCCTCCAGCACTGTTCTTTCTGCTAAGAAGTGTTTTTGCTACACAGGGTCTTTTATTATTCCATATGAAATTTTGGATTGCCTCAGCTAGAATGGCCAGGATGAGGAAAACGAATGACAACAGATGCTGGAGGGGATGTGGCCAGGAGGGTTCACTACTATACTGTTGGTGGGAGTGCAAACTCGTTCAACCACTGTGGAAAGCAGTGTGGCAGTGCCTCAAAAGGCTAAACATAGAATTCCCCTATGACCCAGCAATTCCACTACTTTTCATTTACCCAACCACCCAGAAACAAGGACATACTAAACCCACTAGCACAACCATGTTCATTGCAGCACTATTCACCATAGCAAAGATATGGAACCAACCTAGATGTCCCTCAGTTGATGAGTGGATCAACAAGTTGTGGTATTTGTACACAATGGAATTCTATGCTGCTGTCAGAAAGAATGACATCGTCCCATTTGTTAGAAAATGGAAAGACTTAGAAAAAATCATATTAAGTGAAGTAAGCCAGACTCAAAGGAACTTAGGCTGAATGGTTTCCCTCATTCGTCATAATAAGTAGAAACCTAGCGCTCTACTAGCAGAGACTTGCAATAGAGCAAAATCTTGATACATAAGGACATACAATGTGAAACTAATTGAAAGGACCTCAAGGATAGTGAAACAAAAGCCATATAATGAATGATTGTTGTCCTTAATCTACTATGTTGTCTCTCATCTCCTTTGCTGTCCCTTGGTTATCCCATATTGGTATAGTATCTCACTTTGTTATCTGATATATTGAATTTATTTGTATTTGGATATTTGAAATTTGATAGGGAAGGGGGGAAAATCAAGACGGGTGGGGGGTGTGGGATTGGAGGGAAACGGGTACCAAGACATGTGAAAGGCTATCAATGTATGTGAATTAATGCACCTTTTATCTGGCAAATATCATGTAACCCTTTTGCTAATTACAAGAAAAAAATGCAAAAAAAAAAGGAAAGCAGAAAATGGTTCTGTCACTCTAGTGGTATAGCACAAGCCTTAAGAAAGCCCAAGGACAGTGCTCAGGCTCTGATTTCAAACCCCAGGACTGGCACACAATAAAAAGGGATGAGTAAATAGAGTAAGTCTAGTGTAAATTTGTTATGTATAATTTTCTCCTAAAATTTCTAAAAGATTTTTATTATTGTCACTGAAAAACTACCCAGATATTTTGATTGCCTAGAGCTGTATATATATGTATATATAATGTACATATATGCATATATAAATATTCATACACATGTATACCACAATTTTGTCAATGAAAAATGTATGAAAAGTAAACTAAAATAGATTTTTTGTTTTTAGGTGGAATGATTCATCTCATATAAATACATTTTAGTGTTTAAACAAAAAAAAATAAATAAATAAATATAGGGTACATTCCTTGTTACTTAAGTAAGATTGCTCTTTTTTTTCTTTTTGCCAGTCCTAGGGCTTGGACTCAGGGCCTAGACATTTTCATTGGACTCGCTTGCCCAAGGTGAGTGCTCTGCCTCTTGAGACACAGCGCCACTTCTAGCTTTTTTCTGAGTATGCGGTACCGGTGAATAGAACCTAGGTCTTCGTGCATTCTAGGTGAGCACTCTACCATTAGGCTACATTCCCAGGCAGTGAGATTCCTCTTACAGTCATTGTATGTTCACAGAGTTTGATCTCACACACTGTAGGGCCCTGGATGGCTTTTACCTGTGATCCTAAGCCCTCAGCCTCCTAAGTAGCTGAAATTAAGTTGTGAGCCAGCATGATGGCTTCCATTCTTTTTTCTACAAAAATATATGTAGTTATCTAAAATATACCTATAGCTGAGAAAAATGAATCTCTCCCAAACAAATCTTCAAAGAAACAACCATCCTATTAAAAGGTGGGCTAAAGACTTAAAAGAGTATTCTCTGAAGAAAAAATTAAAATGTGCTTTAGATACATGAAGAAATGCTCCATATCTCTAGCAATAAGGGAAATGAAAATCAAAACAACTTTGAGATTCCACCTGACTCCAGTCAGAATGGCCATTATCAAAAAATCTAAGAAGAGATACTGGTGGGGAAGTGACCAGGGGGGATCACACGTACACTGTTGGTGTGAGTGTAAACTCGTTCAACCACTAGGGAAAGCAGTGTGGTGGTTCCTCAAAAGACTGAACATAGAGCTCCCCTATGATCCAGCAAATCCACTACTTGGCATCTACCCAATTGTCCAGAAAAAAGGGCATACTAAAGCCACTAGCACAATGATGCTCATTGCAGCACTATTTACCATAGCAAAGATATGAAACCAACCCAGATGCCACTCAGTAGATGACTGAATCAAGAAGATGTGGTACTTATACACAATGGAATGCTATGCTGCCATCAGAAGGAATGACATCGCCCCATTTGTAAGGAAATGGAAAGACTTGGAAAAATTCATATTAAGTGAAGCAAGCCAGACCCAAAGAAACATAAGCTCAATGGTTTCCCTCATTTGTAATAATTAGTTCACATCTAGGATTCTCCTAGCAGAGGATTACAATAACTCAAAAACCTAGGTATATAAGGTCATATAGGATGAGACTAAATGAAAGGATCTCTAGGATATGGGAACAAGAGCTATATCTTGTGTCATCGTTGCTGTTAATCTTGTGTGATTTTTGTCCTTAATCTACTATGTTATTTCTCATCTCTTATTTTGCCCTTTAGTTAATGTCAGATTGTTACTGTATCTGATTTTTTCCCTGGCATATTGTATATATGTTTATTTGTTCATGTCAAATAGGAAAGGAAGGGGGGAAACAAGATGATTGGGAAGGGGAGGGGAGAGGGAACTGGGGAAAAAACATGAGGAGTGGAATAAATGTGTGAGAAGTAATGCAGTCCACTACCTGTAAATGTAATCGTAACCCCTCTATACATTACCCTGAAAATAAAAAAGAGACTATAAAAATAACTGTAGAAAATGAGGCTGGATGATAGAAACAACCAGATGCCCTACTACAAAAAATGTGATACACGCACGCACACACACACACACACACACACACACACACACACAATGGAATGATACATAGCCAACCGACAAGATAAAATAATGGCATTCTCGGGGAAGTGGATGAAAAGGAAAAAAATTATATTAAGTGAAGTAAGCCAAACTCAAAGGAACATAGGCCCAAGAGTCTCCCTCATTTGTCAAATTCAGTAGAAACCTTGGGCTCTGCTACCAGAGATTTACAATAGAACAAAATCTAGAGACATCGTGACAAATAGTATGACACTAAATGTAAGGACCTCCAAGATGAAGAAACAAAACTCATATAATGAGTGATTGTTGTCCTTAATGAACTATGTGATCTCTTATCTCTTTTGCTATCCCTTGGTTATATCATATTGTTACAATATTTCACCTTGTTTTCTGATATATTTCGTATGTGCCTAATTGGTTATTTGAAATTGGATAGGGAAGGGGGGAAATGAACATGAGTGGGGGTAGGGGAAGGGAAATGGGGACCATATCATTACATGGGGTATCAAACTTTGAGATGTAATGCACCTTCTATCTGGTGAATATAATGTAACCCTTCTATAAATTACAATAAAAATAAATACATAAAAAGAAGATCTGCACAGAAAAAAATAATAATGGCATTTTTGGGGTAGTGGATGAAATTAGAGTGAATCCTGTTGAGTGAGATAAGTCAAGACCAAGGAACAAAAGGTACATGGTATCCTTAATATATGGATATTAGTTTCAAACAGTAGTAGAGCGATGATTGAATAGTTGATACCCAAAGGTCTGGACATTATTTTGGAGATATAAACATAACTACATAGATATAAAAATCTAGGATAGACTATACACTCTATAGACATGTGTTTTATTATAGATTAATCTGTATCTATGACATACAAAGACTCAGCTTAATTTTTACTATATTCTAAAATTTATGTGCCAGTGATTGTATAGCGATTCCCTTCTTGAATTCTAGTTGGTTAAACATGACATTTGAAATATGATGTAAAATTCAATGTTAATAAATTTTTTAAAAAAAGAGGCTAGAGGTAAATACCACTAATGTACTTGCTCTAAGTGGTACAGAAATTTTCTTAATGAATCAAGGAGTTTTATTACATCTTTATGCAATTATTTTAGTTCTGAGTATTCTACACTCAATGATACTTCTGGAAAGATGATATAGCTGACTGTGTAGATGGTATGAAGACATACTGGCCTAAACGTAGAATAAAGCATTGGTAAGTGGCTGTTAGCTGTCCAGATTCTACTGGAATATGTGGAATGAATTTATTAAGCACAATGCAGGCTCTTAGTCAGATCAGGATCAAGATTATGTCGTTCCATGTGATGAATGAGGAAAGATCAGAAAAATCTACTATGATATCCAGATATACTTTTGAAACTAAGGTATCTGGACTCCTTTTTTTTTCTTTCTTGGTGGGGAGCTTGAACTTTGGACCTGGGCAAGGTCTCTTAGTTTTTTTTCCTCAAGGCTAATGCTGTACCAGTTTTAGCCACAACTCCACTTAGTTTTTGGGTGGATAAGTGGAGAGAAGTATCTTACAGTTTTTTTTGTTTTCGTTTTTTTGCTTGCAAAGGCTTTGAATCACCTTCTCCCTGGCTAGTAGAATGACAATTATGACCCTCCAGCGCCTGGCTAGTGATTTTTTGAAAATTGGACTTTCTTCCAAATCACGTAACTGGTTCCTAGCAAAGTTTTGAAGCCTGACTTAAATGTGACAGATTTTTGTCACTTGGAGACACTCTGTGCTGAACGTTAGAAATCTACCAGCTGAGTCACAGTGGCACTTCCAGTTTTTGTTTATGTGGTGCTGAGGAATGGAATCCAGGGTTTCATACATGCTAGGCAAGCTACATTTTCAGCCCAAGGTTTTATGTTTTGTTTTTTCAGTGTTGTTGCTTCTAAGGTACTGTATGATGTTCTTTCATTTTCTTTGCTTTTTACCTCTTTTCTTCTTTTTCCCTTTAGATTTATTGTCTGTAGTCAATGTGTTGAATTCGGGTACCCTGTGTCTTGTACATAGGTTTATGTGATTTGGGGAATGGAGAGGGTATAATAAAATGTTAAAAAAAAAAACAAAGGAAAAAGGGTGAACCAATTGAACAGTGATACTTGGAAGACACTAAACGGAAATGAACTGAACGATCTGGGTGGAGAGGGGGCTGAGGTTAGGAAAACAGAGAAAAATGAGGGAGGGGATAACAATTTTCTTAAGAAATGTGTTCATTACTTATGTAACCGTATGCCAACTATATATTGACTTAACAAAAAAATTAACTTAAAAAATAATTTAGCCGGGTATGGTGGCTCACACTTGTAAATGTAGCTACTCAAGTAGCTGGGATCCAAGGATAGCAGTTCAAAGCCAGCCTGGGCACTGAAGTCCATGTGACTCTAATCTCCAATTAACCACCAGAAACCCAGAAGTGGCCCTATGGCTCAAGGGATAGGGCAGTAGTCTTGCGCTGAAAAGCTCAGTGACAAGACCCAGGTGCAGAATTGCAGTCCCATGACTTGAATGATGAATGATACTAGCCAGGCTCTGTACGCTCACACTTGGAATCCTATCTACACAGAATCAGGTTTGAATCCAGCCCAAACAAATTGCATGATATTCTGATTTACAGTTCATTACCAAAAATCTGGAAGTGGAGCTGTGGATCAAGTGGTAGAACACTAGCCTTAAGCAAAAAAAAAAAACATTTAAGGACAGTTCCCAGGCCCTGGGTTCAAGTCCCAGGACTTGCATAAAACAAAAAAATGTGACGCTGAGTCCTCCATCATTTGGTGTTATAGTTCAATATTCATGATATGAGTCTTAGAAATTAAGTCCCTAGCAAATACTCTCCCCTGAAATTCTGCTTCATAGCTGATTCATAGAATTTCAGCATCCTTACTATCACCTTCCAGTTAGCATAGCAGTCTACTACTGAAAATTTGAAGAAAACTTTTGAGTAATCCTAATAAATCTGTGTATCATCTGCACACACATCAAATCAGCAGCAGCTATGTTCTACTATTATCTAAATGTATTTAATCCCTTCTTGACTTAATGAGCCTTAAAGAGTAAAACATATGAAATACTTATGAAACTAACAGTCACCATTCTTCTACCTAATATTGTAATATAAGTTTATAAATGCAAGGACTATTCTGAAGTGTGCAGAAGATAGGTTCTAATTATAATATTCTCATGAAGTATAGTTTTTAAGAAACATGTTGCTTGCTTTGGGAAAGCAAAGGCAAGGAAAAATGATATAGGTAAGTTCCCTATTTATCAGAAGGAAAATACTATTGGGTTTAGATCAACTTCATTCATTCTGTGCTGATGAAAAAAATATTTGCAATTCCTGAGGCCAATCACTTCATTGTGATGCACAATCAGCCAGCTTAGTTCAATCTTCCAAAAAAGGAAAGGAACAAATGAGAAGCAATTAAGGCTTCCAAAATGAACCAGGTGGTGGTGGCAGCTCACACTTGTAATTCTATCTACTCAAGGCCTGAAATCCAAGGATCTGGATTAAGTCTGTCTGGGATGAAAATATTCCTGTCTGAAACATCATCTCTGTTATCACAGCCCAGCTGATACACTCTGCCCAACAGGTTCCAAACACCAAAGATCATCTCCTATCTGAAATACTAGCAAACTTACTCACACATTATTTCCTCTTTGGGAGATAGTTGAAACATGTACCAGAAACATTTCCCTGGCTTCAGAGTGGAAGTGGAAATATATACTCACTAGAAGCCCATCTAGTAAATTACAGTCAATCATCTTTCCTCACATCTTGTTAGTTAAATTGAACAATGAGTGTTTGGATCAGAAGCAATGTGTATGAGCATACAGGCTGTAAAAGTACTGTAATCCTAGCTACTCAAGATAAGCTGAGACCTGAGGATTCCAGTTCAAAATCAGCCATGGAATAGATTCCATAAGATTTCTACCTGTAATTAACCAGCAAAACACAGAGCATTGAATTGTGCTTAAAATGCCACAGGCCTAAGCTTTGCATAAAAGTGCTAAGGGGTAGCATTCAGGAACCCACTCTCTCCACTCCTTTTTAACATAGTACTAGAATTCCTAGGCAGTGCAATAAGGCCAGATGCCTACATTTCTCAATGTAATAAAGGCTGTCTATGAGAAACCCACTGCTAGTATTATGCTCTATACATAGAAAACCAAAATAAATGCAATATAGGGAAAGAAATGGCACCTGAACAGCATACCGTCTAAGGACCACAAGAACTGTCAAGACACAGGCCCTACTAAAAGCTTTTAAAAATGGTAGGAACTAATAAATATCTCTCAATCCTAACTCTCAATATCAATGGACTGAACTCTCCAATTAAACGGCATAGGCTGTCTCGTTGGATCAAAAAGCAAGAGCCATCGTTCTGCTGTCTTCAAGAGACACATCTTACCCAAAAACAATCATCTTTTGAAAGTGAGAGGTTGGAATTAACTCTATCAAGCTAACTGCCCCCATAAACAGGCTGGAGTTGCCATCCTCATACCAGATACAATAGCGTTCAAACTAAAATTAGTAAGAAAACACAAAGAAGGTTACTACATACTAGTAAAGGGATCTTTCCTCCAGGAAGACATAACGATCCTAAATATTTACACACCCAATCATCCCAGAGCTCCAAACTTCATCAAGCAAACTTTACTTAAAATGAAACCATACATAGATCGAAATACAGTGATTGTTGTTGAGTTTAACACACCACTCTCACCTATGGACAGATCAACAAGGCAAAACTCAACAGAGAAACCTTAGAACTGAAAAACTATATAGACCAACTAGATCTAACAGACATCTGCAGAATATTCCACCCAGTAACAACACAATATACGTTTTTCTCAGCAGCACATGGAACATTTTCCAAAATAGACCACATCTTAGGCCATAAAACAAACCTGGACAGATTCAGAAACACTGAAATTATTCCATGCACACTCTCAGACCATAAAGGCATCAAATTGGAACTGAACACACATCTCCACCAACGAAAACCCTGTAACTCATGGAGACTGAACAACACATTGTTGAATCAAAAACAATGGGTAATCGAAGAGATCAGAACAGATATCCAACTGTTTATGAAATTTAACAATAAGGAGCACACAAATATCAACTCCTTAGGGACACAACAAAGGCAGTACTCAGAGGAAAATTTATAGTGCTGAGTGCCTACAACAGGAAGTTGGAAAAATGGCAAACCAACTAGTTAATGTCTCACATTAACCTCCTGGAAAAAGAGCAACAAACCAACCCTAAACCCATTAGGAGAAAGCAAATTATTAAAATCAAAGCAGAATTAAATGATTTGGAATAAAAAAAACCTATAGAAAGAATCAAAAAAACAAGGAGTTGGTTCTTTCAAAGAATTAACAAAATTGACAAGCCCTTAGCAAATCTTACCAGAAAAACAAGAGAGCATATCGAAATAAACAAAATCGCAGATGAAAATGGTAATATCACGACAGAAATTACCAAGATCCAGAATATCATGAGGGAATACTCCTCAAACCTTTACGCCAACAAATTTGAGAATCTAGAAGAAATGGATAAATTCCTTGGCAATATTAACATACCCACACTGAACCAAGACGAGCTAACACAACTCAACAGGCCTATTTCAAGCTCTAAAATAGAAATGAAAATTAGACAACTTCCACTTAAAAAGAGCCCAGGGCCAGATGGATTCACAGCTGAATTCTATAAGGTCTTCAAAGCAGAGCTCACACCAATACTCCTCAAGCTCTTCAACGAAATTGAAAATGAAGGTTCTTTACCAAACTCATTCTGTGAAGCCAGTATATCCCTCATCCCCAAACCAGACAGAGATTCATCAAAGAAAGAAACTATACACCCATTCCTTTGATGAACATCGATGCAAAACTTCTCAACAAAATACTGGCCAACCGTCTACAACAACTCATCAAAAAATTATACACTATGATCAAACTGGATTCATCACAGGGAGGCAAAGCTGGTTCAACATACACAAATCAATTAATATAATTCAACACATCAACAGGAGCAAGGACAAAAATCACATGATTGTCTCATTAGATGCGGAAAAGGCATTTGACAAGATCCAAAACCCCTTTATGTTAAAAGAGGTGGAGAAACTAGGACTCCATGGAACATTTCTCAATGTAATAAAGGCTGTGTATGAGAAACCCACTGGTAGTATTATACTTAATGGTGAAAATCTAAAGCCATTCCCCCTAAAATCAGGAACGAGACAAGGATGCCCACACTCTCCACTCCTTTCTAACATAGTACTAGAATTCCTAGGCGGTGCAATAAGGCAAGAAGCAAGCATAAAGGGGATCCAAGTAGGGAAAGAGGAAAAAAAACTATCCCTCTTTGCAGATGACATGATTCTGTATTTAAAGAATCCTATAGACTCTACTCCCAAGCTCCTTGAGCTGATTCAAGCTTTGGAAGGGTAGCAGGCCATAAAAATCAACCCTCACAAATCAACTGCCTTCCTTTACGCCAACAGTGAGAGGCAATAATCAGGAAAGAAACTCCTTTCACAATAGCCTCAAAGAAAATAAAGTACCTAGGAATTACCTTAACTAAGAATGTAAAGGACCGTTTAGATGAAAATTTTAAAACCCTAAAAAAGGAAATTAAAACAGAACTAAGGTAATGGAAAAACCTCCAATGCTCCTGGATTGGAAGAAGCAACATTGTGAAAATGACAATATTGCCAAGGGCTATCTACAAATTCAATGCAATACCCATCAACATCCCAATGTCATTCTTTAAAGAAATAGAAGTGGCAATTCAAAATTTCATATGGAATAATAAAAAACCCCGTATAGCAAAAACACTTCTTAGCAGAAAGAACAGCGCTGGAGGAATTTCAATTCCAAACTTTTGACTCTATTACAGAGATATAACTCTCAAAACAGCTTGGTACTGGCACAAGAACAGGCCTGAAGTCCAATGGAATAGAACTGCGGACCCAGATATTAAAGCACAGACCTATGGCCACCTAATCTTTGACAAGGGAGCCAAAAAAATAGAATGGAAGAAAGATAGCCTCTTCAAGAAGTTGTGCTGGCAGAACTTCTTAAGCACCTGCAGAAAAATAAAGTTGGATCCATCTTTGTCACCTTGCACTAGAATTAACTCCAAATGGATCAAAGACTTGGAGGTAAAAGCTGACACACTGAAAAGTTTACAGGAATAAATAGGAGATACACTAGGCCTCCTTGGCACAGGTCGAAACTTTCTTAATAAGGACCAAGAATCACAACAAATCAGAGAAAGGCTGGATAAGTGGGACTGCATTAAACTGCAGAGCTTTTGTATGGCAACGGATATAGCTAGTAAACTAATCAGGAAGCCTACAGAGTGGGAGAAGATCTTCACCAACCAAACAACGGACAAAGGCCTCATATCTAAAATATATCCACAACTCAAAAAATTGAATCACTCCAAAACTAACCTCCAAAGTAACACGCATCCCATTAAAAAATGGGTCAAAGACTTAAAGAGAGTCTTCTCTGAATAAGAAACAAAAATGGCCTATAGACATATGAAGAAATGCTCCACATCTCTGGTCATAAAAGAAATGCAAATCAAAACAACTCTAAGATTCCACCTCACTCCAGTTAGAATGGACAGGATCAGAAAAACGAATGACAACAGATGCTGGAGGGGATGTGGCCAGGAGGGATCACTACTACACTGTTGGTGGGAGTGCAAACTCGTTCAACCACTATGGAAAGCAGTGTGGCAGTGCCTCAAAAGGCTAAACATAGAACTCCCCTATGACCCAGCAATTCCACTACTTGGCATTTACCCAACAATCCAGAAACAAGGGCATACTAAACCCACTAGCACAACAATGTTCATTGCAGCGCCATTCACCATAGCAAAGATATGGAACCAACCCAGATGTCCCTCAGTTGATGAGTGGATCAACAAGTTGTGGTATTTGTACACAATGGAATTCTATGCTGCTGTCAGAAAGAATGACATCGCCCCATTTGTTAGGAAATGGAAAGACTTAGAACAAATCATATTAAGTGAAGTAAGCCAGACTCAAAGGAACTTGGCTCAGTGGATTCCCTCATTCGTCTTAATCAGTAGAAACCTTGGGCTCTACTAGCAGAGATTTGCAATAGAGCAAAAGGCCATATATAAGGCCATATAATGTGAAGCTAATTGAAAGACCTCCAGGATATTGAAACAAAAGCCACAAAATGAATGATTATTGTACTTAATGTACTATGTTGTCTCTCATCTCCTTTGCTGTCCCTTGGTTATCCCATATTGGTATAGTATCTCACTTTGTTATCTGATATATTGAATTTATTTGTATTTGGATATTTGAAATTTGATAGGGAAGGGGGGAAAACCAAGACAGGTGGGGGGTGTGGGGTTGGAGGGAAATGGGTACCAAGACATGTGAAAGGGTATCAATGTATGTGAATTAATGCACCTTCTATCGGGAAATATCATGTAACCCCTTTACTAATTACAATAAAAAATATGAAAAAAAAGAAACTTGGAGTGTGTGGGGAGGATGATTGGGTCAAATACATTTCTTCTTAGAAATATACCTCATCTGGTTGCCCTGGATTTTCCTGACCTTCTTCTTAGAGAAAGGCCTGTTATACTGGATTTGTGGCTTGGCAATGATCTAGCATGTACATCTTCGAGTAAGACATCCACAACTTCCATACCTCAGACTCGAGTTTCCTGACCTTTGACAACAGCACAGCAAAATCTTTCTTCCTCCTGAGCCACAGGCCAAGTGAGCTGGCTTGAGTTGGTTGTTAGTTACAGTGGCTTGGTTACCAGGGTCCATATTCTGTTCCATTGTGAGGGAGGCAGGGTCACCTTTCAGGGCCCAATGACCAAAGATCCTTGCTCACAGAAGACGTCACCAAAGACATACTGGAGGCTGAATCTCTCCTCCAATCTCACAATATACATGTGGATGTAGTAAAAAGCACACCTTTTTTGTCCAATCCCAATGTCTTCCACTAGGCCCAACTACCAGTCTGGTCTCAGGCTCAAGGAGCCTTTCTTAGGTAAGATCCAAACTTAAGGGTCAATATTGCCCTCATCCTTTACAAAACATTTGCTTCACAGTGCCTTCTCTGCCTGCATTTTGCCCCTTGTCGAATTTTTTTTTGTTTTTGCTTTTCTTGGGACTTGACCTCAGAGTTTGATCATTGTTCTTGGGCTTTCTTTAGGCTTTAGCTCTCCCACCGAGCCACAGCACCACTTGCAGCGTTTTCTATGTATGTGGTAATGAGGAATGAAACCTGAGTCTTTTTGCGTGGTAGCCAAGGACTCTACCACTAGGTCCAAACACAGGGCGTCTTGCACATATTTTTGACGTCAATCTACTAGGATATTATTAGGTTTCTGTATCCTAATCAATTTTTTCCTGATGATTAGCGTTGCTGTCATGTGTAAAAAATGCAAGAAGGAAAAACACAGAAGACTTAGTGAAATTTATAAAAAGCATTACACACATAGATAAGTGTTCATTCTTTGTAGGAGAAAGGATATTTTGATATGATGATGATGACTTTATAATTACTATGTCAGGGTTGAGAGTTTGGCATAGTGGTAGAGTGCTTGCCTAGCATCCATGAAGATCTGGGTTTGATTGCTCAGTATCACATAGATAGAAAATCTAGATGTGGCACTGTGGCTCAAGTGGCAGAGGGCTAGACTTGAGAAAACCCGAGGACAGTGCTCAGGCCCTGAATTCAAGCCCCAAGACTGGCAAAATATAAAAGAATATAAAAATGCTTTTTACGAGCTAATTCACTCACAGCATTTGCTTCTGAAATCGTCGCTTCTGCATCTTGTGAAATACCCCTTTCCCTCAACGTAGACAAGAAAAACAGATCCATCCCATGGTCCACTGTGAGGCCACTGGTTGGGCTAAGAGCTAGTCGTGCAGCAACACATAAGTTTTATTCTAACACTTTCCAAACTTTCTACTCAAATATGCTACCTACTTACCAACTTAGGTCAGTTATCCTTATGTTATACCTTTTCTTCATTACTACAATATTTTTACACTCCTACGTTAATCCTCTTGTACCTCCCCTGACCTCTCTCATTCTTTTTTTCTATCTCTGGAACTCTGCTCGTCTTTCAACCCTTATACTGCACGGATCTACACTTGATGGCTGTTGTGCAATATTGTTTATGTAGGTGGTTAATTATTCTCCAGGCTCAGAGGGACTTAAAGACAATAGAGATTGGATTGAGAGGCTTATTGTTTTGGGTATAAATCGCTTATCAGTGGTTGTATTAGACTGGTCTGCAAGTGCACAAAAAGAAAGAGTAATAATACCAATCAAAACTTGTGAACATCTAGTGTCTGCCAGCTACAGAGGTCTAGGTTGGTTATATCTGAAAAACTATAATCGTATTTAGTAGTAATCTTGCTCCCATTTTCAAATGGGCAGAACAAGAAACTCAAGAAAAATGTCAAATCAAGAAACAACATCCCCCACCCAATGTAAACAGACAATGGAACAGTCACTGGCAAACCTAGAGGAGAGTCTTCCAAGTGCTACACAAATGCAATTGATAAACATCATTAATGGAAAATGTGAAAATATAAAGAAAGAGATAATGGAGGAAGCCATAGCTGAACAAGACGAAACCATAGACAAGTTGTAAGTGAAAAAGAAGAAGCCATAAAGGAGGCCATAATAAAGGTTTTTCCAAGAAAGATGGATGAATTCATAGAATCCACAAATAGAAACGTGACCAAACTCCAGCAAATGTCCAAAGAAAACAAAGCTACTGAGCTAACCACTCAAAAGGAAATCAAGGAGATAAAGAAATCCATACATGATCTAAAAGAAGAGATGCAAGGCATCAAAAATGAGCAATTAGAAGCAAGGGAGATGAAAAATAAAGTAGATAGCTTTGATAGCAGGTTAGACAATGCAGAGGAGAGAATTTCCGGGGCTGAAGATAATTTAGGTATTATAGGAAAGAACAGAAAATGAGTCAATCCAAATCTAGGAAATATGAGAGAGCGCTTCAGGAGGTCTAAGATACAATTAGGAAGCCTAATTTAAGGCTAGTTGGTATTGAGGATGGTGTGGAGAAAGAGGTCAATGGTATTGGAAATATACTTCCAGGAATCATCTCAGAGAATTTCCCAAATATCCAGAAGGGCAGGCCCATCCAGATACGAGAAGCTTTTAGAATCCCAAACAGACCTGACCAGAAAAGAACATCCCACCGCCACATTGTGATCCGAACTGGATCAATAGAAACGAAAGAAAAGATCCTAAAGGCAGCCAGGGAAAAGGGACCACTAACCTATAACGGCAAACCAATCAGAATAACCCCAGATTTCTCAGCAGAGACCATGCAAGCACGAAGTGACTGGAAGCATATATGTCATGCCCTTAAATCAACCAAGAATACTGCAGCCAGCTAAGCTCTCATTCATAACTGATGGAACAATAAAAATATTCCATTCCACTGAAAAGCTGCAACAATATGTCGAAACAAAACCAACACTACAGAGAATTGTCAAAGAGGCTCTATACATAGAAAACCAAAATAAATGCAATATAGGGAAAGAAATGGCACCTAAACAGCATACCATCTAAGGACCACAAGAACTGTCAAGACACAGGCCCTACTAAAATCTTTTAAAAATGGTAGGAACTAATAAATATCTCTCAATCCTAACTCTAAATATCAATGGACATAACCCTTCAATTAAAAGGCATAGGCTGTCTAGTTGGATCAAAAAGCAAGAGCCATCGTTCTGCTGTCTTCAAGAGACACATCTTACCCAAAAACAATCATCTTTTGAAAGTGAGAGGTTGGAATAAACTCTATCAAGCTAACTGCCCCCATAAACAGGCTGGAGTTGCCATCCTCATATCAGATACAATAGACTTCAAACTAAAATTAGTAAGAAAAGAAAAAGAAGGTTACTACATACTACTAAAGGGATCTTTCCTCCAGGAAGACATAATGATCCTAAATATTTACACACCCAATCCCGGAACTCCAAACTTCATCAAGCAAACTTTACTTACACTGAAACCACACATAGATCGAAATACAGTGATTTTGGTGAGTTTAACACACCACTCTCACCTATGGACAGATCAACAAGGCAAAAACTCAACAGAGAAACCTTAGAACTGAACAACTATATAGACCAACTAGATCTAACAGACATCTGCAGAATATTCCACCCAGTAACAACACAATATACGTTTTTCTCAGCAGCACATGGAACATTTTCCAAAATAGACCACATCTTAGGCCATAAAACAAACCTGGACAGATTCAGAAACGCTGAAATTATTCCATGCACATTCTCACAACATAAAGGCATCACATTGGAACTGAACACTCATCTCCACCAATGAAAACCCTATAACTTATGGAGACTGAACAACACATTGTTGAATCAAAAACAATGGGTAATCGAAGAGATCAGAACAGATATCCAACTGTTTATGAAATTTAACAATAAGGAACACACAAATATCAACTCCTTAGGGACATAACAAAGGCAGTACTCAGAGGAAAATTTATAGCGCTGCGTGCCTACAACAGCAAGTTGGAAAAATGGCAAACCAACTAGTTAATGTCTCACATTAACCTCCTGGAAAAAGAGCAACAAACCAACCCTAAACCCATTAGCAGAAAGCAAATTATTAAAATAAAAGCAGAATTAAATGATTTGGAATAAAAAAAACTATAGAAAGAATCAAGAAAACAAGAAGTTGGTTCTTTGAAAGAATTAACAAAATTGACAAGCTCTTAGCAAATCTCACCCAAAAAAGAAGAGAGCATATCGAAATAAACAAAATCGCAGATGAAAATGGTAATATCACGACAGAAATTACCAAGATCCAGAATATCATGAGGGAATACTCCTCAAACCTTTACGCCAACAAATTTGAGAATCTAGAAGAAATGGATGAATTCCTAGACAATATTAACATACCCACACTCAACCAAGAAGAGCTAACCCAACTCAACAGGCCTATTTCAAGCTCTGAAATACAAATGGAAATTAGACAACTTCCACTTAAAGAGAGCCCAGGGCCAGATGGATTCACAGCTGAATTCTATAAGGTCTTCAAAGCAGAGCTCACACCAATACTCCTCAAGCTCTTCAACGAAATTGAAAATGAAGGTTCTTTACCAAACTCATTCTGTGAAGCCAGTATATCCCTCATCCCCAAACCAGACAGAGATTCATCAAAGAAAGAGAACTATAGACCCATTTCTTTGATGAACATCGATGCAAAACTTCTCAACAAAATACTGGCCAACCGTCTACAACAACTCATCAAAAAATTATACACTATGATCAAACTGGATTCATCACAGGGAGGCAAAGCTGGTTCAACATACACAAATCAATTAATATAATTCGACACATCAACAGGAGCAAGGACAAAAATCACATGATTGTCTCAATAGATGCGGAAAAGGCATTTCACAAGATCCAAAACCCCTTTATGTTAAAAGAGGTGGAGAAACTAGGAATCCATGGAACATTTCTCAATGTAATAAAGGCTGTGTATGAGAAACCCACTGATAGTATTATTCATAATGGTAAAACTCTAAAGCCATTCCCTCTAAAATCAGGAAGGAGACAAGGATGCCCACTCTCTCCACTCCTTTTTAACATAGTACTAGAATTCCTAGGCAGTGCAATAAGGCAAGAAGCAAGCATAAAGGGGATCCAAGTAGGGAAAAAGGAAATAAAACTATCCCTCTTTGCAGATGACATGATTCTGTATTTAAAGAATCCTATAGACTCTACTCCCAAGCTCCTTGAGCTGATTCAAAGCTTTGGAAGGGTAGCAGGCCATATAATCAACCCTCACAAATCAACTGCCTTCCTTTATGCTAACAGTGAGAGGAATGATGCAATAATCAGGAAAGAAACTAATTTCACAATAGCCACAAAGAAAATAAAGTACCTAGGAATTAGCTTAACTAAGAATGTAAAGGACCGTTTAGATGAAAACTTTAAAACCCTAAAAAATGAAATTAAAGCAGAACTTAGGAAATGGAAAAACCTCCCATGATCCTGGATTGGAAGAATCAACATTGGGAAAATGACAATCTTGCCAAGGGCTATCTACAAATTCAATGCAATACCCATCAACATCCCAATGTCATTCTTTAAAGAAATAGAAGAGGCAATTCAAAATTTCATATGGAATAATAAAAGACCCCGTATAGCAAAAACACTTCTTAGCAGAAAGAACAGCGTTGGAGGAATTTCAATTCCAAACTTTAGACTCTATTACAGAGCTATAAATCTCAAAACAGCTTGGTACGGGCACAAGAACAGGCCTGAAGTCCAATGGAATAGAACTGCGGACCCAGATATTAAACCACAGACCTATGGCCACCTAATCTTTGACAAGGGAGCCAAAAATAGAATGGAAGAAAGATAGCCTCTTCAACAAGTTGTGCTGGCAGAACTGGTTAAGCACCTGCAAAAAACTAAAGTTGGTTCTTTCTTTGTCTCCTAGCACTACAATTAACTGCAGAGCTTTTGTATGGCAACGGATATAGCTAGTAAACTAATCAGGAAGCCTACAGAGTGGGAGAAGATCTTCACCAACAAAACAACGGACAAAGGCCTCATATCTAAAATATATCAACAACTCAAAAAATTGAATCACTCCAAAACTAACCTCCAAAGTAACACCCATCCCATTCTTCTCTGAAGAAGAAACAAAAATGGCCTATAGACACATGAAGAAATGCTCACCATCTCTGGTCATAAAAGAAATGCAAATCAAAACACCTCTAAGATTCCACCTCACTCCAGTTAGAATGGCCATTATCAGGAAACGAATGACAACAGATGCTGGAGGGGATGTGTCCAGGAGGGATCACTACTACACTGTTGGTGGCAGTGCAAACTGGTTCAACCACTATAGAAAGCAGTGTGGCAGTGCCTCAAAAGGCTAAACATAGAACTCCCCTATGACCCAGCAATTCCACTACTTGGCATGTACCCAACAATCCAGAAACAAGGGCATACTAAACCCACTGGCACAACAATGTTCATTGCAGCAATATTCACCATAGCAAAGATATGGAACCAACCCAGATGTCCCTCAGTTGATGAGTGGATCAACAAGTTGTGGTATTTGTACACAAAGGAATTCTATGCTGCTGTCAGAAAGAATGACATCGCCCCATTTGTTAGGAAATGGAAAGACTTAGAACAAATCATATTAAGTGAAGTAAGCCAGACTCAAAAGAACTTAGTCTCAGTGGTTTCCCTCATTCGTCATAATCAGTAGAAACCTTAGGCTCTACTAGCAGAGATTTGCTGCCGGGGCCAACCGGCAGCAAACCAGGGTTCGCAGATTGGGGTTCCTGAAATCGGGGGCAAGGACTAGCAAGAAATAGAAGAGAGACAGACACACTGGGTCCGGGATGTCCGCAGTCCAGGCAAAGACTGCCGAGACTGCCGCGTTTATTTTCCACTCTCCCTTCTTCCCTCCTCCAGACCCAGGGACCCTCCAGGTGTTACATTCATATGGTAATTCTCAGGTCATTTACATAGAATAGGGCCAGAAAGCAATAAGACAATAAAGCCATCATCTGATGCAAGTCAAGGTACAGTTTGATTCCACTGTGGCTCCCAACATATCTCTGGCTCCCAACATATCCCCCGTTTTTTATTTTAAAAGAAACACAAGTGCAATTTTTACTCTTTTCTATACCCCTAATTTATCCTGTCACATTTTCCAAAAATGACTTTGGTCCCTTGGTCTAACGGGGATTGTTGGGCGGGGATTCAACTTCTGTGACTTCTTCAAGCTGACTCAAGGGTGTTGTCTCTGTGCTTGACCAGGGACCTTAAGAAGACTAGCCTGTTTTATCAAGGGGTTGCAAGGATTAGATATTAGGAACAATAATTTACTCCAAACTAGAGATCATATTTGACATTTAACAACTGCACAAACCATTTTTGGCTACAATAGTGTAGCTTACATAGCACCCATTTGCAAAGGCTTTTTCTTGATTGTCTGGGGAACTAAATTTCTGCAACCTTAACAATGCTTCAGTTGTCAGATCTAAACAGATTAATCGAGACACAAGCCTCAGATCCACAAACTTTTCCTGAATTTGTGGCTGGTGTCAAAAATAAAAAATAAAAATTTCGCTCAATTAGGATTTTAAACTACCCACTATCACAGAAGATTGACAAGTTCCTGCCCAGTTATGAAAGGCACGGGCATTAGTAAGGCATGCTTACAAACTATTCTATGACCTCCCGGCTCTGATTAATTTGATTGGCCAAGCACAAGTGACTAAGATCTGACACCATCTCTGCCATCCAAGCAGAGGCTTTTGTGTCCCAGTAGTGTCTCTCCACACAGGGATAAACATGCCATTGGCATTTCACTTTGTTGGTTGCTGTACTTGAACTCGGGGCCTGGGCACTGTCTCTCAGCTCTCCAGCTCAAGGCTAGCACCCTACCACTATGAGTCCCGAGCTTGGTGCTTGAGTGCTTCCCCCCAGCTTTTCAGCTCAGAGCTAGCACTCTGCCACTTCAAGCTCCAAAGCAACTCTGTCCCAGCATCCTGCTGGCAGATTAGACACCACAGTCTCACAGGGACTTTGCTTTGCTCGGCCAGGCTCAAAGCTGAGGCTTTCAGATCAATGAGTCCTACAAAAGCCCACGTTACTCCAATTAAAGCAACAAGGTGGTCAACACAGAAATAGTCTCTAAGCATGAGCTTACCTAGAACCTGGTAAAAGCCAAAGTTACATCTGAATAAGGATTGCTGTCCTTCTCCATGGGCTAGCTGGAAGTTGCTATAAGGTAACTTACAAGAGCAAGCTGAAATAGCAATTAAGCAATTACTTTGGTAGTCCTAATTTTCCTTTTTTCTCTTTCTTTAAACATATAAGACAACTTCACTTTCAAATATTGTTTAGAAACCTATTTCCAATGTTCTTAATAACTTTTACTGATACTGGCTTAAACAATTAACACCTTAGCCTTTATTTGCAATTAAAAAACCTTTAAGGGCACAAAGAACTCCTTCTGCCTTCAGGCCCCCTAAGGCTCAAGGTACTCCTCTTGCCTTTTAGAAAAAAGGGCTCTTTTGCAGTTTAGTTTACTGTCTAGAACTCCAACAACAGTTTAAACTCAAATAACAGTTTTTCCCTAATTCAAGAACTATACACATCAGTGCACCAAAAGTCTAAGTCTGGACTTAGTTTCCTCTCCTTTTTAAAATACACCCAATAGCATGGAGATAAACATTTAAACTTTCCTTTAAAATACTGATCACATTATCCACATTTTACCATCATATTTCTAGTGTCAGTTTGCAAGAAAGGACAGGCAAAATTTCTGACATTAATGAACAATTTTACATTTAAATCTCTAATACATGTTTCCAAATTTAACTTAAAGTAATAAATCCCAAATTCCCTAACACCTCTGTGCTGAACAGGATACAATGTTTACAATGTAAACAGATGTATGCCCTGCACTAAAATGCAGATTTCAGGATCTAGAAAAATGTTTACCAGTTTTTCTTTAAGACAACACAATAATTCTTTGAGACATTGTAAAACATTCAAACCTAATATTTTTGTTGAAGTTTTAAGCTTATATTTACCGAATTGTCTTTGTGTTTAAGTATAAATTTATCCATTGTTTTATACAGCATGCTGACAATTTAACCTTGAACATGTTCACTTACTCATTCACACGCATTCATACTCAAAGATCATAAAGCGTGCAAAATTAATATCGGCCATTCGTTTTCCGGAAGTTTGTGTCAAGAGAGTTTTGCCAATTTTTACTCTTACAGGTGAGAACCAGGTTCAAAACAAAACTTTTTGCAAGGCAACTTAGCTGGAATTTATTTTTCCAGGGCTTGTCACAACTGCAGACATGGGGGAGTGGCCATGCTAGGCCCAGAAATGTTCAAAAAATAACAAGGATGTGTGCTTGAGAACGCACAGAAAAACCATAAGGATCCATACTTAGAAATGGTACCAATTTTAAAGACAAAACTGGACAAGAAAAAATATGTAACACGAACAAGACAGAGAAACGGAGACTTTTAAATAATCAGACATTGACATATAACAAGAAAATTGGACTCAATCAGATACACTTAACACAAAAACCATGAGCTCAAATGAATGTTTTCACCAAACAGTTATTTTTAGATTTAGACATGTCTTGCTGGTGGGACTCTCAGGTATTCCTTGTTATCGACAAAAAACTCAGAAGGGGAGGGGGGGTCAAGGCATCCCTTGACCACCCAGCCCTCTGTTTTAGGCCCACAGTGCACTTTTTCAAACAAACAAACAAAAATAAAATAAAATAAAATAAAATAAAACGCAGACATACAAGGGGGTCGGCCGAGTTCTACTTACCTCTGGAGGCCTTTGCTTTTCACCTGGGCATCTTTTACAAAAAAGGTTATTAAGAAGAGGGCTGATAAAGACAAAATAATGTCACATATTAAATTGTGTAGAGTCAATGAATATGTTAAAAGGTCCCTACATAATAGTAAAAGGAGGAGAAACACAGCTCATATGAATGTGTGGAACAAGTGGATCAGTAGCAGTCCCGACTGACATGCACAAATAACTCAGGTCCTTCCCACGTCGCAGGATGCACCACTGGAGGGTTGGGGGTGTAGGCCCAGTGAGTCGCTGCTTGGATGGCCACTGTCACTCTCCACGATCCGAACGCAGCGTTCAGGCAGCCAGCGGGCGTCATTTTCTCCTTGTGAAAAAACACGTACATGCCCTCGACCCCGGATTAGAACAGGATTGGGTCCATGCCAAGCACCAGTTAGGGGATCCTTCCACTTTACTAAGGCAAAAGGACGCTGCGCTCTTTTTTCCCAGAATCGCTGAGCAGCAGATAAATTATTTGAATCCAAATTCAAAAAATTTAAAACAAATAAGGCATGATTAAGTATATTCACAGGGGTAGCAGGATATGACTCTCCTTTCTGTATTTTAACAATTTGATGTTTAATAATCCATTAGCTCTCTCCACTATGCCTTGACCTTGAGGATTGTAAGGAATGCCTGTAATATGAGTGATATTATAGGAATGGCAGAAGGATTGAAATGCTCGGCTTGCATAGCCAGGGCCATTATCTGTTTTTATTTGCGAGGGAATCAACATCTCAGCAAAGCATCGAATGCAGTCAAAAATACAATGTTTAGTGGCTTCCCCAGCAAGGGGGGTGGCCAAGATAAAATTAGAATAAGTATCTACAGTAACATGAACATATTTTAATTGGCCAAATGATGGAACATGTGTGACATCCATCTGCCAAATGTGATTAGAAAGCAGTCCTCGTGGATTTATACCTAAATGGGGGGGCTGGTGAAAAAGGGACACAGTTGGAGCAAGTCTTAACTATTTGTCATGCTGCTTCTCTAGATAATTTAAACTGTCAGCGCAAGGCTCGATTGTTTTGATGATGGATGGCATGTGACTACTTAGCAAGTTCAACCTGAGTTAAGTAAACTCTGGTGGCGGAGTCAGTAACCGCATTGCCCTCACTTAAAGGGCCAGGAAGATTAGTGTGAGCTCGAACAAAGCCAAAAAAACAGGGGTGGTTGCGAGAACAAAGCAAAGTTTGTACTTGGCGAAATTGGGTCTGGATATTGGAGTTAGTAGTTCCAATAAAGGGAACAGTTTCTATGACTTGAAGAGCACGAATTACATATTGACTGTCTGAGTATAAGTTAAAGGGCTCGTCTTGTAACAAGACGAGTGCTTGTAAAACAGCCTCTAATTCCACCTCTTGGGCGGAGGAAAAACCCTTAACCCAAGATTCAGTTTTCCCATTAATGGTCAAAGCAACCGTTCCATTAGAGGATCCATCTGTAAATACCAAAGCAGCAGAAGATAAAGGCGAGGCCTGTACTATGGAAGGAAATAGAAACGTATGACACGCAGCAAATTGGAGAAGTTTGTTAGACGGGTAGTGATGCAAAATTTTCCCCGTATAATTGGCCCAAGCAATGGCCCAAGAATCGCAATGGGCGAATAGCCAATCTTTTTGTTGTAGATTATATGGGACACAGATAAAATGAGGTTCCTGACCTAAATATTTATGGGAATCCACTCGGCACATATGTATCAGATTAGCTACCAATTCGTAGTAGGGGGTTGATGGTAGATAAAGCCATAAAAGTGGGCCATCCTGCCACAATACAGCAGTTGGGGAGTGAGAAGTAGCTAAAATGTAAACTCCCCATGGTTTAGAATAGTCACAATAGGTCACTTGTTGCTGGGAAATTGCCTTTTCTAAAATTTGGATGGCCCTCCTGGCGTCAGGATTTAATTCGCGCAAGGATGTAGGGTTGGTATCTCCTTTTAAAAGATCAAAGAGGGGTTTTAACTCTCCTGTGGAGAGCTTTAGATAAGGCCGAAGCCAATTTATATCTCCTAAGAATTGCTGAAAATCATGAAGAGTTCTTAAGTGTGAAGTTTTTAATTGTATTTTTTGGCTTTTAAAATAGTGTGGGCCTAATATATGGCCTAGATATGTAAAAGGGGGGTGTTCCTGAACCTTTTCAGCTGCTATTATAAGGCCAAAGAGGCTCAGATCTTGCTGTAGTTGTCCAAAGGCTTGTCGTACGGCGATAGGGTCAGAACAAGCCAACAAGATGTCATCCATATAATGAACAATATAAACAGAAGAAAATTTTTCACGAGTGGAAGAAATGGCTCTAGCTACAAAACTTTGACATAAAGTTGGGCTATTTGCCATGCCCTGTGGAAGCACAAGCCAGAGATATCGCTTCATGGGTTCTTTAAAATTAACAGAGGGGACGCTGAAGGCAAAGCGCTTACAGTCTTGAGGCCCCAGGGGTATAGTATAGAAAGAATCCTTCAAATCTATAATAATCTTGTAAGTATCCTTTGGGATTGCCATGGGTGAAGGCAAGCCAGGCTGTAGGGCCCCCATCAGTTCCATTGTCGCGTTAACCTTTCTCAAATCCTGTAACAGCCTCCATTTACCTGACTTTTTCTTTATAACAAAAATTGGAGAATTCCATGGAGAGTTAGAAGGGGCCACATGTCCCAAGTCCAGCTGTTCCTTACCAGCTGCTGAACTGCAATGACCTTTTCTAGAGAAAGAGGCCACTGTTTAACCCATACCGGTTCTTCAGAGAGCCAATTTATGGGATCAGCATGAGGGGCAGGACAAACTACAGCCCCCGTTAAAGAATACCCTAATCCTTGTCTCATAGGGTGAGACTGGGGTTGGAGTGGCTCTAGCTCCCCCTGTGCTGCTCGGCCTAGTCCCCTAAAGGGGAGGAGGCCTTGATCAAGTAACTGCTTAGTGACCGCAGCACTAGGACTAAACATATACACTCCCATTTTTTCCATGATATCACGACCCCATAAATTAATTGGCAGATGATCCAAGACAAATGGCTGAAAATGACCAGAGTGCCCCTCCTCATCTCTCCAAACAAGGATCGCACTGCTCTGCTGTGGGTCAGTTGCTTGCCCAACCCCCTGTAGGGAAGTCATAGAGGTTGTCAGGGGCCATTGGGCTGGCCAATGTTTTTTAGATATCACAGACACATCTGCTCCAGTGTCTAATATTCCTTTAAAGGGCTTTTCTTGTATAAATATAGTCATCTCAGGCCTCTCTTGTTCTATGCTTTGTACCCAATAGATATCAGAAGATCTAAATCCTCTCTGTCCACATGGGGAATTAGCAGTCTCCCCGGGAGGTAAAGGCACGAGTATTAGTTTTGCTAATTTTTGACCGGCTGGGATCGATACCACGTGTTTCGGGGCAGAGGCCATAACTTTGATTTCTCCAGTAAAATCCTGGTCAATTTTGCCAGGTGTAATCTGTATCCCTTTAAGGGCTGAGCTACTTCGCCCTAACAGCAATCCAGCCACTCCCGGGGGAAGGGGGCCGAAGACCCCCGTGGGGAGAGCTTGTGTCCCCATCTCTGGGGTCAATACTGAGCAGGTGGAGGAACAGAGGTCCAATCCCGCACTGCCTGGGGTGGCACGGAGGAGGCTGGAGACTGATCTTGGGGGGTTGTTAGAAGATGCACTTGTGGCCGAGAAGAGGGAGGGACTGCCCCATGGTTTTGCGGGGCCAGGGGCTGGCCCCTTCTCCAGTTTCCCAAAAATGGGCGGCCATTGCGATTTGTTGCTGACTTGCAATCTTTAGCCCAGTGCTTCCCTTTACCACAGCGTGGTCATGTGCCAGGTGATTTTTCTCTATTTTGCCTGGCCTGCTGTGGGCATTGTGTCATCCAATGTCCTATTTGTCCACAAGAAAAGCAACGCCCTGGGGGTCTAGCATCCCGAGAATGCCGCTGACCTCTATATTTTATAAACTCACTAACAGTCTTTCCTTGAGGAGCGGTGGCTAAAGTAAGGCCTTGTACATGGGAGGGTCCAATATCAGCACACAGTGAAATAAAGTCTGTGATTCCTCCCTTATTCCTATGGGGTCTGATAGCCGCCTGACAGGTGGCATTGGCATTTTCATAGGCCATGTGTCTAACGATAATCTTCCTTGCGTTCTCATCTTGTACTAGGTGGTCTGCAGTCTCCATTAATCCAGACAAAAATTCTAGATAAGGTTCATTCGGTCCCTGTTTAACTTCTACTAGATTTTTTGTACGATTGGAATTGCGTAACCTTTTCCAAGCCTCTCTCGCCGCAGCATTTATTTGTAAATAGGCCTCCTTTGCATAACCCAATTGATCTTCGGTATTTTTATAGGTTCCCTCTCCTAACAACTGATCAACAGTGTAAGGCAGGTTCTTAGACCTATTTGTTTCAATTTTAGCCCGACACTGTGCAGTGAACTCTGTCTCCCATAATAAGTACTCTCCTGCACTAAGGCATGCTCTGGCAAGCCGCTTCCAGTCATTTGGGCATGCAATACCAGCACACGCGGCTTCCAATATTACTTGAGTAAAAGGGGCAGTTGGCCCATATTGGGAGCAGGCACTCTTTAAATCCTGTAATAGTTTAACAGGAACAGGTTGATGGTATACTTGTTCATCATGATCAACTAAACTAGGGAAGCATCGAGGCCCTGAAATATCTTCCCTCTCTCTAGCAGCCTGAGTCAGGTTTAATTGCGATGCACTGTGCCTGGTTGTAGTGCCTGTTAAAAGGGACTTGTTGCTAGGGCCTTTAGGCTTGCCTAAAGGTTGAGAAAGGGATTGAGGCCGTAAGGCTGCAGCCGGAGGCAGTGGGTGTGAGGGGTAAGGTTTAGAATCAGACACCATAGTGGCCTGAGGGTCATATTTCTTTCCTACTTCTGGGGGGGCTCTCTGCTCCATCCCCATTTTCGATAGAAAATGTAGCATTTCTTCTAACTTCTTCTCTGTCGTAGCCACCCGGCCCTCCACTGACTCATCATCACTTTCCTCCTTGATATTCAAACCTGAAATCTGATACTCAATATCTACTGGTTGTTGTTCCTTTTTCAAGATCTCACTTAGACTCTCTTGGGCTGCGGCGTATGGCTCAGCCTCAGGTTTTTCAGAAGGGTCCTTTAACTCATAAAGTTACCTTAATTCAAGATTAAGTTCAGCATTTTCATGTAGAGGATCTATGCATTCACTTACTATATTCCATACATCAATAGCCTCTACTGGGGTCTGTTCGGGGCCATATACATTATACTATTCTTGAATTCTTTTTCCCATCTGCTTCCAGGTTTTTTGTAATTCCTCCTCTATAAACCTCGGGCATTCCTCCTCGACAAACTGTAGGAAGCTCTGAAGCACCCCTTTTTCCACCCACGTTCTGTGGGCTTCAAGTAGGCCTGTTAAGATCGGTACATATGACCTATGGCTATTAACTTGACCCATAATTTTTACTCCTGACTATACACTCTCTTAATAGTCCTACGATGTATTACTCACCACAGGGAGGGGTCCTTCACCTTCGTCCCAGATTTTCAGGGTCCCTGTTCGGGCGCCAGATGCCAGGGCCAACCAGCCGCAAACCAGGGTTTGCAGATTGGGGTTCCTGATATCGGGGGCAAGGACTAGCAAGAAATAGAAGAGAGACAGACACACTGGGTCCGGGATGTCCGCAGTCCAGGCAAAGACTGCCGAGACTGCCGCGTTTAATTTCCAGTCCCCCTTCTTCCCTCCTCCAGACCCAGGGACCCTCCAGGTGTTACATTCATATGGAAATTCTCAGGTCATTTACATAGAATAGGGTCAGAAAGCAATAAGACAATAAAGGCATCCTCTGATGCAAGTCAAGGTACAGTTTGATTCCACTCTGGCTCCCAACATATCTCTGGCTCCCAACAATTTGCAATAGAGCAAAAGGCCATATATAAGGCCATATAATGTGAAGCTAATTGAAAGGACCTCCAGGATATTGAAACAAAAGCCACATAATGAATGATTGTTGTCCTTAATGTACTATGTTGTCTCTCATCTCCTTTGCTGTCTCTTGGTTATCCCATATTGGTATAGTATCTCACTTTGTTATCTGATATATTGAATTTATTTGTATTTGGATATATGATATTTGCTAGGGAAGGGGGGAAAACCAAGACGGGTGGGGGGTGTGGAGTTGGAGGGAAATGGGTACCAAGACATGTGAAAGGGTATCAATGTATGTGAATTAATGCACCTTCTATCTGGCAAATATCATGTAATCCTTTTACTAATTACAATAAAAAAATTAAAAAAAAGAAAGTTGTAGTGTGTGGGGATGATGATAGGGTCAAATACATTTCTTCTTAGAAATATACCTCATCTGGTTACCCTGTCTTTTCCTGGCCTTCTTCTTAGAGAAAGGCCTGTTATACTGGATTTGTGGCTTCGCAATGATCTAGCATGTACATCTTCCAGTAAGACATTCACAACTTCTATGCCTGAGACTCGAGTTTCCTGACCTTTGGCAACAGCACAGTAATATCTTTCTTCCTCCTGAGCCACAGGCCAAGTGAGCTGGCTTGAGTTGGTTGTTAGTTACAGTGGCTTGGTTACCAGGGTTCCATGTTCTGTGCCATTGTGAGGGAGGCAGAGTCACCTTTCAGGGCCCAATGACCAAAGATCCTTGCTCAGAGAAGACCTCACCAAAGACATACTGGAGGCTGAATCTCACAATATACATGTGGATGTAGTAAACAGCACACCTTATTTGTCCAATCCCAATGTCTTCCACTAGGACCAACTACCAGTCTGGTCTCAGGCTCAAGGAGCCTTTCTTAGGTAAGATCCAAACTTAAGGGTCAATATTGCCCTCATCCTTTACAAAACATTTGCTTCACAGTGCCTTCTCTGCCTGCATTTTGCCCCTTGTTGAATTTTTTTTTGTTTTTGCTAGTCTTGGGAATTGACCTCAGAGTGTGAACATTGTTCTTGGGCTTTCTTTAGGCTTTAGCTGTCCCACCGAGCCACAGCACCGCTTGCAGTGTTTTCTATGTATGTGGTAATGAGGAATCAAACCTGAGTCTTTTTGAGTGGTAGCCAAGGACTCTACGACTAGGTCAAACACACGGGGCATCTTGCACATATTTTTGACGTCAATCTACTAGGATATTGTTAGGTTTCTGTATCCTAATCAATTTTTTCCTGATGATTAGCTTTGCTGTCATGTGTAAAAAATGCAAGAGGGAAAACACAGAAGAATTAGTGAAATTTAAAAAAAGCATTACACACATAGATAAGTGTTCATTCTTTGTAGGAGAAAGGATATTTTGATATGATGATTATGACTTTATAATTACTATGTCAGGGTTGAGAGTTTGGCATAGTGGTAGAGTGCTTGCCTAGCATCCATGAAGATCTGGGTTTGATTGCTCAGTATCACATAGATAGAAAATCTAGATGTGGCACTGTGGCTCAAGTGGCAGAGGGCTAGACTTGAGAAAACCCGAGGACAGTGCTCAGGCCCTGAATTCAAGCCCCAAGACTGGCAGAAAGATAAAAGAAAATAAAAATGCTTTTTACAAGCTAATTCACTCACAGCATTTGCTTCTGAAATCTTCACTTCTGCCTCTTGTGAAATACCCCTTTCCCTCAACGTAGACAAGAAAAACAGATCCATCCCATGGTCCACTGTGAGGCCACTGGTTGGGCTAAGAGCTATACGTGCAGCAACACATAAGTTTTATTCTAATACTTTCCAAACTTTGTACTCAAATATGCTACCTACTTACCAACTTAGGTCAGTTATCCTTATGCTATACCTTTTCTTCATTAGTACAATATTCTTATACTCCTACGTTAATCATCTTGTACCTCCCCTGACCTCTCTCATTCTTTTTTCTATCTCTGGACCTCTGCTCGTCTTTCAACCCTTATACTGCGCGGATCTACACTTGATGGCTGTTGAGCAATATTGTATATGTAGGTGGTTAATTATTCTCTAGGCTCAGAGGGACTTAAAGACAATAGAGACTACATTGAGAGGCTTATTGTTTTGGGTATAAATCGCTTATCAGTGGTTGTATTAGACTGGTCTGTAAGTGCACAAAAAGAAAGAGTGATAATACCAATCAAAACTTGTGAACATCTAGTGTCTGCCAGCTACAGAGGTCTAGGTTGGTTACATCTGAAAAACTATAATCGTATTTAGTAGTAACCTTGCTCCCATTTTCAAATGGGCAGAACAAGAAACTCAAGAAAAGTGTCAAATCAAGAAACAACATTTCCCACCCAATGTAAACAGACAATGGAACAGTCACTGGCAAACCTAGAGGAGAGTCTTCCAAGTGCTACACAAATGAAATTGATAAACATCATTAATGGAAAATGTGAAAATATAAAGGAAGAGAAAATGGAGGAAGCCATAGCTGAACAAGAGGAAAGCATAAACAAGGTGATAATTGAAAAAGAAGAAGCCATAAAGGAGGCCATAATAAAGGTTTTTCCAAGAAAGATGGATGAATTCATAGAATCCACAAATAAAAACTTGACCAAACTCGAGCAAATGTCCAAAGAAAATAAAGCTACTAAGCTATGCACTCAAAAGGAAATCAAGGAGATAAAGAAATCCATACATGATCTATAACAAGAGATGCAAGGCATCCAAAATGAGCAATTACAAGCAAGGGAGATGAAAATTAAAGTAGATAGCTTTGATAGCAGGTTAGACAATGAAGAGGAGAGAATTTCCTGGGCTGAAGATAATTTAGATATTATAGAGAAAGAACAGAAAATGAGTCAATCCAAATCTAGGAACTATGAGAGACCGTTTCAGGATGTCCAAGATACAATTAGGAAGCCTAATTTAAGGCTAGTTGGTATTGAGGAGGGCGTGGAGAAAGAGGTCAATGGTATTGGAAATATACTTCAGGGAATCATCTCAGAGAAATTCCCAAATATCCAGAAGGGCAGGCCCATCCAGATACGAGAAGCTTTTAGAACCCCAAACAGACCTGACCAGAAAAGAACATCCCACCGCCACATTGTGATCCGAACTGGACAAATAGAAACGAAAGGAAAGATCCTAAATGCAGCCAGGGAAAATGGATCAGTAACCTATAAAGGCAAACCAATCAGAATAACCCCAGATTTCTCAGCAGAGACCATGCAAGCATGAAGTGACTGGAAGCATATATGTCATGCCCTTAAATCAAATAACTACTAACCAAGAATACTGAAGCTAGCTAAGCTCTCATTCATAACTGAGGGAACCATAAAAAACATTCCATTCCAGGGAAAAGCTGCAATAATATGTCGAAACAAAACCAACACTACAGAGAATTCTCAAAGATGCTCTATACATAGAAAACCAAAATAAATGCAATATAAGGAAAGAAATGGCACCTAAACAGCATACCATCTAAGGAGCACAAGAACTGTCAAGACACAGGCCCTACTAAAAGCTTTTAAAAATGGTAGGAACTAATAAATATCTCTCAATCCTAACTCTCAATATCAATGGACTGAACTCTCCAATTAAACGGCATAGGCTGTCTAGTTGGATCAAAAACAAGAGCCATCGTTCTGCTGTCTTCAAGAGACACATCTTACCCAAAAACAATCATCTTTTGAAAGTGTGAGGTTGGAATAAACTCTATCAAGCTAACTGCCCCCATAAACAGGCTGGAGTTGCCATCCTCATATCAGATACAATAGACTTCAAACTAAAATTAGTAAGAAAAGACAAAGAAGGTTACTACATACTACTAAAGGCATCTTTCCTCCAGGAAGACATAACGATCCTAAATATTTGCACACCCTTTTGAAGATTCTCAAAAGATTGACGATTCTGCCAGTGTATGTAGATTCCGGCATTGATATTAAATAATGCAATGAGTAGGGATTTATATTTGAAATATAACTGTTGACAAAATCTAACACACATTTGCTTAGTATTTGCTTTGATTTCCCAAGAAGTTCAGTACAAGCTAACATGTGTGGCATATATCGACTGGGAGAAATGATTCAGAATATGTGACTCATTTGAACAGGAGTCAGTGAAAAGATACAGAGCAGGATACCCATATTGTGATAATTTGTATCTTTTGCATATTTTGTGTTTGTTATTAATTCCATTTGTAGTGTACATTTCTAGGTAAAAACTTTTAAAATGTTTCCAAACAATTTGTTATTTCAACAGCAAAAAAAGACATTTATATGCCTGATAAAATTCACAGAATCCAAATTTTTCCATATTATTTTTTGTTTTTTGTTTGTTTTTTTTTGGTGGGTCATAGATATTGAACTCAGCCTGGGCAATATCCCTGAGCTCTTCAGCTCCAGGGTACCACCTTACCCTGGAGCCAAGCCCCACTTCCCATTTTCTAAAGGTAAATTGGAGATAAGAGTCTCAGGTCTTTTTGTGGCAGGATGGCTTTAAACCTTGATCCTCAGATCTCAGCCTACTGAGTAGCTAGGATTATAGAAGTGAGCCACCACCCCATCATGCTCAGCTTTCTGGTTTTTTTTTAAACAAGCCCTTTGGCTGGAACTCGGTCTAGCACTGTCCTTCAGCTTTCCTCAAGCCTAGTGATCTTCTACTTGAGCCACAGCACTACTTCTGGTTTTTTCTGTGTATGTGGTACTGCGGAATTGAACCTTCGTCTTCATACAAGCACTCTACAACTATGCCAAACTCCCAGCCCCTCCACATTAGTTTTTATGATAGATCTTTCCATGCATCTAGGATGGCTAGAAATCCTTCTTGAGTTTCCCAAGATCAGGGAGTATAGGTGTGTCCCATCCGGTGTGGCTACATAACCATTGTTTAGTGTACAGTTCTCTCTTCATTCTACCCATCTAGAACAATTTTCATCTTCCATGTATAATCATTAAACATTCAGCTCCTGTTCCTCTCTACTCCATTCTCTGGAACCAGCGTGCTTTTTGGCTCTAAGGGTTTGTTGATCCTTGCAAGCTCTGGAAGGGAAAACATACCCTAGCTCTTCCTTTATGACTGCTGTATTTTTAGTTTACTGTAATCAAGATTCATCTGTAAAATATAGTAAAATGTTCTTCCTTTTCAATGCATTGTTTTGCATATTTCTATATTCTGATTATTATTAAGAGTTGTGAAAGGATTCTCCACATATTTGTTCTAGTCTCTGCTTTCTCTTCCGTTAGGTACAAATCTAGAAATAGAAGTGTTGGACCATATTTCTATGTAATTCTATATTTAGTACTTTTTTAGCACTCTCCACGCAATTTTTGATTGTTTTATATTCCTTGCAGAACTATTCCAAGTTCTACTTCTTCTCACTACCTTCCCAGTAATAGTTAGACTTTGAAATTTGTTTTTTTGTATGCGTGTGTGTGTGTGTGTTTGTGTGTGTGTATGTGGATCTTTTTGTTTAAAACTATATTTATATTAGCATATTTAAAGTAATGATTTCATTATAATTTTAATTTTTCTCATGACTGTTTATATTGAACTTCTTTCTACATTTTGAACTACTATTTGTATATATTCTTTTTAGAAAATCCTCTACAATCTCCGATTTTTTTCCCTTTTTTTGTGGGGTAGTGGGGAAAGTCATGGGGCTTGGACCTTGGGCCGTGAGCTCTTTATTTTAAGGCTATTGTCCTACCCTGAGTATTGCCCCTCAGTTCTTCTGCTCACAGCTCCCTCCCCCTCTTCCCATTATATACAGAACAAAGGTCATCCTCAGTCTTTTTGAAAAAGTAAAACATACAGTAAATTTGTAGGATAAAACAGCAAGAAATAAATTTCTTGCCAAGTGCAGTGACCTATACCTGTAATTCAAGCTACTCAGATATCAGGCTGATATCTAAAGATTTGTTTCAAAGCCAACCTGGGCATTAGAAAGTCTATGAGACTGTCACCTACAGTTAACCACTAGAATATGGGAAATGGCACTGTGGCTTCATAGGTAGGGTGATAGCCTTGAGTTGAAGAGCTCAGGAACAGTGCCCAGGCCCAGAGTTCAAACCTTACAAATCCCCCAGCCAAAAAAAAGAAAAAAAAGTTTCTTCCCCAAGTGATTATTATGTCAGACATAGAACATTAACATTCTGTGTGTACTTCACAGTATTATTACTTGATATCCTAAGATTTTGCAATATTCTCACAGTACCAGCATATGTCATCATATAATGTAGTTCCTTTTCAATGGAATAATTCCATTTATAACCTAAATCTACTCCCCCGACTTATTGTTGTCGATACCACAATTGCTCTACCATGATATGCCACAAGCCATTAAACATTTTATGGTGGGTAATTGGAAAGGAGTGTCATGGAATTTTGTGCCAGGCTGGCTTTGAACCATGGTCCTCAGATCTCAGTCTCCTGAGTAGCTAGGATGACAGGCGTGAGCCACCAACACCTGACTTGCCTCTTTATTTTTTTGTGGGTCTTGGGACTTGAACTCTGGGCCTAGGCACCATCCCTAAGCTTTTCAGGTCAATATTTCATGTAAGTCTAAACATTTAAGTAAAGGAATAAAATTCCAACAAAAAAAGAATAAAATTCCAGACATGGTGTGTTTATAACTCAGTGCTAATTACTTGATGAAAATGTGCCATTCCAGAAGCTGGTGTCATTTGATGATGTAGCTGTGGATTTCAGCCGGGAGGAGTGGCAGCATCTGGACAATGCTCAGAGGACCCTGTACAGAGATGTAGTGCTGGAGACCTACAGCAACCTGGTGTCCTTAGGTGAGCAAAAGTCAAATTCACTTGCAAGGCCAAGTGCCTTGTTATTTTGCAGATACGTGAATGTTTATCAAACTTTCTATACTATTTAAATGAAAGATTCCAGGCCCTGAGAAGTATCATTACTTTCTAAAGAAAACCTAAGGTAATTTTGTACTCATTCTTCAGGATACCTTCAGGATACTTTGACAACAGTTCTAAATTATGTTTCCTCTAATGGAGACGACATTCCAAACTTACACAGTAATTGTAAGTGGATAAACAATCCAGAATAGAATATATATCATTATTGGAAATAGGATCTACAAATCACTAAACAGTGAGTTTATAATGGAAACCTGGCACTAGGTGCAATGTTTCATGCCTGTAATCTTAAAATATTCAGGAGGAAGAAATCTAAGAATTCTAATTTGAAGCCAGCAATGGCATAAAAATTGCCATGAAACTCTATAACTCCAAGTAACCCCTCAAAAATGTTAGTGGAGTGTCAAGAGTTTGACTTTGTGGTTGAGTGCTTGCCTAGCATGCATGAAGACCTATGCATGTAAGTGGAGCTGGGACTCAAACTGGTATTTTTCTAGCCTTGAGCAAGACAGCTAAGTTTATGCCATACAAAATGAATCCAGAGCTGGGGAAGAGTCAACCATGGAGCCAGTGAGAAATGAGAAAAAAGATTTAATAGATAACTGGTGAGTAGGATGTCTGCGAACTTAAAGCAATGATGACTCAGCATAAGCAATAATTCTCTACTGTTTCTAATTTACAGGGCCCTGTGTTCCCAAACCTGTATTAATTGACAAGCTAGAGCACTATGCAGAACTCTGGATAGGAAATTCCTCTGACAAGAAAATCACAGGTGAGTGAATGTATCTTCATATTGATGTTGGAGCCTGAGCCCCATTGGTTAGTTCATGTTGTGATGTACCAAGCAATAATATTCTTAGTTACCCTAAATCCTGTGTGGAACCTATGGAATTCTTTGTGAATGAATCAAGAATCATTTTCTTTTCCCAATCCTATGCTTGGTCTCAGGGCCTGAGCATGGTCCTTGGGTTTTCTCAAGTCTAGCTGTCTACTTCTTGAGTCATAGCACCACTTCTGGCTTTTTCTTTGTATGTAGTACCAAGGAACTGAACCAGGTCTTTGTGCATGCTAGCCCAAACCCCTGGCACCAAGAATCATAGGGTGATATAATGAATTCTATGTGGCAGTAGAGTTAAAGTTAGATTTCTCTGTAGAAATCACTGTGAAACAAAATAAAATGAGAAAGCCATGAGCCCGTGGCTCATGCCTGTAATCCTAGCTGCTTAGGAGGCTGAGATCTGAGGACCAAGGTTCAAAGACTGACCTATCACAAAACAACTTAGAATCTTCTCTCCAATGAACCAATAGAAAATGAGAAGTGGGGTTGAGGCTAAAGACATAGGGCAGTAGCCTTGAGCTGAAGAGCTCAGGAAGAACAGCCAGGTCTAGAATTCAAGTCCCATGACTGCAAAACAAGAAAGAAAGAAAGAAAGAAAGAAAGAAAGAAAGAAAGAAAGAAAGAAAGAAAGAAAGAAAGAGGGAAGAAAGAGGGAAGGAAAGAAAGAAAGAAAGAAAGAAAGAAAGAAAGAAAGAAAGAAAGAAAGAAATTTCATTTCTTTAAAACTAAGACTATAAATGATTGAGCAAACAAGGAATAAGTCAGGGCATTATTCTCTGATAAGGATAATATCTTTTTGCTGGTAGGAAGAGACTGGTATTCAGAACCAGACCTTTCCACCAGAAATTGAGCCTAGTGGTAGAGTGCTTGCCTAGCATGCACAAAGACACAGGTTTGATTCCTTATTACCACATACATAGAAAAAGCCAGAAGTAATGACTTCATTGGTAGGGTTCTAGTCTTGAGAAAACCCAAGGACAGTGGTTAGGTCCTAAGTTCAAACCCAGGAATGGAAGAAAAAAAAAACAAAGTTTCAATCAACATAAGAAAATTAACTAGACAATGAGCTGAAGATTTTCTGGTCTTCCATGGTTCTGAGGGACAGGAGTGTTAGAAAAGGAATTTTTATAAGACTTGAAATGGAAAGAAAGAAATTTCAAAATTCCCACAAATACCTAAATTGAGACTTTAGTGAGAAGTTGTAACTGAAAGGATATAGGTGTAAGTCCTTACTCTCAAGAATCGTTCTTTCTTGGATCAAGGGCAAAAAGACATATAAACCAAACTTGTGGCCGCTGAATCTAGAAAAAATTCGTGTTCCTCACTTAATGGTTAATAAGCACACAGCATTGAAACTGGGTAAGGTAATCCTATCTGCTACACAGGACCTGAGACTCTTATCTGTAGTTAACTCTAGAAAACAGGAAGTGGGGCTGTAGCTCAAGGATAGGGGTTATAGTCTTCTGCTGAAGCGTTCAGGGACAGGGCCGATGCATATGAACTACAAAAAAAAGAAAAGAAAAGAAAAGAAAGTTTTAAAAAGATGCAAAACAGCACAATATTTAGATAATTTCTCAAAAATAAAACAAAGGCAGCTATTCCTCAATGTATAAACAAAACAGTATTTGAAAAAAAACAGCTGCAGGTATACTATAGGTAGTACTCAGCTTAAAACTGTAGCAATACCTAGATGGGTAAATTCAATAAATATTTCCTGTGATATAAAAAGAGAACTAAAACACAGAAGAACATTATTGGTCATTGTAAAATATCATTTTCTTAATATGTTAGGGAGAAAAGCATATATTTCTCACAAATCAATTTCCCCTTTTATATTTTAAAATATCTAACACTTAGGATGGGAAAGTAAAGTCATTACCTTTACAGTAAGGAATATTTGTATCTCATGTATGTTTGTGTCTTTTTTTCTATGACTCATTTTAGATGTCCAGGTAATGGAAAATGTGTTCAAGACCTGCCAGGAAAGTCCACATGAATGTCTTTGTGAAGTAGCAGTTGCAAGTAGTATCGAAGTGGAGGAAAACGTGAGATTAGCAACAACTTTAAATTTGAGCTCTACACATAATCCAGAGCTGATTAGTAATAACGGTAACAACTTAGGGGTGAGGACTGAGGAGTTCATTAAGTGTCAGAACATGCTTCTGTCTCCTAAGCCTGATGAGATGCATGCTGAATATAGATCTCGTATGTATCCTGTTCTTAAAAAATCCATCGCATATTCAGAGCATTTTATTCATGATTGTGACAGTCCAAAAGATCTGCAATATCATAATTCTGTTCTCCCAGCCCGAGAAATTCTTCAGGGAGGGAGGAAAACTACTAAATGTTCTGTGTGATGAAAAATATTGTACTTAACACCGACCATCACTACACATCCGAAAATGTACACAGGAGAGACTCCTCATACATGTAGTGAATGTGAGAAATCTTTCAGTAATGAAATACGCCTTACAATACCTCAGAGCAAATATCCTGAGATATGTGATGCGTACATCAACTGTGAAAATTAATTTCTGAGAAGTCAGACCTGACGCTCCAACCTCGATCTCCAAGAGAAGACAAACCTTATGAATATGAGGAACATAATAAAATTTCTGCCCAGAATTCAGCTCTCAGCACACATCAGAGATCTCACACAGAAGAGAAATCTTATGAATGGGATAAATGTGGGAAGACTTTTAGACTGAAATCATACCTCACTTTGCACCAGAGAAGACACACAGAAGAGAAACCTTATGAGTGTAACAAATGTGAAAACTCTTTCACCCAGAAGATACACCTTCGAGTTCATCAAATAACACACACAGGAGAGAAATCTTATAAGTGTAATGAATGTGAAAAGTCTTTCCAAGGGAAGGAAAACTTCGTGTTCATCAGAGAATACACACAGGAGTGAAACCTTATGAATGTAACCAATGTGTAAAGTCTTTCAGACAGAAATCTTCCCTCAAATTGCATCAAAGAACACACACAGGAGAGAAACCTTATGTGTGCAACAAATGTGGAAAGACCTTCAAGTGGAAGTCATATCTTGATGGGCATAATAGAACACACACAGGAGAGAAAACTTATGCATGTAGTGAATGCGGAAAGTCTTTCAAATGGAAGGTAAAACTCCATGTTCATCAGAGAATATACTCAGGAGAAACACCTTATGAGTGTAACATATGTGGAAAGTCCTTCACACAGAAGCCAAACCTCAACATGCATAAGACAATTCAAACAGGAGAAAAACCTTATGAATGTAACCGATGTGGAATGTCTTTCAAATGGAAGTCTTCCCTCAAATTGCATCAGAGAACACACACAGGAAAGAAACTGTACAAGTGCATCAAATGTGGTAAGAACTTCAGATGGAAGTCACATTACAGGAGGCATAACAGAATTCACACATATTAGAAACCTTAGGAATATAACCAAAGTTGAAAGTCTTTCGTGCAGTATTCACCCTTCAGGAAGCGTAAGAGAGTTCACACATATGAGAAGCCTTAGCAATGTAATAAATATGAAAGACTTTTTAGTCTGTGGAAGAAAACTCAGCTTGTGTCACAGAACCAACACAAGATAAAACCCTAAATGAATGTAGCAAATGTTCAGTCTTTTTCCCAGAAGGCACAAGTCAAGATTTATCACTAAACACCCACAGGATAGAATCCGATGAATAAAATGAAAGGGAAATTTTTTGAGGAACTCATAGTTGAGTTTGCATGATACCACACAGACACAGGATAAAAATCGTATGAATATAAGAATATGAAAAATCCATCATGAACGCATGACTAAGTATAAAATGCACATAGGAGAGAAAAACCTTATGAATATTACAAATGTGGAAAGTGTTTGACCTGGAAGGCATACTTCTGTGTTCATCACAAACCTGATTCCCATAGAAGAAAAGAAAACTAATGAATAGAACAAATGTGCAATGACTTTTAATTAGAAGTCAGTCTTCAGTACATTTCAGAACATACACAATAGAAAAATACAGAAATTCTGAGTAATGAAAAACATTTAGCTATATATAGAATCTCTGTCTATGGGAGCATTAGGGTAAGTCTTCTAAACAAAGTCAACCTTCAGCAAGCATTAAGAACACTCACAGAAGAAATAATAGCATGTAGGAAAACCTTTGTCAGAAACCTCTAAAAGCTGACTGTGTGGCTTAGTGGTAGAGTGCTAACCTATCAAGGATGAAGGCCTGGGTTAGATTCCTCAATACTACGTGAAAAGAGCAAGCCAGAAGCAGCACTGTGGTTCAAATGGTAGAGTGCTAACCTTGAGCAAAAGTAGCTCAGGCCCTGAGTTCAAGCCTAAGGATTGGAGAGAGAGAGAGAGAGAGAGAGAGAGAGAGAGAGAGAGAGAGAGAGAGAGAGAGAGAGAGAGAGAGAGAAAGAGAGAGAGGGAGAGAAACAGGAACTTCTAAATTTTACAGAGATAGAGAAGGAGAGAGAGAAGGAGACAGAAACTAATTTCTAAACTTTACAGTCTTTCTATTTCCTTACAAATTCGTCTATGTCATTCTTTCTGACAGAAGCACAGAATTCCATTGTGTAAAAATACCATATTTGATCTACTCATCAACTGACGGGCATCTGGGTTGGTTCCATACCTTTGCTATAGTAAATAGTGCTGTGAAAAATGTTATTGTTCTAGTGAATTTAGTATGTCCTATCTGGACGATTGGCAAGTAGTGAAATTGCTGGATCACATGGGAGCTCTATGTTTAGTCTTTTTGGGATACTGCCATAGTGCTTTCCATAGTGGTTGAACGAATTTGCAATCCCACCAGCAGTGTAGTAGTGATCCCTCCTGGCCACATCCCCTCCAGCATACGTTATTACATTTCTGGATCTTGGCCATTTTAACTGGAGTGAGGAGGAAAAGGGAAAGAGGAACTGAAACTTTCTCTCCTTAAAGATGACATGATTCTGTATTTAAAGAACCCTATAGACTCTACTCCGAAGCTGCTTGAGCTGATATAAAACTTTGGTAAGGTACCAGGGTATAAAATTAACCCTCAATGTCAACTGCCTTCCTATATGCCAACAAATGAGAGGAATGAGGCAAGAATCAGGATAGCAACTCATTTTGCTATCAAAGAAAATAAAATACCTAGGAATTAACTTAGAAGGTAAAGCACCTTTTTGATGGAACTATAAACCCTGGAGAAGGAAATTAATGCAGAACTGAGGAAATGCAAAAACCTATGCTCCTGCTTTGGAAGAAGTAATATTGTAAAAATGGCAATCTTGATAAGGACTATCTACAAATTCAGTGCAATATTCATCAATATCCCAATGTCATTCTTTAAAGGAACAGAAGAGGAAATCCAAAATTTCACTTGGAATAATAAAAGACCCCATATAGTCGGTCTTCTTGCATGATACATAATGTTTAATCTCACCTTCTCCACCAAAATCTCACCTTTCTCATTGAGACATAGGTGGCCCTGTTTACTAGCAGCAAACGCTCAAACGCGCAGTTTCAGGTGTCACCACTGCCTCTGTTACTGGGTAGATCCAACTCTGTCATCGATTCTGAGGTCTGCTCTGGGAGTCTTGGTCACAAGTTGTTCTGTGGCATCTGCTGCCAGCCTGTGCCTATTTGCTTCCTTTTCCTCCAGCAGTCTACAACAGGGAATGAAGTTCAGGCGCTGATGCTCTCCTTCATATGCAGGGCAGGATGAGCCCAACTCTCCCTCATCTTCCTCTTCCAAGTTTTGGGAAAAAATGTGCTGGCAGAAGTCCTCAGGTGTGGGGCATGGCTGATTCACACTTTTAATCCACGCTGGTCAGGAAGCTGAGATCTGAGTATGGAAGTTCCAAGTCACCTAGAACAGGAAAGTCTGATAGATTCTTACTACCAAAAATAAAAACAGCTAGATATGGAGTTTGGGCTCAAGTGGTAAAGGGCTAGTCTTGAGTACAAATGCTTAATGCCCAGGCCCTGAGTTCAGGCTCCAGCACTGCCAACAACCTCACTTCCGTGAGATTTTAGCTTTATCCATGTAGGCACATCTCACTGGAATCTTTGCTGGTAGAGATAGTCTTCATAATTTTGTCTCAAGGTAAAGGTCATCCTTGGGTAGTACACAAAAGGTGTCATGGAGAGAGGAGCCCCACTTGCTCCAGGTTTGAAGATGGCATAGGTCAATCCAGCATGGAGTTGGCACATCAGTCTTTTTCCTAGCACCACTGCCAGTGAATGTCAAATGACATTGACTGTTGTGGGATTGTGTGATTGAAGTGCCCCATTAAGGGCAGTGTTAGCACATCCAAACTTGGATACCAGGAATGCTGAAATCTCAAAGCTAAGATTTCTGTTGGCTACAGAAATGCTGGTGTGTCTGTTATTCACTAAAAGTTCAGGTGCAAAGATTCTGAAGCTTGATGCCATGTGTTTATTCCATTTAGTAAAATTAGTTTAATGCACTGTATAAGTTAAAACATTTGATAAGAGTCAGGGGTAGTGAAAACATTGTTCTTGAATTCAGGTGTCTGGCAGGGTAATGGGGGGGGTGTTGGTGGCTGGAAGTATGAAGCTGGAGCTGCTATCAAACCATGGATCATGTTCCTCTTTGTCTGGGAGAAATGACTCCAAAGATGAAATTTGAATGGTGAGGAAAAGATGATGATGTACTCAGGAAATTTCTCCTAAACAAATGCTCATGTGGAAGTGGGATGAGGGCTGGGCATATCTGAGGCAGAGCTTAAGGGGACTTCTCATGGCGTTGAGAACGTTTCTTGCGACTTCAGGCATGCAGCAGGGTGTTTTAGATGGCCATTGTGAGATGGATGGAATAAGACTGGAGACAAGATGAATGCTGGGATCCTGCAATGCTCTTGCATGAGTGGCTGGTGGCTCACCTGAAAGAACTAATTATGTCTAAAAAAGAAATCAGGAATTTGTTTTGATTAGATAATACCTGTAATCTGAGGCATATTCAGGTTCCTGATCTTAGTATTGTGGTTTAAAACCAACCCAGCAAAGGGAAAAATGCATGAGACTCTTACTCCCAGTTTAGAGCAAGAACAAAGATTGAAGTAGAGCTGTGGCTCAAGAGCTAGAGTGCTACCTTGAGCAAAGAAAAGCTAAGAAAAAGCCCCAGGTCTTGAGTTCAAGGCCAGGAATGAATGAAGGAAGGTAAAAAAGGGAAGTATGTGAGGAAGGGAAATATATAAATGAAAGAGAGAAGGAACTAGAAATTTAAAACTAGAGAATATTTAAAAGTCATCAGTCCTTCTAAGAAAAGTGTTGGAGTATGGGTTCTATATGTGGTGAACTGGAAGCCCAGCAGTGACTTGTTAACCAAAGAGTCACCATGATGAGCAAAGGATAGAAATCTGCATGAGCCTCTTAGCGGATGGAGTCACAGAAGAGAACCTCAGCTCCTATCCCATAGTTAGAAGTATATAGAGATGGGGAAGTTGGCATCACCTTGATGTCATTGTGTCCATGGAGACTGGAAGCCATGGCTCTGTGAAAGCACAATGTTCTGGTTACTGAGCTGAGAGTCTGAGGAGAGCCAAGTCCTGGCCATGAAGAAATCAGGGGGGCAGCAGAGCAACTCTGCTGCAGTGTGTGCCTGCTTGGCTGTTCTTATTCTGTGGTGGATCAGGCCGGAGTGGGTGATAGTAACTGTTTTGTGCTCACAAGCCCTTCACCAAGAGCTTCCTCTGGGATCCTCATAAGCTACAGGGTGGCTGGTGGTGGGATGTGTGTGGGGTGGAAGTGACTGAGGGATGGACGCATGGCAAGGTGGGTGAAGAGATGAGAGCAATGATGAGAGCCCAGTCCACTGGTGTCCAAGGTTAATGTGTGGGAGGTAGAGAGGCATGATGGAGGAAAGATGGAGGCAGGGGAAGGTGGTGACAGAGTGAGGCCATCTGTAGTGCCAGCCTGGCCATCATCTGAAGCCCATAGGCAGCTTCCTGATCCCTCACTTTGTCCTGCTCCTTGTGGAGGGAATGTCACGTGTACCCGGAGCTAGGGGTGGGGCAATGTTAGTAGCACCTGGAGAACCATTGGCCTGTACCTGGGTGAGGGGTGGTTATGGCTCCCATGCTGGGTGGCCTGATAGCTATGGAACAGATCTCTCCTTAGCTACCACAGTCAGTGGCTGCTCTCCATCTAGGGGTAGGGCACCTGCTCAGCCATCAGGACACCCCATGCCAGGACAGAGGCCTACAATTCAGATGGCAGCACAGGGGTGAAGATGATCTCACCGTAGCCCTAGTTACATGGCTGTCCCTGCATGCAGGACAGGATGAGCTGGGGGAAGATGTTCTCTGTGTTTTTCCACAGCCTATCCCGGCCTCTTCTTGTGTCTGATTAGACCAAGAGAGTACCAGGTTCCCTCTCATAATCCTGGTTCTTTTTCTTTTACAGTCATGAGGCTTGAACTCAGGTCCTGGGTACTGTCCCTGAGCACTTTTGCTCAAGGTTGATGCTCTACCATTTGAAACATAGTGCCATTTCCAGCTTTCCTTTTCATGTGGATCTCTGATATCTCTAGTGCTGTGCCTGCAGGGAGGCACTCACCCCACAGACAGAGCCACCTCTGCCATGACTGTGACTGTCCACAACCCTCACACCCACTCCTTCCATACCCCTCGACTCCAGTTTTAGCTCCTCTTGGACTGGGTGTCCAGCCTACCCCTTCCTACACTCACAAAGGGTCTACAATTGTCTTCCCAGGGTCCTTTCTTCTGCCAGACAGAGTACAGACTGTGCACATCTTGACGATCACAGAGCTCAAAGCCAAAGGCTGAGATGCAGAAGGGGGTGACCCAGTAGCTGCACAGGGCCCATGGATCATCCTGTGCATCCCCCAGCCTGTGACTTCCCCCACCCCCTTGGCAGGGAAGCTCCATGCCCACATCCTGATCCCTGGTCCCCTCCAATTCCATTCTCCCTTGGATTTTGCAGACTGTCTACCATCAGGATCTAAAATTCTATTCATCACTTTATGTCCTTATCACTGATTTGCTACTTTGGCAGGATCTCCCCGTGCCTGGAGAGTGGGCATGTCATGTACTCTCTGTGGAGAAGTTGCCCCAGGAGAAGAAATATGCACTTCATGTGAGTGTTGGACAGGGCAGGAGGGCTCCCTAGGATCTGAAGCCACAGGAGGGGTGCAGATGGGGGAATGCTAGGGGCCCCAGGGGACAGTGGGAATTAGGGCACAGTTGGTTCCATCTGCAGGGTTGACACTGTTTCACAAACCCAACAGAATGAGGTTCACATTACAGATGTCAGAGACAGTGCAGATTGCCAATGGGCGCAGGGGTCACTGTCACCCCCAGATGCTGGCTGCATGGTGCTATGCACGCAGAGATGGTTTCAAGATCAGATAATGAGGATGTTGCAGGGTGTAACCATTCTTTTCAGATGGCTCTCTACCTCTCTTGAGCTTCATCTCTATCTTTGGCTTTTTCTTGGAAGTTAACTGGAAATGAGAGTTTCATGGACTTTCCTTTCTGGACTGGCTTCAAACAGAAGCTATGCACAGTTTTCAAACCATACCCTACTGAAGAAGGGAAGCTTGATCTGGTGCTTAACTGGGTTGCACTTTGGCTCCATTTGCTATGCCTCACGGGAGGGGGCTCATCATTTGTAGACTAAGATCTCATGACCTTCAAAGCCAAATGCTACCTGAAAGTTCAGGGTCCCAGCCTATGTGTTGGGCCTGGGTGAATACATTCTCTGTTATGCTCGGTCATCAAAACATGTTTTAAGCTGGAAGTAGGCAGTGCCACTTTTGAGAAGAACATCTGCCAGAGATTGTCACCTCATGAAAGCAGATTCTAAATTTGTATTCCATTTCCTGTGGTGGAGAAATCCCCTCCAAGTTAGACAGGCTCACATCCACCTGCAGGTACACTCCTAATGCACCCTTGAGTGTCCTCATGGTATTTGGATCTAAGTTTGTAGGGAATGCTGGTTTAGTCCATGAATTAGCTGGACAAGTCATGACAAACGTGTTGTGGATTAATATGAGAACAATTTAAGAAGCCCTGGAGGAGCATCAACCTGACCCTCTGTGGTGCTATAAATCTGATAGGATGTTCCAGACTGAGAAACAATCACATGGCTTTGTGTTTGGCATCCAGACAAGTGAGTGCATGTCTTAGCTGTCAGCCAATACAGAGGAGGACATGAATAAGTGGGTGGAAAGCATCTGTCAGACCCCTGTCTGGGGGCAGGTGGAGAGAACATAGGAAGGTAGATACCATGGCTGTGGTGAGGCCAAAAAAAGGGTAAAAGAGGCAAAGGAGCCAGGTATTGGTAGCTCAAGACTGTCATAGTAGCTCCTCAGGAGTTTGAGATCTGAGGATCACAATTCAAAGCCAGCCCAGGACAGAAACTCCATGAGACTCTTATCTGCAATAAACTACTGAATGGAAGAAGCTCAAGCTCAGTGACAGCATCCAATCCTAGCGTTCAAAACCCAGGACTGGCAGAAAAAGTATCAAAGGACAAGAAGCTGGCCAAAAGTTAGAGGGACTCTATCTTGACAAACAATACAATGGTAAGTTGCACTCAGAAGACTTGCACAAAATCTGGAAATGCCTGAGACCTATCTATGTATGTTTCCTGTTTGTCTAAATACATATGTTTATGCATTTATATATTAGTATAGAGAGACAGATAAATACATATGACTATACATATATATATATATAGCCAGACACTTATGGGTGGGTGGTATACTGTGTGAGAGTTTGTGTTTGTGTTTTGTGGATGGCTATCTCTGTTTAAGAAAGATAGAAAATATGTAAATAACTTTAAAAAACCTTGATAAAATATAGAGAGACATAAGCTCTTGAGGGAATCTGAAATGACAAGATTATTCACAGGCACGTTTATCCTTATGGATTCCTCAGCAAGTTTTAATTTTTTTCATTAGTTTCTTTCTTTTTTTGAACCAGTGCTAAGGATTTCTCTCAGGGACCAGGGGCTGCCAATTACTAATTTTCTCATGGCTGGTACAAGAGGAACTGAGCCACAGTTCCACTTTTGCCTTATTTATTCGTGCTTAACTGAAGATAAAGATTTCTATGAGTGACTTTCTTTCAGGGGCTGGATTCTAACGAGGATCCCCAGACCTCAGCCTTCTCTATAGCTACAATTAACAATATGAGAACCCAGCACTGGGTTCCAATGCACAGGGCAAGAAATTGAGTGAACCTCTCAACTCCAATTAGCTATAATAAGCTAGAAGTGAAAGACCAATACCTTTGAGGAAAAGATGCTAGGGTTATCACACAGGCCCTATGAATAAGCCCTAAACCCTGTACACATGTGTGCATGCACACATTGGCAGATACACACACACATGCACACACACAATATCTCAGGAAATATTGTATTTTGAATTAATATCCAAAGATTGGACAAGAGGATAGCAAGTAATAAAATCTGTTTTTCTTGTCTACATTGAGGGAAAGGGATAAGTCACAAGATGCAGAAGCGAAGAATTCAGAGGCAAATACTGTGAGTGAATAACTTGTAAAAAGCACTTTTCTTTTCTTTTCTTTTCTTTTGTTTCTTCTGCCATTCCTGGGCTTGAACTCACGGCCTGAGCACTGCTCTTGGCTTTTCCCATGTCTAGCCCTCTGCCACTTGAGCCACATTGCCATATGGATTTTTATATCTGTGTGATATTAAGGACTCAAACCTAGATCTTCATGGATGCTAGGCAAGCACTCTACCACTGGGCCAAACTCTAAACCCCGATAAAGAATTTATAAATAGTTATCATCATCATATCAAAATATCCTTTCTCCTACAAATAATGAACACTGATCAATGTCTGTAAGACTTTTTTTATGTCACCAATGCTTCTGTGATTTTCCCACTTGCATTTTTACAGATCACAGCACACATATTCATCAGGAAGAAAAATAAATTAGGATACAGAAAGCTAACAACGTCCTAGTAGATTGAAGTGAAAAATATGTGCAAGATGGCCTGGGTGTTTCATCTATTTGTAGAGTGCTTGGCTACCACACAAAAAGGCTCCGGTTTGATTCTTTAGTACCATATACATAGAAAACGCTGGAAGTGGTGCTGTGGCTTGGTGGGACAGCCTAAGAACAATGGTCAGGCTCTGAGGTCAAGTCCCAGGACTAGCAAAAAAAATGTGCAAGAGGCAAAATGCAAGCTGAGAAGGCACTGTGAAGCAAAATGTCTTGTGAAGGGTAAGGGGAATAGTGACAGTTAAGTTTGGATCTTACCTAAGAAAGGCTCCTGGAGCCTGAGACCAGGCTAGCACTTACGCCTAGTTAATGACTTGGGATTTGAACAAAAAGGTGTGCTGTTTACTACATCCATATGTGAGGTGGGAAGGGAGATTCAGCCTCCAGTAAGTCTTTGGGGAGGTCTTCTGTGAGCAAGGAGCTCTGGTCATTGGGCCTTGAAAGGTGACCCTACCGCCCTCACAATGGAACAGAATATGGAACCCTGGTAACCAAGCCACTGTATGTGACAACCAGTTCAAGCCAGCTCCCTTGGCCTGTGGCTTAGGAACCAGACAGGTGTTTCTGTGCTGTTGCCAAAGGTCAGGAGGCTCGGATCTCAGGCATGAGAGATATGGATGTCTCACTTGAAGAAGTAGATGCTGGATCAGTGCCAAGCCAAAATTCCAGTATATCAGGCATTTCTGTAGAAAGAAAGCCAGGAAACTCCAGGGCAACTCAGATGAGGTATATTGAGAGGAAACCTATTGGAACCCATCATCCTGCCCACACACTACAACCTTCTTCTGTGCTTTCAAGTGACTATACTGAGATTAGAGTGTGTCATTTCCAATTTACTCTATTCCAATTCCTCAGTGTGAAGTGTGGTCCCATTCCTACGTTTGAAATATCCACTGTTTTGCCAACATAGTGTGATGGTAAGTCAGCTCAGACTCTGAATGAGCCTTGTAACCTATGGATCCAGGAGGAAGGCCTGTTGGAGATGCTGCTGACAAAGCTGATCCCTGCCTACCAGAAAGGTGATCTCTTTGATGTGGGAAACTTCCTGTACAATTTCAAATAGTGGAGGACAATGTAGTAGTTGCTGGAAATTCTCTTGAAAAAGTGAGTGTTCCCCCTCCAAACCCAGGTTTGCTCACCCCTCCTGGCCACGTCTTGGAATACTTGGCTCCTCTCTGAGCCTGTTTGGTTCACTGGGGTGTTCACAGGGGAGCTAAGCATGATACAAGTGCACAAACTACTTTTTTATGACTGGGACACCATGCCATTTCATTTCCCTCACAAGCTACTGGAGTCTTAACAGTGTGCTTACTGAGAAGTTGGATTTCAGGCATGAGTAAGTGGCTCCCAACTGCACCCCTCACCTAGGTGACATCCTAGGAAATCCCATTTCCCAGTAAGAAATGAGGTGTCAGTACTAATGGCGGAGGCCTGTGAAATACTGGAGTCAGAGGAAAAGCTGGGGGCTGAATCACTTTTGAGCCATCAGGGAGGGATTGTGATAGCTTTGCCTGTTAGAACCTGAAAGCATTTACATTTTGGTGTGTGGTCCAGTGCGGCCACTTGAACCTGAACCCAGGTCTAAATGCCATCCCTTTGGTGTTCAAAAATTAGCACTGTACCATTTGAGTCATAGGTCAAGTTCTGGCTTTTTGCTGCCTAATTGAAGACAAGTGCCTTTAGACTTTTACTGACTAGACTGGCTTTCCACTGTGATCTTCAGAGCTCAGCCTGCTGGGTGGCTAAGATTAGAGGAATGAGCATTTAGTTCTTTATTTAGAGCATTCACTTATTGATTTATTCAGAGCATTTACTTAGTTAATTTAAGGTGCGTTTACTTTGGACAGATTCATAGAGGCCTCTCTCAGAACCTTCTGGAAGTGGGGTGTAAAAGTCATCCTGTTCTCGAGTGTCTCTTACCCCCCTCCCAGCACATAAGTGCACATCTCTGCAGGACAGCCACAGCCTTAGAGTCCTGCAAGAAAGGGGCTTTGGTAGAAGGCTCAGGATGGAGAGAGAAGGCTCTCACTTTCCTTGTACCGAATGTGCCCACAGCATCATGTGTTCCATCTATACGATGTGAACGGACTTCTACCCCAGTGATTTCTACGAGTTCAAGAACTACCACGCCCTAACACAACTCAAGCTCTATATGAGACTCCACATGCTGGCTTTGGACCTGCTCTTCTAAACACATACTTTTTGACCAGCTGGAGGAATGTGCGACCAGTAAGACCAAGAAAAAGTAGAAGTCCTGGTGTGGGTGCCTCAGAGCCTGTGAGTAGGAAGCCCATGTGGTCTAGATATTGGTTGGCCCTTACTTCTACAGAGCTTGGCAAAATGCCCTTTATGGGTGGTGTCAGCCAGGTAATGTCTGTCCTCTGAAAGCACTGCCCTCGGGAATAAGCACTCATTAGAAAGACCCTACACCTCCTCAGTGTTCAGTCCAAACTCCAGTTCTACAGGTTCCTCCATTAGATCCTCATGGAAGTTGAGTGACACTTCAACTTGCAGCGTCCACTCTGTCCACTCTGTACCTATTTCCATTCTTAGGTTTGGGTCATCGTGGAAGAGCTTATCCTGAACTCCGGATGAAAAACCCACCAATGGAGCTGGTGACTGATGGAGACTGAGAATCATCACTGCACTCCAGTAAGCATGGGCCTTCTGTAGAAATTACCAAACAGGGTTAGAGTTCTGTGGATATACCTTTTGCTCTGAACCCCATGTGTGACACAGTTGAACCTGCAGATACTATGGAGGAAGAAAAAGAGCAGCCAGATTTCCTTCCGTTTCCTTTCACACTCCACCCAGAGTCAGTCCATCTGAGTCAGAGTAACACTCCACTTATTGTGCAAGCTGAAGGGGCACACGCTGGGCTCATGGAAAATGTCCCCATGGGAAGCAGCAAGTATACTCTCAATACTGGATTCATTGGAGGAAAATGAATCCATCCTCACAGAATATCCAGACCCATCCATCTCACTAAAAGAGACTCAATCTCCATTCGACAAACCTGAATCCATCCCCCTCTTAACTCACGAAGGACATTCTGTTTCTCATGAGGAAGGAGACCATTCTGAGGACTCTGAAGTAGAATTACTGTCTGAAGGCAACTTGGAGGCCAGTCTGGATTTAGAGCTTCCCTGTCCCCTTCCTAAAAAGACATTTCTTTATCTTGCTCTCATGATTCTTGTCAAGTATTCATTGTATTTACTCTGCTAACTATTAAACTCTCATTGTTAATATTATGGTGTGCAGTTCTTCAGTCCTTATTATACTGTGTTTTATTTTCCACTTATAATGTGAGACCTCAGACACCTAGGTCCTGGGTGGGCCAAAAACCAGACAGGTCTGGTCCCATAGAAGACAACCTTACTGGATATACAGGGAACTATGAAATGCATGGAATCACCAGGAATCCAGGCCAGGCCTCCATGGAAAGACAAGTCAGCTACCAAAGCTTAAGGACAGAGCAGATGCCTGGAAATGTGTTTTGTCAATCGGGAGAAGTGCCAGAGTAACTGTAATATTATGTGGGACTCTGCTCTGTGAGTTCAAGTCTGTTTATATATCCATTGTGCTTTGTACAAATATTTAAGAAAATTAAAACTCCACAATAGCATCAAAAATCTACTTTGGCTTTGAATGTGGCCTAGTTGTAGAGTGCTCGCCTAGTATACAAGAAGACCTTGATTCAATTCCTTGGCACTGCATACACAGAAAAAGCAGATGGGGCACTGTGGCTCAGGTGTCAGAGTGCCACCCTTGAACAAATGTGGCCAAGGACAGTTCCTGGTCCCTCAGTTCAAGCCCCAGGACTAGCCAAACAAGAAATCATACCATATTCCACACATTTGGAAATAAATCTGTTTTATCTAACCCTACTTCTTTTTTGCCAGTCCAGGGTGTGTGCCACCAAGCCAAACTACTGGCCCCCAACCTTACTATTTTGAATCATTTAATTTTTTTACATAATCATATTTCATGCTGTCTGTATTAATACCATACACAGTATGCTTAGTGTAATAATGTTAAAGGTAAAACATAAGAAATTAATAACTAAAATTCTTTTTTTATTAGTTTTATAGCATTACTACAATTTTATGAGAAAAATTACCTAGAATGTTTATTTTGGAGTTCAAGTAATCCATTTTGATAAATATATCAACCTACATCGTTTATTTGAACACATTTTAAACTATTTTTTTCAGAAATGAAAATACATATATATTTGTTGTAAATGAAATTTATGACTTGGGGGGAAGGGAAAGAGAAAAGGGGGGAGGGGGTAACAGTGTTTACAAGAAATGTACTCATTACATATGTAACAGCAATCTCTTTGTATATCACCTTGACAACAAATTTTTTGAAAAGTACAGAATTTTTTTTTGCCAGTACTGGGCTTAGACTCAGGACCTGAGCATGATCCTTGTTTTTGTTTTTGTTTATTATTAAGGCGCAAGTTCTATCACATGTGCCACAGCACCACTTTTATATTTTTTTATCTATGTTGTGCTGAGGAATTGAAATTGGGTCTTCATTCATGCTCGGCAAGAACTCTTCCACTAGGCTTAACTTATGGCCCCAGTGGGAAGGAAGTTTTCCATAAAATATGTAGGAAATATGTACACTAAGGAAAAGCCATCAAAAATACAAGAAAAATTATATACTTAGATAACGACATGCCAGTATTATGGCAGATCTCTGTAATTCTAGCTTCAAGAGTGGCCTATTTGGACCAGGAGTTGGCTGGCTGAAATAAAGTGCTATCCTTGAGCAAGCCCTAGGACAGTGCTCTGGCCATGAGTTGAAGCCATAGGACATGCAAAAATAATAATTTAATGCTCATGACTAGTGGCTCACCCTGGTAATCCTAGCTACCCTGGAAGATCGAGGTTCAAAGACGGCCCAGGCATAAAAATCTGTGAGAATCTTATTTCCAAATAATCCAGAAAATTCAAAATGACAATGTGCCTCAAGTGGTAGAGCTCTTGCCTTGAGCTGAAGAGCTTAAGGTAAACATCCAGGCCCAGAGTTCAAGCCCCATGAGTGAAAAAAAGAAAAAGAAAAAGAAAGCCCTTATCTAAGGCTGGAGTGCACACTAGTGGTACTATGCTTGCCTAGTATGCACAAAGCCCTGTGTTCAATTACTCTGTACCACTTACACCAAAAAAAAGCTGGAAATGATCTCAGAATGTTGGGTTCTGAGGATCACAGTTCAAAGCCAGGCCAGACACTAAAGTCCATGAAACTGTTACTTCCACTTAAGTACCAGAAAACCAGAAGTGACACTGTGGCTCAAGGTGTTTAAGGTTGTAGCCTTGACCTGAAGAGCGCAGGGACACTGCCCATGTGCACAATTAAAGTCTTACAACCTAGAGAGAGAGAGAGAGAGAGAGAGAGAGAGAGACAGAGAGAGAGAGAGAGAGATAGAGAGAGAGAGAGGCAGAGACAGAGAGAGAGAGACAGAGAGACAGAGAGAGAGACAGAGAGAGACAGAGAGAGAGACAGAGAGAGACAGAGAAAGAGAGACAGAGAGACAGAGAGACAGAGAGAGAGAGACAGAGAGAGAGACAGACAGGCAGACAGACAGAGACAGACAGAGACAGAGAGACAGAGACAGAGACATCAAACAGTCAGGCACTGCTGGCTGAAGCGTGTAATTCTAGCTACTATGGAGGCTGAGATTGGAGGATCTTGGTTCAAAGCCCAAAGCCAGCTTGGACACATATGTTTGTGAGACTTACATCACCAATTAACTACCAGAAACCAAAAATGGAGCTGTAGAGGAAGAGCGCTAGCCTTGAGCTGAAGAGCTCAGGGACAGTGTACAGGCCCAAAGTCCAAGCACCATGACAAATCAGTAGTAAAAAAAGAAGATATCTAATAGTAATGATGAATAATTTTGCGCTGGGAGTTTGGCCTAGTGGTAGAGTGCTTGCCTAGCATGCACGAAGACCTGGGTTCAATTCCTCAATACCACATACATAGAAAAATGCTGGAAGTGGTGCTGAGGCTGAAGTGGTAGAGACCTAGCCTTGAGAAAATATAAGGACAGTGCTCAGTCCCTGAGTTCAAGCCCAGGACTGGCCAAATCAAAAGTAGTAGAGCACTGGCATTGAACTGAAGATCTGAGGAACAGCCCAGGCATAGTGTTCAAGCACCGCAAACAACAACAACAAAATCTATGAAATGGCAGTGGTGGTTTTAAGCTAAGCAAAAATAGAGTAGAAACTGGTCAAATATATATTTGTGTGTAAGCAAAATAGTCAGACTTATGCATTAGAACAGGATAGCAACTTGAAAAAAAATTTTGTTTTCCATCTCACTAGGCCCTGTCTCTTAATTTATTCAAGTAAGTAAAATGCTGGGTTTTATAATCATTGCTCTGAATATCAGAAAATCATAATATCTCTCATTAACCAAGAAAGACCAGGAACTGGGGCTTCGTTCAAATGGCAGAGTATCAGGCAAGAGAAGAAAAAATTGAAGTAAGAACTTGAAGTTCTTGATCCAGAACCTGCATAGTAACAGAGCAGCAGCCTGGTGATGGTACCTCACACCTATAATCTTAGCTACTCAGGAAGCTAAGATCTGAGAATCAAAGTTTAAAGCCAGCCAAAGTACCCAGTTAACTGCCAGAAAAACCAGAAGTGGCACTGTGGCTCACAGATTAAAGCACTAGCCTTGAGCTGAAGAGCTCAGTGACAGTGCCCAGGCCCAGAGTTCAAGCCCCACAATTGACAAAAATCAAACAAGCAAACAAAACTCACAAAGAAGCCTGCAGAGCACAGTGGTTCTGCTGAGTCTCTTCTCTATGGGGATCAGGAAACATTTCACTTTTTCTGTCTCTTCCCATCTCAACATTCATACTAAAATAAGACTGTGTTGAAAGTTTCAATTTATAAAAATTTTTTTCATGAAGCACCCTGAAATATTCATCGCTTATATCTCAATTGAAGATAGTTGATTTGGGGCTGCATTGGTAGAGTGCTAGCCTTGAGCAGAAAAGGTCAGGGATAGAGCTGAAGCACTCAGTTGAAGACCCAGTTCCAACACACAAAAGAAATTATGCACTTTATACATATTTTCTAATTTCTTAATGAATTTTTCAGTCTGTATAAATATAGGGTACATTCCTTGTTACTTAAGTAAGATTGCTTTTTTTTTCTTTTTGCCAGTCCTAGGGCTTGGACTCAGGGCCTAGACATTTTCATTGGACTCGCTTGCCCAAGGTGAGTGCTCTGCCTCTTGAGACACAGCGCCACTTCTAGCTTTTTTCTGAGTATGCGGTACCAGTGAATAGAACCTAGGTCTTCATGCATTCTAGGTGAGCACTCTACCATTAGGCTACATTCCCAGGCAGTGAGATTCCTCTTACAGTCATTGTATGTTCACAGAGTTTGATCTCACACACTGTAGGGCCCTGGTTGGCTTTGACCTGTGATCCTAAGCCCTGAGCCTCCTAAGTAGCTGAAATTAAGTTGTGAGCCAGCATGATGGCTTCCATTCTTTTTTCTACAAAAATATATGTAGTTATCTAAAATATATCTGTAGCTGAAAAAAATGAATCTCTCCCAAACAAATCTTCAAAGAAACAACCATCCTATTAAAAGGTGGGCTAAAGACTTAAAAGAGTATTCTCTGAAGAAAAAATTAAAATGGGCTTTAGACACATGAAGAAATGCTCCATATCTCTAGCAATAAAGGAAATGAAAATCAAAACAACTTTGAGATTCCACCTGACTCCAGTCAGAATGGCCATTATCAAAAAATCTAATAAGAGATACTGGTGGGGAAGTGACCAGGGGGGATCACACCTACACTGTTGGAGTGAGTGTAAACTCGTTCAACCACTAGGGAAAGCAGTGTGGTGGTTCCTCAAAAGACTGAACATAGAGCTCCCCTATGATCCAGCATATCCACTACATGGCATCTACCCAATTGTCCAGAAAAAAGGACATACTAAAGCCACTAACACAATGATGCTCATTGCAGCACTATTTACCATAGCAAAGATATGAAACCAACCCAGATGCCACTCAGTAGATGACTGAATCAAGAAGATGTGGTACTAATACACAATGGAATGTTATGCTGCCATCAAAAGGAATGATATCTCCCCATTTGTAAGGAAATGGAAAGACTTGGAAAAATTCATATTAAGTGAAGCAAGCCAGACCCAAAAAACTTAAGCTCAAAGTTTCCCTCATTTGTAATAATTAGTTCACATCTAGGACTCTCCTAGCAGAGGATTACAATAACTCAAAAACCTAGGTATATAAGGTCATATAGGATGAGACTAAATGAAAGGATCTCTAGGATATGGGAACAAGAGCTATATGTTGTGTCATCGTTGCTCTTAATCTTGTGTGATTTTTGTCCTTAATCTACTATGTTATTTTTCATCTCTTATTTTGCCCTTTGGTTAATGTCAGATTGTTACTGTATCTGATTTTTTCCCTGGCATATTGTATATATGTTTATTTGTTTATGTCAAATAGGAAAGGGAAGGGGGGAAACAAGATGATTGGGAAGGGGAGGTGACTGGGGACAAAAACATGTGGAGTTGAATAAATGTGTGAGAAGTAATGCAGTCCACTACCTGTAAATGTAATCGTAACCCCTCTATACATTACCCTGAAAATAAAAAAGAGACTATAAAAATATCTCTAGAAAATGAGGCTGGATGATGGAAACAACCAGATGCCCTACTACAAAAAATGTGATACACGCACACACACACACACACACACACACACACACACACACACAGAGACACACACACACAATGAAATGATACATAGCCAACCGACAAGATAAAATAATGGCATTCTCGGGGAAGTGGATGAAAAAGAAAAAAATCATATTAAGTGAAGTAAGCCAAACTCAAAGGAACATAGGCCCAAGAGTCTCCCTCTTTTGTCAAATTCAGTAGAAACCTTGGGCTCTGCTACCAGAGATTTGCAATAGAACAAAATCTAGAGACATCGTGACAAATAGTATGACACTAATTGTAAGGACATCCAAGATAAAGAAACAAAACTCATATAATGAGTGATTGTTGTCCTTAATGAACTATGTGATCTCTTATCTCTTTTGCTATCCCTTGGTTGTATCATATTGTTCCAATATTTCACCTTGTTTTCTGATATATTTCATATGTGCCTAAATGGTTATTTGAAATTGGATAGGGAAGGGGAGAAATGAACATGAGTGGGGATAGGGGAAGGGAAATGGGGACCATATCATTACATGGGGTATCAAAGTTTGAGAAGTAATCCACCTTCTATCTGGTGAATATAATGTAACCCTTCTATAAATTACAATAAAAATAAATACATAAAAAGAAGATCTGCACAGAAAAATATAATAATGGCATTTTTGGGGTAGTGGATGAAATTAGAGTGAATCCTGTTGAGTGAGATAAGTCAAGACCAAGGAACAAAAGGTACATGGTATCCTTAATATACGGATATTAGTTTCAAACAGTAGTAGAGCGATGATTGAATAGTTGATACCCAAAGTTCTGGACATAATTTTGGAGATATAAACATAACTACATAGACATAAAAATCTAGGATAGATTATACACTCTATAGACATGTGTTTTATTATAGATTAATCTGTATCTATGACATACAAAGACTCAGCTTAATTTTTACTATATTCTAAAATTTATGTGCCAGTGATTGTATAGCGATTCCCTTCTTGAATACTTGTTGGTTAAACATGACATTTGAAATATGATGTAAAATTCAATGTTAATAAATTTTTTTAAAAAAAGAGGCTAGAGGTAAAGACCACTAATATACTTGCTCTAAGTGGTACAGAAATTTTCTTAATGAATCAAGGGGTTTTATTACATCTTTATGCAATTATTTTAGTTCTGAGTGTTCTACACTCAATGATACTTCTGGAAAGATGATATAGCTGACTGTGTAGATGGTATGAAGACATACTGGCCTAAACGTAGAATAAAGCATTGGTAAGTGGCTGTTAGCTGTCCAGATTCTACTGGAATATGTGGAATGAATTTATTAAGCACAATGCAGGCTCTTAGTCAGATCAGGATCAAGATTCTGTGGTTCCATGAGATAAATGAGGAAAGATCAGAAAAATCTACTAAGATATCCAGATATACTTTTGAAACTAAGGTACCTGGACTCCCTTTTCTTCTTTCTTGGTGGGGAGCTTGAACTTTGGACCTGGGCAAGGTCTCTTAGTTCTTTTTCCTCAAGCCTAATGCTTTACCCGTTTTAGCCACAACTCCACTTAGTTTTTGGGTGGATAAGTGGAGAGACGAATCTTACAGTTTTGTTTTGTTTTCGTTCTTTTGCTTGCAAAGGCTTTGAATCACTATCTCCCTAGCTAGGAGAATGACAATTATGACCCTCCAGCGCCTGGCTAGTGATTTTTTGAAAATTGGACTTTCTTCCAAATCACGTAACTGGTTCCTAGCAAATTTTTGGAGCCTGACTTAAATGTGACAGATTTTTGTCACTTGGAGACACTCTGTGCTGAACGTTAGAAATCTACCAGCTGAGTCACAGTGGCACTTCCAGTTTTTGTTTATGTGGTGCTGAGGAATGGAATCCAGGGTTTCATACATGCTAGGCAAGCTACATTTTCAGCCCAAGGTTTTATGTTTTGTTTTTTCAGTGTTGTTGCTTCTAAGGTACTGTATGATGTTCTTTCATTTTCTTTGCTTTTTACCTCTTTTCTTCTTTTTCCCTTTAGTTTTATTCTCTGCAGTCACTGTGTTGAATTCGGGTACCCTGTGTCTTGTACATAGGTTTATGTGATTTGGGGAATGGAGAGGGTATAATAAAATGGTAAAAAAAAAAAAAACAAAGGAAAAAGGGTGAACCAATTGAACAGTGATACTTGGAAGACACTAAACGGAAATGAACTGAACAATCTGGGTGGAGAGGGGGCTGAGGGTAGGAAAAGAGAGAAAAATGAGGGAGGGGATAACAATTTTCTTAAGAAATGTGTTCATTAGTTATGTAACCGTATGCCATCTATATATTGACTTAACAAAAAAAATTAACTTAAAAAGAATTTAGCCGGGTATGGTGGCTCACACTTGTAAATGTAGCTACTCAAGAGGCTGGGATCCAAGGATAGCAGTTCAAACTCAGCCTGGGCACTGAAGTCCATGTGACTCTTATCTCCAATTAACCACCAGAAACCCAGAAGTGGCCCTATGGCTCAAGGGATAGGGCAGTAGTCTTGAGCTGAAAAGCTCAGTGACAAGACCCAGGTGCAGAATTGCAGTCCCATGACTTGAATGATGAATGATACTAGCCAGGCTCTGTGCGCTCACACTTGGAATCCTATCTACACAGAATCAGGTTTGAATCCAGCCCAAACAAATTGCATGATATTCTGATTTACAGTTCATTACCAAAAATCTGGAAGTGGAGCTGTGGATCAAGTGGTAGAACACTAGCCTGAAGCAAAAAAAAAACATTTAAGGACAGTTCCCAGGCCCTGGGTTCAAGTCCCAGGACTTGCATAAAACAAACAAAATGTGACGCTGAGTCCTCCATCATTTGGTGTTATAGTTCAATATTCTTGATATGCGTCTTAGAAATTAAGTCCCTAGCAAATACTCTCCCCTGAAATTCTGCTTCATAGCTGATTCATAGAATTTCAGCATCATTACTATCACCTTCCAGTTAGCATAGCAGTCTACTACTGAAAATTTGAAGGAAACTTTTGAGTAATCCTAATAAATCTGTGTATCATCTGCACACACATCAAATCAGCAGCAGCTATGTTCTACTATTATCTAAATGTATTTAATCCCTTCTTGACTTAATGAGCCTTAAAGAGTAAAACATATGAAATAGTTATGAAACTAACAGTCACCATTCTTCTACCAAATATTGTAATATAAGTTTATAAATGCAAGGACTATTCTGAAGTGTGCAGAAGATAGCTTCTAATTATAATATTCTCATGAAGTATAGTTTTTAAGAAACATGTTGCTTGCTTTGGGAAAGCAAAGGCAAGGAAAAATGATATAAGTAAGTTCCCTATTTATCAGAAGGAAAATACTGCGGTGGCAGCTCACACTTGTAATTCTATCTACTCAAGGCCTGAAATCCAAGTATCTGTATTAAGTCTGTCTGGGATGAAAATATTCCTGTTGAAACATGTACCAGAAACATTTCCCTGGCTTCAGAGTGGAAGTGGAAATATATACTCACTAGAACTCCATCTAGTAAATTACAGTCAATCATCTTTCCTCACATCTTGTTAGTTACATTGAACAATGAGTGTTTGGATCAGAAGCGATGTGTATGAGCATACAGGTTGTAAAAGTACTGTAATCCAAGCTACTCAAGATAAGCTGAGACCTGAGGATTCCAGGTCAAAATCAGCCATGCAATAAATTCCATAAGATTTTTACCTCTAATTAACCAGCCAAAAACACAGCGTTGAATTGTGCTTAAAATGCCACAGGCCTAAGCTTTGCATAAAAGTGCTAAGGGGTAGCATTCAGGATGCCCACTCTCTCCACTCCTTTTTAACATAGTACTAGAATTCATAGGCAGTGCAATAAGGCAAGAAGCAAGCATAAAGGGGATCCAAGTAGGGAAAGAGGAAATAAAACTATCCCTCTTTGCGGATGACATGATTCTGTATTTAAAGAATCCTATAGACTCTACTCCCAAGCTCCTTGAGCTGATTCAAAGCTTTGGAAGGGTAGCAGGCCATAAAAGCAACCCTCACAAATCTACTGCCTTCCTTTATGCCAACAGTGAGAGGAACGAGGCAATAATCAGGAAAGAAACTCATTTCACAGTAGCCTCAAAGAAAATAAAGTACCTAGGAATTAGCTTATCTAAGAATGTAAAGGACCGTTTAGATGAAAACTTTAAAACCCTAAAAAAGGAAATTAAAGCAAAACTAAGGAAATGGAAAAACCTCCCATGCTCCTGGATTGGAAGAATCAACATTGTGAAAATGACAATCTTGCCAAGGGCTATCTACAAATTCAATGCAATACCCATCAACATCCCAATGTCATTCTTTAAAGAAATAGAAGAGGCAATTCAAAATTTCATATGGAATAATAAAAGACCCCGTATAGCAAAAACACTTCTTAGCCGAAAGAACAGCGCTGGAGGAATTTCAATTCCAAACTTTAGACTCTATTACAGAGCTATAATTCTCAAAACAGCTTGGTACTGGAACAAGAACAGGCCTGAAGTCCGATGGAATAGAACTGCGGACCAAGATATTAAACCACAGACCTATGGCCACCTAATCTTTGACAAGGGAGCCAAAAAAATAGAATGGAAGAAAGATAGCCTCTTCAACAAGTTGTGCTGGCAGAACTGGTTAAGCACCAGCAGAAAACTAAAGTTGGATCCTTCTTTGTCATCTTGCACTAGAATTAACTCCAAATGGATCAAAGACCTGGAGGTAAAAGCAGACACACTGAAAAGTTTACAGGAAGGAATAGGAGATACATTGGCCTCCTTGGCACAGTGGAAATTTTCTTAATAAGGACCAAGAATCACAACAAATCAGAGAAAGGCTGGATAAGTGGGACTGCATTAAACTGCAGAGCTTTTGTATGGCAACGGATATACCTAGTAAACTAATCAGGAAGCCTACAGAGTGGGAGAAGACCTTCACCATCCAAACAACGGACAAAGGCCTCATATCTACAATATATCAACAACTCAAAAAATTGAATCACTCCAAAACTAACCTCCAAAGTAACACCCATCCCATTAAAAAATGGGCCAAAGACTTAAAGAGAGTCTTCTCTGAAGAAGAAACAAAAATGGCCTATAGACACATGAAGAAATGCTCCACATCTCTGGTCATAAAACAAATGCAAATCAAAACACCTCTAAGATTCCACCTTACTCCAGTTCGAATGGCCAGGATCAGGAAACGAATGACAACATATGGTGGAGGGGATTTGGCCAGGATGGATCACTACTACACTGTTGGTGGGAGTGAAAACTCATTCAACCACTATGGAAAACAGTGTGGCAGTGCCTCGAAAGGCTAAACATAGAACTCATCTATGACCCAGGAATTCCACTTCTTGGCATTTACCCAACAATCCAGAAACAAGGGCATACTAAACCCACTAGCACAACAATTTCATTGCAGCGCTAATCACCAAGGAAAAGATATGGAACCAACCCAGATATCCCTCAGGTGATGAGTGGATCAACAAGTTGTGGTATTTGTGCACAATGGAATTCTATGCTGCTGTCAGAAAGAATGACATCGCCCCATTTGTTAGGAAATGGAAAGACTTAGAACAAATCATATTAAGTGAAGTAAGCCAGACTCAAAGGAACTTAGGCTCAGTGGTTTCCCTCATTCCTCATAATCAGTAGAAACCTTGGGCTCGACTAGCAGAGATTTGCAATAAAGCAAAAAGCCATATATAAGGCCATATAATGTGAAGCTAATTGAAAGGACCTCCAGGATACTGAAGAAAAGCCATATAATGAATGATTGTTGTCCTTAATGTACTATGTTGTCTCTCATCTCCTTTGCTGTCCCTTGCTTATCCCATATTGCTATAGTATCTCACTTTGTTATCTGATATATTGAATTTATTTGTATTTGGATATTTGAAATTTGATAGGGAAGGGGGGAAAACCAAGACGAGTGGGGGGTGTGGGTTTGGAGGGAAATGGGTACCAAGACATGTGAAAGGGTATCAATGTATGTGAATTAATGCACCTTCTATCTGGCAAATATCATGTAATCCTTTCACTGATTACAATAAAAAAATTAAAAAAATGAAAGTTGTAGTGTGTGGGGAGGGTGATGGTGTCAAATACATTTCTTGTTAGAAATACCTCATCTGGTTGCCCTGGATTTTCCTGGCCTTCTTCTTAGAGAAAGGCCTGTTATACTGGATTTGTGGGTTGGCAATGATCTAGCATGTACATCTTCGAGGAAGACATCCACAACTTCCATACCTGAGACTCGAGTTTCCTGACCTTTGGCAACAGCACAGCAACATCTTTCTTCCTCCTGAGCCACAGGCCAAGTGAGCTGGCTTGAGTTGGTTGTTAGTTACAGTGGCTTGGTTACCAGGGTTCCATATTCTGTTCCATTGTGAGGGAGGCAGGGTCACCTTTCAGGGCCCAATGACCAAAGATCCTTGCTCACAGAAGACCTCACCAAAGACATACTGGAGGCTGAATCTCTCCTCCAATCTCACAATATACATGTGGATGTAGTAAACAGCACACCTTATTTGTCCAATCCCAATGTCTTCCACTAGGCCCAAATACCAGTCTGGTCTCAGGCTCAAGGAGCCTTTCTTAGGTAAGATCCAAACTTAAGGGTCAATATTGCCCTCATCCTTTACAAAACATTTGCTTCACAGTGCCTTCTCTGCCTGCATTTTGCCCCTTGTCGAATTTTTTTTGTTTTTGCTAGTCTTGGGACTTGACCTCAGAGTGTGAACATTGTTCTTGGGCGTTCTTAAGGCTTTAGCTGTCCCACCGAGCCACAGCACCACTTGCAGCGTTTTCTATGTATGTGGTAATGAGGAATCAAACCTGAGTCTTTTTGTGTGGTAGCCAAGGACTCTACCACTAGGTCAAACACACAGGGAATCTTGCACATTCTTATGACTTCAATCTACTAGGATATTATTAGGTTTCTGTATCCTAATCAATTTTTTCCTGATGATTAGCTTTGTTGTCATGTGTAAAAAATGCAAGAGGGAAAAACACAGAAGAATTAATGAAATTAAAAAAAAGCTTTACACACATTGATAAGTTTTCATTCTTTGTAGGAGAAAGGATATTTTGATATGATGATGATGACTTTATAATTACTTTGTCAGGGTTGAGAGTTTGGCATAGTGGTAGAATGCTTGCCTAGCATCCATGAAGATCTGGGTTTGAATGCTCAGTATCACATAGATAGAAAACCTGGATGTGGCACTGTGGCTCAAGTGGAAGAGTGCTAGGCTTGAGAAAACCTTACGACAGTGCTCAGGCCCTGAATTCAAGCCCCAGGACTGGCAGAAAGATAAAAGAAAATAAAAATGCTTTTTACGAGCTTATTCACTCACAGCATTTGCTTCTGAAATCTTCGCTTCTGCATCTTGTGAAATACCCCTTTCCCTCAACGTAGACAAGAAAAACAGATCCATCCCATGGTCCACTGTGAGGCCACTGGTTGGGCTAAGAACTAGTCATGCAGCAACACATAAGTTTCATTCTAATACTTTCAAAACTTTGTACTCAAATATGCTACCTACTTACCAACTTAGGTCAGTTATCCTTATTCTATACCTTTACTTCATGACTACAATATTCTTACACTCCTACGTTAATCCTCTTGTACCTCCCCTGACCTCTCTCATTCTTTTTTTCTATCTCTGGACCTCTGCTCGTCTTTCAACCCTTATACTGCACAGATCTACACTTGATGGCTGTTGAGCAATGTTGTATAGGTAGGTGGTTAATTATTCTCTAGGCTCAGAGGGACTTAAAGACAATAGAGATTGGATTGAGAGGCTTATTGTTTTGGGTATAAATCGTTTATCAGCGGTTGTATTAGACTAGTCTGTAAGTGCACAAAATAGAAAGAGTGATAATACCAATCAAAACTTGTGAACATCTAGTGTCTGCCATCTACAGAGGTCTAGGTTGGGTATATCTGAAAAACTATAATCGTATTTAGTAGTAATCTTGCTCCCATTTTCAAATGGGCAGAACAGAAACTCAAGAAAAATGTCAAATCAAGAAACAACATCCCCCACCCAATGTAAACAGACAATGGAACAGTCACTGGCAAACCTAGAGGAGAGTCTTCCAAGTGCTACACAAATGCAATTGATAAACATCATTAATGGAAAATGTGAAAATATAAAGAAAGAGATAATGGAGGAAGCCATAGCTGAAAAAGAGGAAAGCATAAACAAGGTGATAAGTGAAAAAGAAGAAGCCATAAAGGAGGCCATAATAAAGGTTTTTCAAAGAAAGTTGGACGAATTCATAGAATCCACAAATAAAAACGTGAACAAACTCCAGCAAATGTCCATAGAAAATAAAGCTACTGAGCTAACCACGCAAAAGGAAATCAAGGAGATAAAGAAATCCATACATGATGTACAACAAGAGATGCAAGGCATCAAAAATGAGCAATTAGAAGCAAGGGAGATGAAAAATAAAGTAGATAGCTTTGATAGTAGGTTAGACAATGCAGAGGAGAGAATTTCCGGGGCTGAAGATAATTTAGTTATTATAGAGAAAGAACAGAAAATGAGTCAATCCAAATCTAGGAAATATGAGAGAGTGCTTCAGGAGGTCCAAGATACAATTAGGAAGCCTAATTTCAGGCTAGTTGGTATGGAGGAGGGCGTGGAGAAAGAGGTCAATGGTATTGGAAATATACTTCAGGGAATCATCTCAGAGAATTTCCCAAATATCCAGAAGGGCAGGCCCATCCAGATACGAGAAGTTTTTAGAACCCCAAACAGACCTGACCAGAAAAGAACATCCCACCGCCACAATGTGGTCCAAACTGGATCAATAGAAACGAAAGGAAAGATCCTAAAGGCAGCCAGGGAAAAGGGATCAGTAACCTATAAAGGCAAACCAATCAGAATTACCCCAGATTTCTCAGCAGAGACCATGCAAGCACGAAGTGACTGGAAGCATATATGTCATTCCCTTAAATCAAATAACTACCAACCAAGAATTCTGTAGCCAGCTAAGCTCTCATTCATAACTGAGGGAACAATAAAAACATTCCATTGCAGGGAAAAGCTGCAACAATATGTCGAAACAAAACCAACACTACAGAGAATTCTCAACGATGCTCTATACATAGAAAACAAAAATAAATGCAACATAGGGAAAGAAATGGCACCTAAACAGCATTCCGTCTACGTACCACAAGAACTGTCAAGACACAGGCCCTACTAAAAGCTTTTAAAAATGGTAGGAAATAATAAATATCTCTCAATCCTAACTCTCAAAATCAATGGACTTAGCTGTCTAATTAAACGGCATAGGCTGTCTAGTTGGATCAAATGCAAGAGCCATCGTTCAAGAGACACATCTTACGCAAAAACAGTCATCTTTTGAAAGTGAGAGGTTGGAATTAACTCTATCAAGCTAACTGCCCCCATAAACAGGCTGGAGTTGCTAGCCTCATATCAGATACAATAGACTTCAAACTAAAATTAGTAAGAAAAGACAAAGAAGGTTACTACATACTACTAAAGGGATCTCTCCTCCAGGAAGATATAACGATCCTAAATATTTACACACCCTTTTGAAGATTCTCAAAAGATTGAAGATTCTGCCAGTGTAAGTTAGATTCCGGCATTGATACTAAGTAATGCAATGAGTAGGGATTTATATTTGAAGTATCACTGTTGACAAAATCTAACACACATTTGCTTAGTCTTTTCTTTTGATTTCCCAAGAAGTTCAGTACAAGCTAACATGTGTGGCATATATCGACTGGGAGAAATGATTCAGAATATGTGACTCATTTGAACAGGAGTCAGTGAAAAGATACCGAAGCAGGATACCCATATTGTGATAATTTGTATCTTTTGCCTATTTTGTGTTTGTTATTAATTCCATTTCTAGTGTACATTTCTAGGTAAAAACTTTTAAAATGTTTCCTAACAATTTGTTATTTCAACAGCAAAAAAAGACATTTATATGCCTGATAAAAGTCACAGAATCCAAAATTTTCCATATTATTTTTTGTTTTTTGTTTTTTGTTTTTGGTTGGTCATAGATCTTGAACTCAGCCTGGGCACTATCCCTAAGCTCTTCAGCTCCAGGCTACCCTGAAGCCAAGCCCCACTTCCCGTTTTCTAAAGGTAAATTGGAGATAAGAGTCTCAGGTCTTTTTGTGCCAGGATGGCTTTAAACCTTGATCCTCAGATCTCAGCCTCCTGAGTAGCTAAGATTATAGAAGTGAGCCACTACCCCATCATGCTCAGGTTTCTGGTTTTCTTTAAACAAGCCCTTTGGCTGGAACTCGGTCTGAGCACTTTCCTTCAGCTTTCCTCAAGCCTAGTGATCTTCTACTTGAGCCACAGCACTACTTCTGGTTTTTTCTGTGTATGTGGTACTGCGGAATTGAACCTTCGTCTTCATACAAGCACTCTACAACTATGCCAAACTCCCAGCCCCTCCACATTAGTTTTTATGATAGATCTTTCCATGCATCTAGGATGGCTAGAAATCCTTCTTGAGTTTCCCAAGATCAGGGAGTATAGGTGTGTCCCATCCTGTGTGGCTACATAACCATTGTTTAGGGTACAGTTCTCTCTTCATTCTACCCATCTAGAGCAATTTTCATCTTCCATGTATAATCATTAAACATTCAACTCCTGTTCCTCTCTACTCCATTCTCTGGAACCATCGTGCTTTTTGGCTCTAAGGGTTTGTTGATCCTTGCAAGCTCTGGAAGGGAAAACATACCCTAGCTCTTCCTTTATGACTGCTGTATTTTTAGTTTACTGTAATCAAGATTCATCTGTAAAATACAGTAAAATGTTCTTCCTTTTCAATGCATTGTTTTGCATATTTCTATCTTTTGATTATTATTAAAAGTTGTGAATGGATTCTCCACATATTTGGTCTAGTCTCCGCTTTCTCTTCCGTTAGGTACAAATCTAGAAATAGAAGTGTTGGACCATATTTCTATGTAATTCTATATTTAGTACTTTTTTAGCACTCTCCACGCAATTTTTGATTGTTTTATATTCCTTGCAGAACTATTCCAAAGTTCTACTTCTTCTCACTACCTTCCCAGTAATAGTTAGACTTTGAAAGTTGTTTTTTTGTATGCGTGTGTGTGTGTGTGTTTGTGTGTGTGTATGTGGATCTTTTTGTTTAAAACTATATTTATATTAACATATTTAAAGTAATGATTTCATTATAATTTTAATTTTTCTCATGACTGTTAATATTGAACTTCTTTCTACATTTTGAACTACTATTTCTATATATACTTTTTAGAAAATCCTCTCCAATCTCCAATTTTTTTCCCTTTTTTTGTGGGGTAGTGGGGAAAGTCATGGGGCTTGGACATTGGTCCGTGAGCTCTTTAGTTTAAGGCTATTGTCCTACCCTGAGTATTGCCCCTCAGTTCTTCTGCTCACAGCTCCCTACCCCTCTTCCCATTATATACAGAACAAAGGTCATCCTCAGTCTTTTTGAAAAAGTAAAATATACAGTAAATTTGTAGTATAAAACAGCAAGAAATAAATTTCTTGCCAGGTGCAGTGACTTATACCTGTAATCCTAGCTACTCAGATATCAGGCTGATATCTAAAGATTTGGTTCAAAGCCAGCCTGGGCATTAGAAAATCTATGAGACTTTCACCTACAGTTAACCACTAGAATATGGGAAATGGCACTGTGGCTTCATAGGTAGGGTGATAGCCTTGAGTTGAAGAGTTCAGGAACAGTGCCCAGGCCCAGAGTTCAAGCCTTACAAATCCCCCAGCCAAAAAAAAAGAAAAAAAAGTTTCTTCCCCAAGTGATTATTATGCCAGACATAGAACATTAACATTCTGGGTGTACTTCAGAGTATTATTACTTGATACCCTAAGATTTTGCAATATTCTCACAGTACCAGCATATGTCATCATATAACGTAGTTCCTTTTCAATGGAATAATTCCATTTATAACCTAAATCCACTCCCCCGACTTATTTTTGTTTATACCACAATTGCTCTACCATGATATGCCACAAGCCATTAAACATTTTATGGTGGGTAATTGGAAAGGAGTCTCATGGAATTTTGTGCCAGGCTGGCTTTGAACCATGGTCCTCAGATCTCAGTCTCCTGAGTAGCTAGGATGACAGGCGTGAGCCACCAATACCTGGCTTGCCTTTTTATTTTTTTGTGGGTCTTGGGACTTGAACTCTGGGCCTAGGCACCATCCCTAAGCTTTTCAGGTCAATATTTCACGTAAGTCTAAACATTTAAGTAAAGGAATAAAATTCCAACAAAAAAAGAATAAAATTCCAGACATGGTGTGTTTATAACTCAGTGCTAATTACTTGATGAAAATGTGCCATTCCAGAAGCTGGTGTCATTTGATGATGTAGCTGTGGATTTCAGCTGGGAGGAGTGGCAGCATCTGGACAATGCTCAGAGGACCCTGTACAGAGATGTAATGCTGGAGACCTACAGCAACCTGGTGTCCTTAGGTGAGCAAAAGTCAAATTCACTTGCAAGGCCAAGTGCCTTGTTATTTTGCAGATACGTGAATGTTTATCAAACTTTCTATACTATTTAAATGAAAGATTCCAGGCCCTGAGAAGTATCATTACTTTCTAAAGAAAACCTAAGGTAATTTTGTACTCATTCTTCAGGATACCTTCAGGATACTTTGACAACAGTTCTAAATTATATTTCCTCTAATGGAGACTACATTCCAAACTTACACAGTAATTGTAAGTGGATAAACAATCCAGAATAGAATATATATCATTATTGGAAATAGGATCTACAAATCACTAAACAGTGAGTTTATAATGGAAACCTGGCACTAGGTGCAATGTTTCATGCCTGTAATCTTAAAATATTCAGGAGGAAGAAATCTAAGAATTCTAATTTGAAGCCAGCAATGGCATAAAAATTGCCATGAAACTCTATAACTCCAAGTAACCCCTCAAAAATGTTAGTGGAGTGTCAAGAGTTTGACTTTGTGGTTGAGTGCTTGCCTAGCATGCATGAAGACCTATGCATGTAAGTGGAGCTGGGACTCAAACTGGTATTTTTCTAGCCTTGAGCAAGACAGCTAAGTTTATGCCATACAAAATGAATCCAGAGCTGGGGAAAAGTCAACCATGGAGCCAGTGAGAAATGAGAAAATAGATTTAATACATAACTGGTGAGTAGGATGTCTGCGAACTTAAAGCAATGATGACTCAGCATAAGCAATAATTCTCTACTGTTTCTAATTTACAGGGCCCTGTGTTCCCAAACCTGTATTAATTGACAAGCTAGAGCACTGTGCAGAACTCTGGATAGGAAATTCCTCTGACAAGAATATCACAGGTGAGTGAATGCATCTTCATATTGATGTTGGAGCCTGAGCCCCATTGGTAAGTACATGTTGTGATGTACTGAGCAATAATATTCTTAGTTACCCTAAATCCTGTGTGGAACCTATGGAATTCTTTGTGAATGAATCAAGAATCATTTTCTTTTTCCAATCCTATGCTTGGTCTCAGGGCCTGAGCATGGTCCTTGGGGTTTTCTCAAGTCTAGCTCTCTACTTCTTGAGTCATAGCACCACTTCTGGCTTTTTCTTTGTATGTAGTACCAAGGAACTGAACCAGGTCTTTGTGCATGCTAGCCTAAACCCCCGGCACCAAGAATCATAGGGTGATATAATGAATTCTATGTGGCAGTAGAGTTAAAGTTAGATTTCTCTATAGAAATCACTGTGAAACAAAATAAAATGAGAAAGCCATGAGCCCGTGGCTCATGCCTGTAATCCTAGCTACTTAGGAGGCTGAGATCTGAGGATGAAGGTTCAAAGACTGACCTATCACAAAACACCTTAGACTCTCTCCAATGAACCAATAGAAAATGAGAAGTGGGGTTGAGGCTAAAGACATAGGGCAGTAGCCTTGAGCTGAATAGCTCAGGAAGAACAGCCAGATCTAGAATTCAAGTCCCCTGACTGCAAAACAAGAAAGAAAGAAAGAAAGAAAGAAAGAAAGAAAGAAAGAAAGAAAGAAAGAAAGAAAGAAAGAGGGAAGAAAGACGGAAGGAAGGAAAGAAAGAAAGAAAGACAGAAAGAAAGAAAGAAAGAAAGAAAGAAAGAAAGAAAGAAAGAAAGAAAGAAAGAAGGAAAGAAAGAAAGAAAGAAAGAAATTTCATTTCTTTAAAACTAAGACTATAAATGATTGAGCAAACAAGGAATAAGTCAGGGCATTATTCTCTGATAAGGATAATATCTTTTTGCTGGTAGGAAGAGACTGGTATTCAGACCCAGACCTTTCCACCAGAAATTGAGCCTAGTGGTAGAGTGCTTGCCTAGCATGCACAAAGACACAGGTTTGATTCCTTATTACCACATACATAGAAAAAGCCAGAAGTAATGACTTCATTGGTAGGGTTCTAGTCTTGAGAAAACCCAAGGACAGTGGTTAGGTCCTAAGTTCAAACTCAGGAACGGAAGGAAAAAAAACAACAAAGTTTCAATCAACATAGGAAAATTTACTAGACAATGAGTGGAAATTTTCTGGTCTTCCATGGTTCTGAGGGACAGGAGTGTTAGAAAAGGAATTTTTATAAGACTTCAAATGGAAAGAAACAAATTTCAAAATTCCCACAAATACCTAAATTGAGTCTTTAGTGAGAAGTTGTAACTGAAGGGATATAGGTGTAAGTCCTTACTCTCAAGAATCGTTCTTGCTTGGATCAAAGGCAAACAGACATATAAACCAAACTTGTGGCTGCTGAATCTAGAAAAAATTCGTGTTCCTCACTTAATGGTTAATAAGCACACAGCATTGAAACTGGGTAAGGTAATCCTATCTGCTACTCAGGACCTGAGACTCTTATCTGTAGTTAACTCTAGAAAACAGGAAGTGGGGCTGTAGCTCAAGGATAGGGGTTATAGTCTGCTGCTGAAGCGTTCAGGGACAGGGCCGATGCCTATGAACTACAAAAAGAAAAGAAAAGAAAAGAAAAGAAAGTTTTAAAAAAGATGCAAAACAGCACAATATTTAGATTATTTCTCAAAAATAAAAGAAAGGCAGCTATTCCTCAAGGTATAAACAAAACAGTGTTTGAAAAAAACAGCTGCAGGTATATTATAGGTAGTACTCAGCTTAAAACTGTAGCAATACCTAGATGGGTAATTTCAATAAATATTTCCTGTGATATAAAAAGAGAACTAAAACACAGAAAAACCTTATTGGTCATTGTAAAATATCATTTTCTTAATATGTTAGGGAGAAAAGCATATATTTCTCACAAATCAATTTCCACTTTTATATTTTAAAATATCTAACACTTAGGATGGGAAAGTAAAGTCATTACCTTTACAGTAAGGAATATTTGTATCTCAAGTATGTTTGTGTCTTTTTTTCTATGACTCATTTTAGATGTCCAGGTAATGGAAAATGTGTTCAAGACCTGCCAGGAAAGTCCACATGAATGTCTTTGTGAAGTAGCAGTTGCAAGTAGTATCGAAGTGGAGGAAAACGTGAGATTAGCAACAACTTTACACATAATCCAGAGCTGATTAGTAATAACGGTAACAACTTAGGGATGAGGACTGAGGAGTTCATTAAGTGTCAGAACATGCTTCTGTCTCCTAAGCCTGATGAGATGCATGCTGCATATAGATCTCGTATGTCTCCTGTTCTTAAAAAATCCATCGGATATTCAGAGCACTTTATTCATGATTGTGACAGTCCAAAAGATCTGCAGTATCATAATTCTGTTCTCACTGCCCAAGAAATTCTTCAGGGAGGGAGGAAAACTGCTAAATGTACTGTGTGATAAAAAATATTGTACTTAACACCGACCATCACTACACATCCGAAAATGTACACAGGAGAGACTCCTCATACATGTAGTGAATGTGAGAACTCTTTCAGTAATGAAATACGCCTTACAATACCTCAGAGCAAATATCCTGAGATATGTGATGCGTACATCAAGTGTGAAAATTAATTTCTGAGAAGGCAGACCTGACGCTCCAAGCTCGATCTTCAAGAGAAGACAAACCTTATGAATATGAGGAACGTAATAAAATTTCTGCCCAGAATTCAGCTCTCAGCACACATCAGAGATCTCACACAGAAGAGAAATCTTATGAATGGGCTAAATGTGGGAAGACTTTTAGACTGAAATCATACCTCACTTTTCACCAGAGAAGACACACAGAAGAGAAACCTTATGAATGTAACAAATGTGAAAAGTCATTCATCCAGAAGATACACCTTCGAGTTCATCAAATAACACACACAGGAGAGAAATCTTATAAGTGTAATGAATGTGGAAAGTCTTTCCAAGGGAAGGGAAAACTTCGTGTTCATCAGAGAATACACACAGGAGTGAAACCTTATGAATGTAACCAATGTGTAAAGTCTTTCAGACAGAAATCTTCCCTCAAATTGCATCAAAGAACACACACAGGAGAGAATCCTTATGTGTGCAACAAATGTGGAAAGACCTTCAAGTGGAAGTCATATCTTGATGGGCATAATAGAGCACACACAGGAGAGAAAACTTATGCATGTAGTGAATGCGGAAAGTCTTTCAAATGGAAGGTAAAACTCCATGTTCATCAGAGAATATACTCAGGAGAAACACCTTATGAGTGTAACATATGTGGAAAGTCCTTCACCCAGAAGCCAAACCTCAACATGCATAAGACAATTCAAACAGGAGAAAAACCTTATGAATGTAACCGATGTGGAATGCCTTTCAAATGGAAGTCTTCCCTCAAATTGCATCAGAGAACACACACAGGAGAGAAACTGTACGAGTGCATCAAATGTGGTAAGACCTTCAGATGGAAGTCACATTACAGGAGGCATAACAGAATTCACACATATTAGAAACCTTAGGAATATAACCAAAGTTGAAAGTCTTTCGTGCAGTATTCACCCTTCAGGAAGCATAAGAGAGTTCACACATATGAGAAGCCTTAGCAATGTAATAAATAGGAAAGACTTTTTAGTCTGTGGAAGAAAACTCAGCTTGTGTCACAGAACCAACATAATATAAAACCCTTAATGAATGTAGCAAATGTTCAGTCTTTTCCCCAGAAGGCACAAGTCAAGATTTATCACTAAACACCCACAGGATAGAATCCTATGAATAAAATGAAAGGGAAATTTTTTTGAAGAACTCATAGTTGAGTTTGCATGATACCACACAGACACAGGATAAAAATCATATGAATATAAGAATATGAAAAATCAATCATGAACGCATGACTAAGTATAAAATGCACATAGGAGAGAAAAACCTTATGAATATTACAAATGTGGAAAGTGTTTGACCTGGAGGCATACTTCTGTGTTCATCACAAAACTGATTCCCATAGAAGAAAAGAAAACTAATGAATAGAACAAATGTGCAATGACTTTTAATCAGAAGTCAGTCTTCAGTACATTTCAGAACATACACAATAGAGAAATTCTGAGTAATGAAAAACATTTAGCTATATATAGAATCTCTGTCTATGGGAGCATTAGGGTAAGTCTTCTAAACAAAGTCAACCTTCAGCAAGCATTAAGAACACGCACAGAAGAAATAATAGCATGTAGGAAAACCTTTGTCAGAAACCTCTAAAAGCTGACTGTGTGGCTTAGTGGTAGAGTGCTAACCTATCAAGGATGAAGGCCTGGGTTAGATTCCTCAATACTACGTGAAAAGAGCAAGCCAGAAGCAGCACTGTGGTTCAAATGGTAGAGTGCTAACCTTGAGCAAAAGTAGCTCAGGCCCTGAGTTCAAGCCTAAGGATTGGAGAGAGAGAGAGAGAGAGAGAGAGTGAGAGAGAGAGAGAGAGAGAGAGAGAGAGAGAGAGAGAGAGAGAGAGAGAGAGAGAGAGAGAGAAACAGGAACTTCTAAATTTTACAGAGATAGAGAAGGAGAGAGAGAAGGAGACAGAAACTAATTTCTAAAGTTTACAGTCTTTCTATTTCCTTACAAATTCGTCTATGTCATTCTTTCTGACAGAAGCACAGAATTCCATTGTGTAAAAATACCATATTTGATCTACTCATCAACTGACGGGCATCTGGGTTGGTTCCATACCTTTGCTATAGTAAATAGTGCTGTGAAAAATGTTATTGTTCTAGTGAATTTAGTATGTCCTATCTGGACGATTGGCAAGTAGTGAAATTGCTGGATCACAGGGGAGCTCTATGTTTAGTCTTTTTGGGATACTGCCATAGTGCTTTCCATAGTGGGTGAACGAATTTGCAATCCCACCAGCAGTGTAGTAGTGATCCCTCCTGGCCACATCCCCTCCAGCATACGTTATTACATTTCTGGATCTTGGCCATTTTAACTGGAGTGAGGAGGAAAAGGAAAAGAGGAACTGAAACTTTCTCTCCTTAAAGATGACATGATTCTGTATTTAAAGAACCCTATAGACACTACTCCGAAGCTGCTTGAGCTGATATAAAACTTTGGTAAGGTACCAGGGTATAAAATTAACCCTCAATGTCAACTGCCTTCCTATATGCCAACAAATGAGAGGAATGAGGCAAGAATCAGGATAGCAACTCATTTTGCTATCAAAGAAAATAAAATACCTAGGAATTAACTTAGAAGGTAAAGCACCTTTTTGATGGAACTATAAACCCTGGAGAAGGAAATTAACGCAGAACTGAGGAAATGCAAAAACCTATGCTCCTGCTTTGGAAGAAGTAATATTGTAAAAATGGCAATCTTGATAAGGACTATCTACAAATTCAGTGCAATATTCATCAATATCCCAATGTCATTCTTTAAAGGAACAGAAGAGGAAATCCAAAATTTCACTTGGAATAATAAAAGACCCCATATAGTCGGTCTTCTTGCATGATACATAATGTTTAATCTCACCTTCTCCACCAAAATCTCACCTTTCTCATTGAGACATAGGTGGCCCTGTTTACTAGCAGCAAAGGCTCAAACGCGCAGTTTCAGGTGTCACCACTGCCTCTGTTACTGGGTAGATCCAACTCTGTCATCGATTCTGAGGTCTGCTCTGGGAGTCTTGGTCACAAGTTGTTCTGTGGCATCTGCTGCCAGCCTGTGCCTATTTGCTTCCTTTTCCTCCAGCAGTCTACAACAGGGAATGAAGTTCAGGCGCTGATGCTCTCCTTCATATGGAGGGCAGGATGAGCCCAACCCTCCCTCATCTTCCTCTTCCAAGTTTTGGGAAAAAATGTGGTGGCAGAAGTCCTCAGTTTTGGGGCATGGCTGATTCACACTTTTAATCCACGCTGGTCAGGAAGCTGAGATCTGAGTATGGAAGTTCCAAGTCACCTAGAACAGGAAAGTCTGATAGATTCTTACTACCAAAAATAAAAACAGCTGGGAATGGAGTTTGGGCTCAAGTGGTAAAGGGCTAGTCTTGAGTACAAATGCTTAATGCCCAGGCCCTGAGTTCAGGCTCCAGCACTGCCAACAACCTCACTTCAGTGAGATTTTAGCTTTATCCGTGTAGGCACATCTCACTGGAATCTTTGCTGGTAGAGATAGTCTTCATAATTTTGTCTCAAGGTAAAGGTCCTCCTGGGGTAGTACACAAAAGGTGTCATGGAGAGAGGAGCCCCACTTGCTCCAGGTTTGAAGATGGCATAGGTCAATCCAGCATGGAGTTGGCACATCAGTCTTTTTCCTAGCACCACCTACCAGTGAATGTCAAATGACATTGACTGTTGTGGGATTGTGTGATTGAAGTGCCCCATTAATGGCAGTGTTAGCACATCCAAACTTGGATACCAGGAATGCTGAAATCTCAAAGCTAAGATTTCTGTTGGCTACAGAAATGCTGGTGTGTCTGTTATTCACTAAAAGTTCAGGTGCAAAAATTCTGAAGCTTGATGCCATGTGTTTATTCCATTTAGTAAAATTATTTTAATGCACTGTATAAGTTAAAACATTTGATAAGAGTCAGGGGTAGTGAAAACATTGTTCTTGAATTCAGGTGTCTGGCAGGGTAATGGGGGGGGTGTTGGTGGCTGGGAGTATGAAGCTGGAGCTGCTATCAAACCATGGATCATGTTCCTCTTTGTCTGGGAGAAATGACTCCAAAGATGAAATTTGAATGGTGAGGAAAAGATGATGATGTACTCAGGAAATTTCTCCTAAACAAATGCTCATGTGGAAGTGGGATGGGGGCTGGGCATATCTGAGGCAGAGCTTAAGGGGGCTTCTCATGGCGTTGAGAACGTTTCTTGCGACTTCAGGCATGCAGCAGGGTGTTTTAGATGGCCATTGTGAGATGGATGAAATAAGACTGGAGACAAGATGAATGCTGGGATCCTGCAATGCTCTTGCATGAGTGGCTGGTGGCTCACCTGAAATAAATAATTATGTCTAAAAAAGAAATCAGGAATTTGTTTTGATTAGATAATACCTGTAATCTGAGGCATATTCAGGATCCTGGTCTTAGTATGGTGGTTTAAAACCAACCCAGCAAAGGGAAAAATGCATGAGACTCTTACTCCCAGTTTAGAGCAAGAACAAAGATTGAAGTCGAGCTGTGGCTCAAGAGCTAGAGTGCTACCTTGAGCAAAGAAAAGCTAAGAAAAAGCTCCAGGTCTTGAGTTCAAGGCCAGGAATGAAAGAAGGAAGGTAAAAAAAGGGAAGTATGTGAGGAAGGGAAATATATAAATGAAAGAGAGAAGGAACTAGAAATTTAAAACTAGAGAATATTTAAAAGTCATCAGTCCTTCTAAGAAAAGTGTTGGAGTATGGGTTCTATATGTGGTGAACTGGAAGCCCAGCAGTGACTTGTTAACCAAAGAGTCACCATGATGAGCAAAGGATAGAAATCTGCATGAGCCTCTTAGCGGATGGAGTCACAGAAGAGAACCTCAGCTCCCATCCCATAGTTAGAGATATATAGAGATGGGGAAGTTGGCATCACCTTGATGTCATTGTGTCCATGGAGACTGGAAGCCATGGTTCTGTGAAAGCACAATGTTCTGGTTACTGAGCTGAGAGGCTGAGGAGAGCCAAGTCCTGGCCATGAAGAAATCAGGGTGGCAGCAGAGCAACTCTGCTGCAGTGTGTGCCTGCTTGGCTGTTCTTATTCTGTGGTGGATCAGGCCGGAGCGGGTGATAGTAACTGTTTTGTGGTCACAAGCCCTTCACCAAGAGCTTCCTCTGGGATCCTTATAAGCTACAGGGTGGCTGGTGGTGGGATGTGTGTGGGGTGGAAGTGACAGAGGGATGGACGCATGGCAAGGTGGGTGAAGAGATGAGAGCAATGATGAGAGCCCAGTTCATTGGTTTCCAAGGTTAATGTGTGGGAGGTAGAGAGGCATGATGGAGGAAAGATGGAGGCAGGGGAAGGTGGTGACAGAGTGAGGCCATCTGTAGTGCCAGCCTGGCCATCATCTGAAGCCCATAGGCAGCTTCCTGATCCCTCACTTTGTCCTACTCCTTGTGTAGGGAATGTCACGTGTACCCAGAGCTAGGAGTGGGGCAATGTTAGTAGCACCTGGAGAACCATTGGCCTCTACCTGGGTGAGGGGTGGTTATGGCTTCCATGCTGGGTGGCCTGATAGCTATGGAACAGATCTCTCCTTAGCTACCACAGTCAGTGGCTGCTCTCCATCTAGGGGTAGGGCACCTGCTCAGCCATCAGGACACCCCATGCCAGGACAGAGGCCTACAATTCAGATGGCAGCACAGGGGTGAAGATGATCTCACCGTAGCCCTAGTTACATGTCTGTCCCTGCATGCAGGACAGGATGAGCTGGGGGAAGATGTTCTCTGTGTTTTTCCACAGTCTATCCCGGCCAGTACCAGGTTCCCTCTCATAGTCCTGGTTCTTTTTCTTTTACAGTCATGATGCTTGAACTCAGGTCCTGGGTACTGTCTCTGAGCTCTTTTGCTCGAGGTTGATGCTCTACCATTTGAACCGTAGTGCCATTTCCAGCTTTTCCTTTTCATGTGGATCTCTGATATCTCCAGTGCTGTGCCTGCAGGGAGGCACTCACCCCACAGACAGAGCCACCTCTGCCGTGACTGTGACTGCCCACAACCCTCACACCCACTCCTTGCCCACCCCTCGACTTCAGTTTTAGCTCCTCTTGGACTGGGTGTCCAGCCTACCCCTTCCTACACTCACAAAGGGTCTACAATTGTCTTCCCAGGGTCCTTTCTTCTGCCAGACAGATACAGACTGTGGACATCTTGACTATCACAGAGCTCAAAGCCAAAGGCTGAAATGCAGAATGGGGTGACCCAGTAGCTGCACAGGGCCCATGGATCATCCTGTGCATCCCCCAGCCTGTAACTTCCCCCACCCCCTTGGCAGGGAAGCTCCATGCCGCCACATCCTGATCCCTGGTCCCCTCCAATTCCATTCTCCCTTGGATTTTGCAGACTGTCTACCATCAGGATCTAAAATTCTATTCATCACTTTATGTCCTTATCACTGATTTGCGACTTTGGCAGGATCTCCCCGTGACTGGAGAGTGGGCATGTCACGTATTCTCTGTGGAGAAGTTCCCCCAGGAGAAGAAATATGCACTTCATGTGAGTGTTGGACAGGGCAGGAGGGCTCCCTAGGATCAGAAGCCACAGGAGGGGTGCAGATGGGGGAATGCTAGGGGCCCCAGGGGACAGTGGGAGTTAGGGCACAGTTGGTTCCTTCTGCAGGGTTGACACCGCTTCACAAACCCAACAGAATGAGGTTCACATTACAGATGTTAGAGACAGTGCAGATTGCCAATGGGCGCAGGGGTCACTGTCACCCCCAGATGCTGGCTGCATGCTGGGATGCACGCAGAGATGGTTTCAAGATCAGATAATGAGGATGTTGCAGGGTGTAACCATTCTTTTCAGATGGCTCTCTACCTCTCTTGAGCTTTATCTCTATCTTTGGCTTTTTCTTGGCAGTTAACTGGAAATGAGAGTTTCATGGACTTTCCTTTCTGGTCTGGCTTCAAAAAGAAGCTATGCACTGTTTTCAAACCATACCCTACTGAAGAAGGGAAGCTTGATCTGGTGCTTCACTGGGTTGCACTTTGGCTCCATTTGCTATGCCTCACGGGAGGAGGCTCATCATTTGTAGACTAAGATCTCATGACCTTCAAAGCCAAATGCTACCTGAAAGTTCAGGGTCCCAGCCTATGTGTTGGGCCTGGGTGAATACATTCTCTGTTATGCTGGGTCATCAACCCATGTTTTAAACTGGAAGTAGGCAGTGCCACCGTTGAGAAGAACATCTGCCAGAGATTGTCACCTCATGAAAGCAGATTCTAAATTTGTATTCCATTTCCTGTGGTGGAGAAATCCCCTCCAAGTTAGATAGGCTCACATCCACCTGCAGGTCACACTCCTAATGCACCCTTGAGTGTCCTCATTGTATTGGGATCTAAGTTTGTAGGGAATGCTGGTTTAGTCCATGAATTAGCTGGACAAGTGATGACAAACGTGTTGTGGATTAATATGAGAACAATTTAAGAAGCCCTGGAGGAGCATCAACCTGACCCTCTGTGGTGCTATAAATCTGATAGGATGTTCCAGACTGAGAAACAATCACATGGCTTTGTGTTTGGCATCCAGACAAGTGAGTGCATGTCTTAGCTGTCAGCCAATACAGAGGAGGACATGAATAAGTGGGTGGAAAGCATCTGTCAGACCCCTGTCTGGGGGCAGGTGGAGAGAACATAGGAAGGTAGATACCATGGCTGTGGTGTGGCCAAAAAAAAGGGTAAAAGAGGCAAAGGAACCAGGTACTGGTAGCTCAAGACTGTCATCCTAGCTACTCAGGAGTTTGAGATCTGAGGATCACAATTCAAAGCCAGCCCAGGACAGAAACTCATGAGACTCTTATCTGCAATAAACTACTGAATGGAAGAAGCTCAAGCTCAGTGACAGCATCCAATCCTAGCGTTCAAAACCCAGGACTGGCAGAAAAAGTATCAAAGGACAAGAAGCTGGCCAAAAGTTAGAGGGACTCTATCTTGACAAACAATACAATGGTAAGTTGCACTCAGAAGACTTGCACAAAATCTGGAAATGCCTGAGACCTATCTATGTATGTTTCCTGTTTGTCTAAATACATATGTTTATGCATTTATATATTAGTATAGAGAGGCAGATCAATACATATGACTATACATATACACATAGCCAGACACTTATGGGTGGGTGGTATACAGTGTGAGAGTTTGTGTTTGTGTTTTGTGGATGGGTATTTCTGTTTAAGAAAGATAGAAAATATGTAAATATCTTTAAAAAAACTTGATAAAATATAGAGAGACATAAGCTCTTGAGGGAATCTGAAATGACAAGATTATTCACAGGCACGTTTATCCTTATGGATTCCTCAGCAAGTTTTAATTTTTTTCATTAGTTTCTTTCTTTTTTTGAACCAGTGCTAAGGATTTCTCTCAGGGACCAGGGGCTGCCAATTACTAATTTTCTCATGGCTGGTACAAGAGGAACTGAGCCACAGTTCCACTTTTGCCTTATTTATTCGTGCTTAACTGAAGATAAAGATTTCTATGAGTGACTTTCTTTCAGGGGCTGGATTCTAACGAGGATCCCCAGACCTCAGCCTTCTCTATAGCTACAATTAACAATATGAGAACCCAGCACTGGGTTCCAATGCACAGGGCAAGAAATTGAGTGAATCTCTCAACTCCAATTAGCTATAATAAGCTAGAAGTGAAAGACCAATACCTTTGAGGAAAAGATTCTAGGGTTATCACACAGGCCCTATGAGTAAGCCCTAAACCCTGTACACATGTGTGCATGCACACATTGGCAGATACACACACACATGCACACACACAATATCTCAGGCAATATTGTATTTTGAATTAATATCCAAAGATTTGACAACAGGATAGCAAGTAATAAAAACTGTTTTTCTTGTCTACATTGAGGGAAAGGGATAAGTCACAAGATGCAGAAGCGAAGAATTCAGAGGCAAATGCTGTGAGTGAATAACTAGTAAAAAGCACATTTCTTTTCTTTTCTTTTCTTTGTTTCTTCTGCCATTCCTGGGGCTTGAACTCAGGGCCTGAGCACTGTGCTTGGCTTTTCCCAAGTCTAGCCCTCTGCCACTTGAGCCACATTGCCATATGGATTTTTATATCTGTGTGATATTTAGGACTCAAACCTAGATCTTCATGGATGCTAGGTAAGCATTCTACCACTGGGCCAAACTCTAAACCCCGATAAAGAAATTATAAATAGTTATCATCATCATATCAAAATATCCTTTCTCCTACAAAGAATGAACACTGATCTATGTCTGTAAGACTTTTTTTATGTCACCAATGCTTCTGTGATTTTCCCACTTGCATTTTTACAGATGACAGCACAGATATTCATCAGGAAGAAAAATAGATTAGGATACAGAAACCTAACAACGTCCTAGTAGATTGGAGTGAAAAGTATGTGCAAGATGGCCTGGGTGTTTCATCTATTTGTAGAGTGATTGGCTACCACACAAAAAGACTCCGGTTTGATTCTGCAGTACCATATACATAGAAAATGCTGGAAGTGGTGCTGTGGCTTGGTGGGACAACTATAGCCTAAAGAAAGCCTAAGAACAATGGTCAGGCTCTGAGGTCAAGTCCCAGGACTAGCAAAAAAATGTGCAAGAGGCAAAATGCAAGCTGAGAAGGCACTGTGAAGCAAAATGTCTTGTGAAGGGTAAGGGGAATAGTGACAGTTAAGTTTGGATCTTACCTAAGAAAGGCTCCTTGAGCCTGAGACCAGGCTAGCACTTATGCCTAGTTAATCACTTGGGATTTGAACAAAAAGGTGTGCTGTTTACTACATCCATATGTGAGGTGGGAAGGGAGATTCAGCCTCCAGTATGTCTTTGGGGAGGTCTTCTGTGAGCAAGGATCTTTGGTCATTGGGCCTTGAATGGTGACCCTACCTCCCTCACAATGGAACAGAATATGGAACCCTGGTAACCAAGCCACTGTATGTGACAACCAGCTCAAGCCAGCTCCCTTGGCCTGTGGCTCAGGAACCAGAAAGATGTTGCTGTGCTGTTGCCAAAGGTCAGGAGGCTCGGATCTCAGGCATGAGAGATATGGATGTCTCACTTGAAGAAGTAGATGCTGGGTCAGTGCCAAGCCAAAATTCCAGTATATCAGGCATTTCTCTAGGAAGAAAGCCAGGAAACTCCAGGGCAACTCAGATGAGGTATATTGAGAGGAAACCTATTTGAACCCATCATCCTGCCCACACACTACAACCTTCTTGTGTGCTTTCAAGTGACTATACTGAGATTAGAGTGTGTCATTTCCAATCTACTCTATTCCAATTCCTCAGTGTGAAGTGTGGTCCCATTCCTACGTTTGAAATATCCACTGTTTTGCCAACATAGTGTGATGGTAAGTCAGCTCAGACTCTGAATGAGCCTTGTAACCTATGGATCCTGGAGGAAGCCTGTTGGAGATGCTGCTGACAAAGCTGATCCCTGCCTACCAGAAAGGTGATCTCTTTTATGTGGGAAACTTCCTGCACAATTTCAAATAGTGGAGGACAATATAGTAGTTGCTGGAAATTCTCTTGAAAAATTGAGTGTTCCCCCTCCAAACCCAGGTTTGCTCACCCCTCCTGGCCAAGTCTTGGAATAATTGGCTCCTCGCTGAGCCTGTTTGGTTCACTGGGATGTTCACAGGGGAGCTAAGCATGATACAAGTGCACAAACTACTTTATTATGACTGGGACACCATGCCATTTCATTTCCCTCACAAGCTACTGGAGTCTCAACAGTGTGCTTACTGAGAAGTTGGATTTCAGGCATGAGTAAGTGGCTCCCAACTGCAGCCCTCACCTAGGGGACATCCTAGGAAATCCCATTTCCCAGTAAGAAATGAGGTGTCAGTACTAATGGCGGAGGCCTGGGAAATACTGGAGTCAGAGGAAAAGCTGGGGGCTGAATCACTTTTGAGCCATCAGGGAGGGATTGTGATAGCTTTGCCTGTTAGAACCTGAAAGCATTTACATTTTGGTGTGTGGTCCAGTGCTGCCACTTGAACCTGAACCCAGGTCTAAATGCCATCCCTTTGGTGTTCAAAAATTAGCACTGTACCATTTGAGTCATAGGTCAAATTCTGGCTTTTTGCTGCCTAATTGAAGACAAGTGCCTTTAGACTTTTACTGACTAGACTGGCTTTCCACTGTGATCTTCAGAGCTCAGCCTGCTGGGTGGCTAAGATTAGAGGAATGAGCATTTAGTTCTTTATTTAGAGCATTCACTTATTGATTTATTCAGAGCATTTACTTAGTTAATTTAAGGTGCGTTTACTTTGGACAGATTCATAGAGGCCTCTCTCAGAACCTTCTGGAAGTGGGGTGTAAAAGTCATCCTGTTCTCGAGTGTCTCTTACCCCCCTCCCAGCACATAAGTGCACATCTCTGCAGGACAGCCACAGCCTTAGAGTCCTGCAAGAAAGGGGCTTTGGTAGAAGGCTCAGGATGGAGAGAGAAGGCTCTCACTTTCCTTGTACCGAATGTGCCCACAGCATCATGTGTTCCATCTATACGATGTGAACGGACTTCTACCCCAGTGATTTCTACGAGTTCAAGAACTACCACGCCCTAACACAACTCAAGCTCTATATGAGACTCCACATGCTGGCTTTGGACCTGCTCTTCTAAACACATACTTTTTGACCAGCTGGAGGAATGTGCGACCAGTAAGACCAAGAAAAAGTAGAAGTCCTGGTGTGGGTGCCTCAGAGCCTGTGAGTAGGAAGCCCATGTGGTCTAGATATTGGTTGACCCTTACTTCTACAGAGCTTGGCAAAATGCCCTTTATGGGTGGTGTCAGCCAGGTAATGTCTGTCCTCTGAAAGGACTCGGGAATAAGCACTCATTAGAAAGACCCTACACCTCCTCAGTGTTCAGTCCAAACTCCAGTTCTACAGGTTCCTCCATTAGATCCTCATGGAAGTTGAGTGACACTTCAACTTGCAGAGTCCACTCTGTCCACTCTGTACCTATTTCCATTCTTAGGTTTGGGTCATCGTGGAAGAGCTTATCCTGAACTCCGGATGAAAAACCCACCAATGGAGCTGGTGACTGATGGAGACTGAGAATCATCACTGCACTCCAGAAAGCATGGGCCTTCTGTAGAAATTACCAAACAGGGTTAGAGTCCTGTAGATATACCTTTTGCTCTGAACCCCATGTGTGACACAGTTGAACCTGCAGATACTATGGAGGAAGAAAAAGAGCAGCCAGATTTCCTTCCGTTTCCTTTCACACTCCACCCTGAGTCAGTCCATCTGAGTCAGAGTAGCACTCCACTTATTGTGCAAGCTGAAGGGGCACACGCTGGGCTCATGGAAAATGTTCCTATGGGAAGCAGCAAGTGTACTCTCAATACTAGATTCATTGGAGGAAAATGAATCCATCCTCACAGAATATCCAGACCCATCCATCTCACTAAAAGAGACTCAATCTCCATTCGACAAACCTGAATCCATCCCCCTCTTAACTCACGAAGGACATTCTGTTTCTCATGAGGAAGGAGACCCTTCTGAGGACTCTGAAGTAGAATTACTGTCTGAAGGCAACTTGGAGGCCAGTCTGGATTTAGAGCTTCCCTGTCCCCTTCCTAAAAAGACATTTCTTTATCTTGCTCTCATGATTCTTGTCAAGTATTCATTGTATTTACTCTGCTAACTATTAAACTCTCATTGTTAATATTATGGTGTGCAGTTCTTCAGTCCTTATTATACTGTGTTTTATTTTCCACTTATAATGTGAGACCTCAGACACCTAGGTCCTGGGTGGGCCAAAAACCAGACAGGTCTGGTCCCATAGAAGACAACCTTACTGGATATACAGGGAACTATGAAATGCATGGAATCACCAGGAATCCAGGCCAGGCCTCCATGGAAAGACAAGTCAGCTACCAAAGCTTAAGGACAGAGCAGATGCCTGGAAATGTGTTTTGTCAATCGGGAGAAGTGCCAGAGTAACTGTGATATTATGTGGGACTCTGCTCTGTGAGTTCAAGTCTGTTTATATATCCATTGTGCTTTGTACAAATATTTAAGAAAATTAAAACTCCACAATAGCATCAAAAATCTACTTTGGCTTTGAATGTGGCCTAGTTGTAGAGTGCTCGCCTAGTATACAAGAAGACCTTGATTCAATTCCTTGGCACTGCATACACAGAAAAAGCAGATGGGGCACTGTGGCTCAGGTGTCAGAGTGCCACCCTTGAACAAATGTGGCCAAGGACAGTTCCTGGTCCCTCAGTTCAAGCCCCAGGACTAGCAAAACAAGAAATCATACCATATTCCACACATTTGGAAATTAATCTGTTTTATCTAAACCTACTTCTTTTTTGCCAGTCCAGGGTGTGTGCCACCAAGCCAAACTACTGGCCCCCAACCTTACTATTTTGAATCATTTAATTTTTTTACATAATCATATTTCATGCTGTCTGTATTAATACCATAAACAGTATGCTTAGTGTAATAATGTTAAAGGTAAAACATAAGAAATTAATAACTAAAATTCCTTTTTTATTAGTTTTATAGCATTACTACAATTTTATGAGAAAAATTACCTAGAATATTTATTTTAGAGTTCAAGTAATCCATTTTGAGAAATATATCAACCTACATCATTTATTTGAACACATTTTAAACTAATTTTTTCAGGAATGAAAATACATATGTATTTGTTGTAAATGAAATTTATGACTTGGGGGGAGGGAAAGAGAAAAGGGAGGAGGGGGTAACAGTGTTTACAAGAAATGTACTCATTACATATGTAACAGCAATATCTTTGTATATCACCTTGACAACAAATTTTTTGAAAAGTACAATAAGTTTAAATGTCTACTTTGGGAAGAATTGTTTTTGCCAGTACTGGGCTTAGACTCAGGACCTGAGCACGATCCTTGTTTTTGTTTTTGTTTATTCTTAAGGCGCAAGTTCTATCACATGTGCCACAGCACCACTTTTATCTTTTTTTATCTATGTTGTGCTGAGGAATTGAACTTGGGTCTTCATTCATGCTCGGCAAGAACTCTTCCACTAGGCTTAACTTATGGCCCCAGTGGGAAGGAAGTTTTCCATAAAATATGTAGGAAATATGTCCACTAAGGAAAAGCCATCAAAAATACAAGAAAAATTATATACTTAGATAACGACATGCCAGTATTATGGCAGATCTCTGTAATTCTAGCTTCAAGAGTGGCCTATTTGGACCGGGAGTTGGCTGGCGGAAGTAAAGTGCTATCCTTGAGCAAGCCCTAGGACAGTGCTCTGGCCATGAGTTGAAGCCATAGGACATGCAAAAAATAATAATTTAATGCCCGTGACTGGTGGCTCACCCTGGTAATCCTAGCTACCCTGGAGGATCGAGGTTCAAAGACGGCCCAGGCATAAAAATCTGTGAAAATCTTATTTCCAAATAATCCAGAAAATTCAAAATCACAATGTGCCTCAAGTGGTAGAGCTCTTGCCTTGAGCTGAAGAGCTTAAGGTAAACATCCAGGCCCAGAATTCAAGCCCCATGAGTGAAAAAAAGAAAAAGAAAAAGAAAGCACTTCTCTAAGGCTGGAGTGCACACTAGTGGTAGTTTGCTTGCCTAGTATGCACAAAGCCCTCTGTTCAATTACTCTGTACCACTTACACCAAAAAAAAGCTGGAAATGATCTCAGAAGGTTGGGTTCTGAGGATCACAGTTCAAAGCCAGGCCAGACACTAAAGTCCATGAAACTGTTACTTCCACTTAAGCACCAGAAAACAAGAAGTGACACTGTGGCTGAAGGTTTTTAAGGTTGTAGCCTTGAGCTGAAGAGCCCAGGGACGCTGCCCAGGTGCACAATTAAGTCTTACAACCAAAACAGAGAGAGAGAGAGAGAGAGAGAGAGAGAGAGAGAGAGAGAGAGAGAGAGAGAGAGAGAGAGAGAGAGAGAGAAAGAGAAAGGCAGACAGAGACAGACAGAGACAGAGAGACAGAGACAGAGACATCAAACAGTCAGGCACTGCAGGCTGAAGTGTGTAATTCTAGCTACTATAGAGGCTGAGATTGGAGGATCTTGGTTCAAAGCCCAAAGCCAGCCTGGACACATATGTTTGCGGGACTTACATCACCAATTAACTACCAGAAACCAAAAATGGAGCTGTAGAGGAAGAGCGCTAGCCTTGAGCTGAAGAGCTCAGGGACAGTGTCCAGGCCCAAAGTCCAAGCACCATGACGAATCGATAAAAAAAAAGAAGATAGCTAATAGTAATGATGAATAATTTTGGGCTGGGAGTTTGGCCTAGTGGTAGAGTGCTTGCCTAGCATGCACGAAGACCTGGGTTCAATTCCTTAATACCACATACATAGAAAAATGCTGGAAGTGGTGCTGAGCTGAAGTGGTAGAGCCCTAGCCTTGAGAAAATATAAGGACAGTGCTCAGTCCCTGAGTTCAAGCCCAGGACTGGCCAAATCAAAAGTAGTAGAGCACTGGCATTGAACTGAAGATCTGAGGAACAGCCCAGGCACAGAGTTCAAGCACCGCAAACAACAACAACAAAATCTATGAAATGGCAGTGGTGGTTTTAAGCTAAGCAAAAATAGAGTAGAAACTGGTAAAATACATATTTGTGTGTAAGCAAAATAGCCAGACTTATGCATTAGAACAGGATAGCAACTTGAAAAAAAATGTTGTTTTCCATCTCACTAGGTCCTGTCTCTTAATTTATTCATGTAAGTAAAATGCTGGGTTTTATAATCATTGCTCTGAATATTAGAAAATCATAATATCTCTCATTAACCAACAAAGACCAGGAACTGGGGCTTCGTTCAAATGGCAGAGTATCAGGCAAGAGAAGAAAAAATTGAAGTAAGAACTTGAAGTTCTTGATCCAGAACCTGCATAGTAACAGAGCAGCAGCCTGGTGATGGTACCTCACACCTATAATCTTAGCTACTCAGGAGGCTAAGATCTGAGGATCAAAGTTTAAAGCCAGCCAAAGTACCCAGTTAACTGCCAGAAAAACCAGAAGTGGCACTGTGGCTCACAGATTAAAGCACTAGCCTTGAGCTGAAGAGCTCAGTGACAGTGCCCAGGCCCAGAGTTCAAGCCCCACAATTGACAAAAATCAAACAGGCAAACAAAACTCACAAAGAAGCCTGCAGAGCACAGTGGTTCTGCTGAGTCTCTTCTCTATGGGGATCAGGAAACATTTCACTTTTTCTGTCTCTTCCCATCTCAACATTCATACTAAAATAAGACTGTGTTGAAAGTTTCAATTTATAAAAATTTATAAAAATGTTTTTCATGAATCACCCTGAAATATTCATCGCTTATATCTCAATTGAAGATAGTTGATTTGGGGCTGCATTGGTAGAGTGCTAGCCTTGGCAGAAAAGGTCAGGTATAGAGCTGAAGCACTCAGTTGAAGACCCAATGCCAACACACAAAAGAAATTATGCACTTTATACATATTTTCTAATTTCTTAATGAATTTTTCAGTCTGTATAAATATAGGGTACATTCCTTGTTACTTAAGTAAGATTGCTCTTTTTTTTTCTTTTTGCCAGTCCTAGGGCTTGGACTCAGGGCCTAGACATTTTCATTGGACTCGCTTGCCCAAGGTGAGTGCTCTGCCTCTTGAGACACAGCGCCACTTCTAGTACCGGTGAATAGAACCTAGGTCTTCATGCATTCTAGGTGAGCACTCTACCATTAGGCTACATTCCCAGGCTGTGAGATTCCTCTTACAGTCATTGTATGTTCACAGAGTTTGATCTCACACACTGTAGGGCCCTGGTTGGCTTTGACCTGTGATCCTAAGCCCTGAGCCTCCTAAGTAGCTGAAATTAAGTTGTGAGCCAGCATGATGGCTTCCATTCTTTTTTCTATAATAATATATGTAGTTATTTAAAATATATCTATAGCTGAAAAAAATGAATCTCTCCCAAACAAATCTTCAAAGAAACAACCATCCTATTAAAAGGTGGGCTAAAGACTTAAAAGAGTATTCTCTGAAGAAAAAGTTAAATGGGCTTTAGACACATGAAGAAATGCTCCATATCTCTAGCAATAAGGGAAATGAAAATCAAAACAACTTTGAGATTCCACCTGACTCCAGTCAGAATGGCCATTATCAAAAAATCTAATAAGAGATACTGGTGGGGAAGTTACCAGGGGGATAACACCTACACTGTTGGTGTGAGTGTAAACTCATTCAACCACTAGAGAAAGCATTCTGGTGGTTCCTCAAAAGACTGAACATAGAGCTCCCCTATGATCCAGCAAATCCACTACTTGGCACCTACCCAATTGTCCAGAAAAAAGGACATACTAAAGCCACTAGCACAATGATGCTCATTGCAGCACTATTTACCATAGCAAAGATATGAAACCAACCCAGATGCCACTCAGTAGATGACTGAATGAAGAAGATGTGGTACTTAGACACAATGGAATGCTATGCTGCCATCAGAAGGAATGACATCGCCCCATTTGTAAGGAAATGGAAAGACTTGGAAAAATTCATATTAAGTGAAGCAAGCCAGACCCAAAGACACATAAGCTCAATGGTTTCCCTCATTTGTAATAATTAGTTCACATCTAGGACTCTCCTAGCAGAGGATTACAATAACTCAAAAACCTAGGTATATAAGGTCATATAGGATGAAACTAAGTGAAAGGATCTCTAGGATATGGGAACAAGAGCTATATCTTGTGTCATCGTTGCTCTTAATCTTGTGTGATTTTTGTCCTTAATCTACTATGTTATTTCTCATCTCTTATTTTGCCCTTTGGTTAATGTCAGATTGTTACTGTATCTGATTTTTTCCCTGGCATATTGTATATACGTTTATTTGTTTATGTCAAATAGGAAAGGGAAGGGGGGAAAGAAGATGATTGGGAAGGGGAGGGGAGAGGGAACTGGGGACAAAAACATGTGGAGTGGAATAAATGTGTGAGAAGTAATGCAGTCCACTACCTGTAAATGTAATCGTAACCCCTCTATACATTACCCTGTAAATAAAAAAGAGACTATAAAAATATCTGTAGAAAATGAGTCTGGATGATGGAAACAACCAGATGCCCTACTACAAAAAATGTGATACAGGCACACACACACACGCACACACACACACACTCACACACACACACACACACACACACACGGAATGATACATAGCCAACCAACAAGATAAAATAATGGCATTCTCGGGGAAGTGGATGAAAAGGAAAACAATCATATTAAGTGAAGTAAGCCAAACTCAAAGGAACATAGGCCCAAGAGTCTCCCTCATTTGACAAATTCAGTAGACACCTTGGGCTCTGCTACCAGAGATTTGCAATAGAACAAAATCTAGACATCGTGACAAATAGTATGACACTGAATGTAAGGACCTCCAAGATAAAGAAACAAAACTCATATAATGAGTGATTGTTGTCCTTAATGAACTATATGATCTCTTATATCTTTTGCTATCCCTTGGTTATATCATATTGTTACAATATTTCACCTTGTTTTCTAATATATTTCATATGTGCCTAATTGGTTATTTGAAATTGGATAGGGAAGGGGGGAAATGAACATGAGAGGGGGTAGGGGAAGGGAAATGGGGACCATACCATTATATGGGGTATCAAAGTTTGAGAAGTAAAACACCTTCTATCTGGTGAATATAATGTAATCCTTCTATAAATTACAATAAAAATAAATACATAAAAAGAAGATCTGCACAGAAAAATAATAATGGCATTTTTGGGGTAGTGGATGAAATTAGAGTGAATCCTGTTGAGTGAGATAAGTCAAGACCAAGGAACAAAAGGTACATGGTATCCTTAATATATGCATATTAGTCTCAAACAGTAGTAGAGCGATGATTGAATAGTGGATACCGAAAGTTCTGGAAATAATTTTGGAGATATAAACATAACTACATAGACATAAAAATCTAGGATAGATTATACGCTCTATAGACATGTGTTTTATTATAGATTAATCTGTATCTATGACATACAAAGACTCAGCTTAATTTTTACTGTATTCTAAAATTTATGTGCCAGTGATTGTATAGCGATTCCCTTCTTGAATACTTGTTGGTTAAACATGTCATTTGAAATATGATGTAAAATTCAATGTTAATAAATTTTTTTAGAAAAGAGGCTAGAGGTAAATACCACTAATGTACTTGCTCTAAGTGGTACAGAAATTTTCTTAATGAATCAAGGGGTTTTATTACATCTTTATGCAATTATTTTAGTTCTGAGTGTTCTACACCCAATGATACTTCTGGAAAGAAGATATAGCTGACTGTGTAGATGGTATGAAGACATACTGGCCTAAACGTAGAATAAAGCATGGGTAAGTGGCTTCTAGCTGTCCAGATTTTACTGGAATATGTGGAATGAATTTATTAAGCACAATGCAGGCTCTTATTCAGATCAGAATCAAGATTATGTGGTTCCATGAGATGAATGAGGAAAGATCAGAAAAATCTACTAAGATATCCAGATATACTTTTGAAACTAAGGTGTCTGGACTCCTTTTTTTTCTTTCTTGGTGGGGAGCTTGAAAAGCTCAGTGACAAGACCCAGGTGCAGAATTGCAGTGCCATGACTTGAATGATGAATGATACTAGCCAGGCTCTGTGCGCTCACACTTGGAATCCTATCTACACAGAATCAGGTTTGAATCCAGCCCAAACAAATTGCATGATATTCTGATTTACAGTTCATTACCAAAAATCTGGAAGTGGAGCTGTGGATCAAGTGGTAGAACACTAGCCTGAAGCAAAAAAAACATTTAAGGACAGTTCCCAGGCCCTGGGTTCAAGTCCCAGGACTTGCATAAAACAAACAAAATGTGACGCTGAGTCCTCCATCATTTGGTGTTATAGTTCAATATTCTTGATATGCGTCTTAGAAATTAAGTCCCTAGCAAATACTCTCCCCTGAAATTCTGCTTCATAGCTGATTCATAGAATTTCAGCATCATTACTATCACCTTCCAGTTAGTATAGCAGTCGACTACTGAAAATTTGAAGAAAACTTTTGAGTAATCCTAATAAATCTGTGTATCATCTGCACACACATCAAATCAGCAGCAGCTATGTTCTACTATTATCTAAATGTATTTAATCCCTTCTTGAGTTAATGAGCCTTAAAGAGTAAAACATATGAAATACTTATGAAACTAACAGTCACCATTCTTCTACCTAATATAGTAATATAAGTTTATAAATGCAAGGACTATTCTGAAGTGTGCAGAAGATAGGTTCTAATTATAATATTCTCATGAAGTATAGTTTTTAAGAAACATGTTGCTTGCTTTGGGAAAGCAAAGGCAAGGTAAAATGATATAGGTAAGTTCCCTATTTATCAGAAGGAAAATACTATTGGGTTTAGATCAACTTCATTCATTCTGTGCTGATGAAAAAAATATTTGCAATTCCTGAGGCCAATCACTTCATTGTGATGCACAATCAGCCAGCTTAGATCAATCTTCCAAAAAAGGAAAGGAACAAATGAGAAGCAATTAAGGTTTCCAAAATGAACCAGGTGGTGGTGGAAGCTCACACTTGTAATTCTATCTACTCAAGTCCTGAAATCCAAGGATCTGGATTAAGTCTGTCTGGGATGAAAATATTCCTGTCTGAAACATCATCTCTGTTATCACAGCCCAGCTGATACACTCTGCCCAACAGGTTCCAAACACCAAAGTCCATCTCCTATCTGAAATACTAGCAAACGTACTCACACATTATTTCCTCTTTGGGAGATAGTTGAAACATGTACCAGAAACATTTCAATGGCTTCAGAGTGGATGTGGAAATATATACTCACTAGAAGCCCATCTAGTAAATTACAGTCAATCATCTTTCGTCACATCTTATTAGTTAAATTGAACAACGAGTGTTTGGATCAGAAGCGATGTGTATGAGAATACTGTAATCCTAGCTACTCAAGATAAGCTGAGACCTGAGGATTCCAGTTCGAAATCAGCCATGCAATAAATTCCATAAGATTTTTCCCTCTAATTAACCAGCAAAAAACGGAGCATTGAATTGTGCTTAAAATGCCACAGGCCTAAGCTTTGCATAAAAGTGCTAAGGGGTAGCATTCAGGATGCCCACTCTCTCCACTCCTTTTTAACATAGTACTAGAATTCCTAGGTAGTGCAATAAGGCAAGATAAAAAAAATATAGAAAGAATCAACAAAACAAGGAGTTGGTTCTTTGAAAGAATTAACAAAATTGACAAGCCCTTAGCAAATCTTACCAAAAAAAGAAGAGAGCATATCGAAATAAACAAAATCGCAGATGAAAATGGTAATATCACGACAGAAATTACCAAGATCCAGAATATCATGAGGGAATACTTCTCAAACCTTTACGCCAACAAATTTGAGAATCTAGAAGAAATGGATGAATTCCTAGAAAATATTAACATACCCACACTCAACCAAGAAAAGCTAACCTAACTCAACAGGCCTATTTCAAGCTCTGAAATAGAAATGGAAATTAGACAACTTCCACTTAAAAAGAGCCCAGGGCCAGATGGATTCACAGCTGAATTCTATAAGGTCTTCAAAGCAGAGCTCACACCAATACTCCTCAAGCTCTTCAACGAAATTGAAAATGAAGGTTGTTTACCAAACTCATTCTGTGAAGCCAGTATATCCCTCATCCCCAAACCAGACAGAGATTCATCAAAGAAAGAGAACTATAGACCCATTTCTTTGATGAACATCGATGCAAAACTTCTCAACAAAATACTGGCCAACCGTCTGTGGGGAGCTTTATCTCCTTATTTGGAGATAAACCGTTCAAAACCGTTATATAACCTCATCGGTTATATTTAACCGTTATATAACAGCCATGGTCTGACCAATCCCGAACATTGAAGTGGCCTTGGCAACAGGGCAGCCAATGAGAAAGAGCCCAGTTCCCTTACGGCTATATAAACGGCTGCTTTCGCTGCCCAGGGCCCCTCCGCTTCAGCTCTCACCTGAAGCAAGTTGCTCTTCAATAAAGCGTGATAGAAGAAGGATCCTCGTGTGGTGATCGTTCTTCCCTGCTGGACAGGGGCGTCGATCCCCTCAACTGGTGCTGAAACCCGGGACCTGCGGAGGGGCCGAAGAGGATCCAGAACTTGACACGTGAAGAGGACTCCTTCTTAGGTATGTTGTTCTTCTGGGAAGTTTCTGTTTGGGTGCTTATTATCGTTCTTCCTCTGTGGTTTGTGTTTCTTATTGTTTGTTTTGCAGCACTTGGGTGTGAAGGACCAGAAGACTAGAGAGCTTCTCGGTCCAAGTGAAAGTAAAACCAGGGTAGATAACTCGGTCTTTCGCTTTGTTTCACCCGCTTAGGTTAGCCCTCTAAGAGTAACATCAGTATGGGTAACTCTTCAGGAAGTGCATGCCGTACCAGCGACTTCTGTGCTCCCTTACAGACCCTTCTTAAACAACGTGGTCTTAAGATTTCTCGCGGTACAATAAATAAGATCTTAACAGATATAGAGACACATGCCCCGTGGTTCGCGGTTTCCGGGGACCTCTCACTCGTTTGTTGGGATAAATTAGGTCGAGATCTGGATAGAGCACAGGATAAAGGAGAGGTTTCCGGTGCTACCTTGCCTATGTGGAGGATGGTGTGCACTTGCTTAGAGGAAGGAAAAAACGCTGACCTTATTAAGGAAGGGAGAAAGACTTTGATTAAGCACCAGGATAGTCTTTCAGAGTCCTCATATACGGAAGGAGAGTTAAAAGGGCCCAGAAAAAAAGATAAAGGGGATCATAAAAATATAAAAATAAAAAAGGAAATAGCAAAAATGGAGGAACCACAGTCCTCACAAAAGATAGTGCAGGAGAGAAAAGGAAAAAGGAAAAAACAGGAGGAGCCCAAGGGCTCCCTCTATCCATCTTTAAAAGAATTTCAAGATGACAACCAATTTTCAGCCTTATCTTTACAGGAACAGGATGAGGAGGCGAGTAATAATGAGGCAGACGAAAGGGAAGGGTCCCTGTTAGAGATAAGCTCGGAGGAGGAGGAGGAGCTAGAAGATCAGGCTGCCGCATATGAGACAGATAGATATGGCCCCTGGGGAGGATTGGGCACAGGGAGTGACCAGGGAACCCTTCGCCCTGTCCCTTCCGCCCCGCCTCCCTACGCCCCAGTTAAAACCAACACCCTTATCAGGGCTAGTACTTGGTCCCGCCTAGCCTCTGCTTTCCCTGTTTTTGAAGATTCCATCACTAGACAAAGGGTTCTTGAACCCGTTTCTTATAAGACCTTAAAGGATCTTATGGCTTCAACTCAACAGTACGGTCCTTCTGCCAATTACACCACTGCATTGGTCCGTAGACTCAAAACCATGGCTATGACTCCAACAGATTGGTACGAGGTTGGGCGGTCTTGTTTGACCCATGGCCAATTTTTAGAATTTAGTGCTTCGGCTACTGATTTAGCCGTTGCACAACATGGTCAAAATGTTGTTAATGGTCATCCAGAGTGGACAGCTGAAATGCTTCTGGGACAAGGCCCTTATGTGGCAGATCAGGCAAGTTACCCCATGGAAGTATACTGCCAAGTCAATGATATATTTTATAGAGCTTGGAAGGCCCTCTCCAATAAAGGAGAACTTAAAGGCAATCTTACAAAAGTTATTCAAGGACCTGTTGAACCTTTTTCCGATTTTGTTGGACGAGTCTTAGGGGTAGCTGATAAATTGTTTGGAGAGGTGGAAAATTATATGCCCCTAATTCAACAAATAATTTTTGAACAGAGTACCCAGGACTGCCAAAAGGCTCTTCTTCCTGTAAAAGATAAGCCTTTGCAGGACTGGATTAGAGCCTGTCGGGAGGTGGGAGCCCCTGTAAGTCTGGACAAAATTGTTGCTGCGGTAGCAGTGGCTAAAAAAGTTAACTCAGGGTTGTGCTTTAACTGCCAAAAGCCAGGACACTTTAAAAAACAGTGCCCTAACCTAAAATATTCAAGGCAAAAACCCCCTCGGGAGCCAGGACTGTGCCCACGATGCAAAAAAGGAAAACACTGGGTAAATGAGTGCAGGTCAGTTAGAGATATAAATGGACAGCCTATCAACAAACTCAGGCCTTGGAGCAAAAAAACGGGCGGTAGGGCCCGCTGCCCCAGGGCCCGCAATATCAGGGGAGCCAGTTCCGGGAAGCTTACCAGAAGCCCCACCTCATCTTCAGCAGCCATTTGTCCCCGCAGAGCAACCGCAGGATCTGCAGGGCTGGACCTCCGTGCCACCACCGGAGTGGTCTTAACCGAGGACATGGGGGTTCAGCTCATAGTTACTGACCTAATGGGCCCCCTACCTAAGGACATGGTGGGAATAGTGTTGGGACGTGCTTCTAACACTATGAAAGGCCTCATAGTGTTCCCCGGGGTTATCGACCCTGATTACATGGGAGCCATTCAAGTCCTCTGCTCGGTCTCTCAAGGGGTCATTTCGGTGCCCCCTGGAGATCGAGTTGCCCAATTAATTCTAGTGCCTTCCCACCACCAATTTTTTCCTGCACAAGAAAAGAAGAGAGGCTTGAGTGGCCCAGGCGCCTCAGGGGTAGACCTTGCCTGTCTGTCCATGACCTTAGATAACCATCCCATGTTAACATTAACAATTGAGGGAAGGACCTTTAGTGGTCTAGTGGACACGGGGGCTGACCGGAGTATCGTCCAGATAGCCCAGTGGCCAAAAACATGGCCCCTACAACTTTCTTCACAAACCCTGCAGGGCCTAGGTTATGCAGATACTCCTCGGGTCAGCGCCAAACAGCTGACCTGGTCCACAATGGAAGGGCAAAAGGGAAAATTTCAGCCATTTGTCCTTCAGGTCCCAGTTAATTTATGGGGTCGGGATATTCAGCAGCAAATGGGTTTGATCCTGACTACTGATTATTCTTCAACGGCACAGACTATAATGAAAAATCAGGGTTTTGTCCCTACTGGTGGATTAGGAAAACATTTACAAGGCCGACTTGCCCCTGTGGAGCCAGTTGCCAATAAAGACAAAAGGGGTTTGGGTTTTTCTTGGGGGTCACTGAGAAGTTAGCCTCCAATGGTCCGACACCCATACCCTGGTTAACAAATAAAGCGGTGTGGGTATCTCAGTGGCCCCTGTCCCAAGAAAAGTTGGAGGCTATAACCCAATTGGTACAGGAACAACTACAGTTGGGACATGTAAAACCTTCTGTTTCCCCGGGGAATACTCCTATCTTTGTCATCAAAAAGACCTCAGGCAAGTGGAGATTACTGCATGATCTTAGAGCCATTAATGCTCAAATGCAGGTATTAGGGTCAGTCCAGCGCGGCCTTCCGCTGCTTTCTGCCTTGCCTCAAGAGTGGCCCGTTATGTCTATTGACATTAAGGACTCTTTCTTTTCTATTCCCTTGCATCCTCGGGATAGAGAACGTTTTGCCTTTACTTTGCCTTCTGTTAATCACGAACAACCTGATTCGCGATTTCAGTGGAGGGTTCTTCCACAAGGGATGGCTAATAGCCCTACAATAAGGCAACTATATGTTGACACAGTTCTTTTTCCTGTGAGACAACAATTTCCCATTGTTAGAATTCTTCATTATATGGATGACATTCTGATAGCTGCCCCTGAGCAAAATATCCTCTTCCAGGTATTTGGTAAGTTGTCCAAATTCCTTGTGAGGGCAGGCTTAAATTTGGCACCAGAAAAGGTACAATTTTCAAAAAAAAGTTCAGTTTTTGGGCTCCATAATCTCTCCCATAGCTGTTACACCTCACAAGATTGTATTAAAAACAAAGCATTTGCATTCCCTTAATGATTTCCAAAAGTTAATGGGGGACATAAATTGGGTTCGAAACTTTCTTAATGTCCCTCGCTCTGACTTGTTGCCCCTTTTTTCCCTGTTGGAAGGAGACCCGGATGTTACTTCACCTAGAAAGTTAACTGTACAGGCTAAGAGTTCCATTCAGCGTCTTGAAAAAGCCATAGAAAACGCACAGCTTTTGCGCGTAAATCCATCGGTGCCAATTTTACTATGCATTTTTAAAACAAAAAATTATCCTACAGGAGTGTTATGGCAAGAAGGCCCATTATTATGGTTACATGGAAATTCTTATGGCTCAAAAACTATTCAATATTTCCCGGAGCTAGTCGCCTTATTGGCCCTTTCAGGTTGTAAAGCATGTTTAACTCATTTTGCAAAATTCCCTGATAAATTAATTATCCCTTATACTCAACACCAAGTACAAATATTGGCCGCCTCTGTTGATTGGTGGGCAGTTTTGGTATGTTCCTTTCCAAATATAATTGATAATCATTATCCCAAACATCCGTTATTAAATTTTGTGCGTGAGGATTGGGTTTATTTCCCCACAGTTACTATGAAAACACCGTTGATTGATGCCCTAACTATATTCACAGATGGGTCTAAAACAGGTCAAGGTGCCTATGTGGTTCAAGGAAAGGAGCCAGTGGGGTTGACCTTTCGGCCAGAAGCTCCACAAGTAGTTGAATGTTTAACAGTCTTGGAAGTGTTTAAGAAATTTCCTGAGCCTTTTAATTTGTACTCTGATTCACAGTATGTGGTTAATGCGGTAGCATCCCTAGAGGTTGCTGCTTCCATAAAAGGTAAAAGTACAGTTTCAAATATATTATTTCAGCTTCAAGGGTTAATTTTACAAAGAAAAAATCCTTTTTTTATTGGTCATGTTCGAGCACATACTGGCCTACCTGGTCCCATGTCAGAGGCTAATGCCATGGTGGACTTGGCAACCAGAGCCCTAGTGGGCCTTTCACATAGTCCTGTTCAATTAGCACGAGATTTTCACCAGCTTTATCATGTATCTGCAAAAACCCTTCGCTATAAGTTTTCCATTTCATGCCAACAGGCTAGAGATATTGTTAAGGCTTGTCAATCCTGCGTGGTTTATCACCCCTCTCTTATAATCGGAGTTAATCCTAGAGGGCTTTGTTCTAATGCCCTATGGCAAATGGATGTCACTCATGTGCTGGAATTTAGCCTAATAAAATATATACATGTCTCTGTAGATACTTTCTCTGGCGTTATACATGCCACTGCCCTTGCCGGAGAAAGAGTGTCACATGTTAAAGTTCATTGCTTGGAGGCCTGGGCAGCTTGGGGAAAACCATTAAAATTAAAAACAGATAATGGCCCTGCTTATGCCTCTGCTGGCTTTTGCTCCTTTTGCGCTCAAATGCAGGTGGCTCATTCTACTGGCCTCCCCTATAATCCCCAAGGTCAGGGAATTGTGGAACGTGCCAACAAAACTCTTAAACAACTTTTATTTAAACAAAAAGAGGGAATAGGCCGAGAGGCACCCGCCAGAGAAAGGCTGGCCATAGCATTGTTTACCCTAAATTATATAACAGTGGATGATAAAGGACAAACAGCTGCTGATCGGCATGCTAATAAAATAGCGATGCCATTTATGCAAAAAGCTATGTGGAAAAATGTCCTTGATAATAAATGGTATGGACCGGATCCTGTGATCCAGAGATCCAGGGGAGCTGTTTGTGTTTTTCCACAGGGACAAGAATCCCCCCATTGGGTGCCACAGCGCTTCGTAAGGACGGATCAAGTACTGCAAAAGGAGGATCAAGTACTGCAAAAGGATAAAAAATGAAGCCAAAAAGACCCTGATAAACAAAATGATGATACAGCAGATGATCCTGATGAGCCTGGTGATTATGAACATACCGACATTCCTCGCGGAAGAAATGGAGCTGTGGGCGGTGGCCAGATCATGGCCAATTCCAATGCCGGTGCATGTTAATTCTACACAATTGCCGACATTTTTCTCCACTTCCTGTGAGACGGAAGCTCCATGTGTTCGGCAACCCGATAATATACAAGAATCATATAATTTGTCTGTTATTAGCTTAGAGGATACCTTTTGTTTTACTACAAAAAAAATTGTCATCCTGTATTTTTCTTCAAGATCAAAAGGTTTCAGCCTGGGAGAACCCCTTACATCAGAGTAGGGTTCCGATAAATATTTTGACAGCGGCTTTGGCACGGGTCGCCAATGGTCAGTTGTCAGGATCAGGCGAGCCATCTAATGATACCACTGTAAACATAACTACCTTAATGATGACAAGTCATTTAAAAATACCAAAAGTAAGATCTAATAATGAGATTAATGCTACCCGCTTTAAGGCCTCTGCCTGGTGTGAACCTAATGTAAAATTTCCACCAGTTTTCACACCGAGCGGCTGCAGTTACAGCAGCTATAGCCATGGCAAATTCTATACAAACAGCGTCCGCTGTTAATGATGCCATTGCCCAAACCTCGACAGTTCTTGAAACCCAAAATCAAATTAATAGTCATTTGGTGTCTGGTATTCTTGCAGCCAGTCAAAGGATTGATACAATACAAGTACAAATAGAAGAGTTGTATACTTTAATTTCCATGGGCTGTATTGCTCAGTATAAACATTTATGTGTGTCTCCTGTAAAGTTTGTTAATGCAAAACAGGAAAGTGAATTAATTTACCAGTATTTAAGTGGTAATTGGTCAGCTAAAGCGGAGTTTTTGATACAACAACAATTACAACAGATAATTCAGTTAAATAATACCCGAGTTGAGCCTATTACCTTGGATAATGTTACTGGTTGGATTTCTGATTGGATTTCTTCAGCATTTTTGTTTTTTAAGGAATGGGTTGAAATGGGAGTGTTTGCTGTGCTGTGTTGCTTTGGAATAATGTTTTGCTTATGGCTGGTATGCAGATTTAAAAGACAACAAAAGAGGGAAAAGGCTATAATGGTACAAGCCTTATTGGCCCTGGGCCAGGGGAAATCCCCTCAAGCTTGGGTGAGCGTGTTAAAATAGTAAGATTGTAATAGGGACGCTGGTTTTCTAAATCATTACCTGCCCTGTATGTAGATGTTCTTTGTTCGCCTGCTAAAGGTTTGTTCCCCCCATCATAGTTTCAAAAACATCCTTTTTGATTGCCAAAGGCTTCTGTGCTGCCTTTGCACCCTCTAGACTTTAGTCTATTGCACGAGGAGTTAGGAGCACAAATAGTCTAAGTTGTGAAAAGTGGAACAAAGTATCGCTCCTGACCCTACAAGTCAGGGAGAGCATGTGCGTCAGCATATGGGTCTGTGCCCCTAGCCCATCTCCACAAAGGGGATAGAGGACCTGGAGGGGAGGGACCCAGGGTTGGCCTCCTGGGTCACTCCTCTAGAGTGGGACCTCGAGTTCTAATTTGGAGGACAGAACCTCTACTCTCTTCAGAACATTTATTTTGGCGTTTGGTGTTCAAACAAAAAAGGGGGAGATGTGGGGAGCTTTATCTCCTTATTTGGAGATAAACCGTTCAAAACCGTTTTATAACCTCATCGGTTATATATAACCGTTATATAACAGCCACGGTCTGACCAATCCCGAGCATTAAAGTGGCCTTGGCAAGAGGCAGCCAATGAGAAAGAGCCCAGTGTCCCTTAGGGCTATAAAAACCGCTGCTTTCGCTGCACAGGGCCCCTCCGCTTCAGCTCTCCCCTCAAGCAAGTTGCTCTTCAATAAAGCGTGATACAAGAAGGATCCTCATGTGGTGGTCGTTCTTCCATGCTGGACAGGGGCGTCGATCCCCGCAACCGTCTACAACAACTCATCAAAAAAATTGTACACTATGATCAAACTGGATTCATCACAGGGAGGCAAAGCTGGTTCAACATACACAAATCAATTAATATAATTCGACACATCAACAGGAGCAAGGACAAAAATCACATGATTGTCTCAATAGATGCGGAAAGGTCATTTGAGAGGATCCAAAACCCCTTTATGTTAAAAGATGTGGAGAAACTAGGAATCCATGGAACATTTCGCAATGTAATAAAGGCTGTGTATGAGAAACCCACTGCTAGTATTATACTTAATGGTGAAAATCTAAAGCCATTCCCTCTAAAATCAGGAATGAGACAAGGATGCCCACTTTCTCCATTCCTTTGTAACATAGTACTAGAATTCCTAGGCAGTGCAATAAGGCAAGAAGCAAGCATAAAGGGGATCCAAGTAGGGAAAAAGGAAATAAAACTATCCCTCTTTGCAGATGACATGATTCTGTATTTAAAGAATCCTATAGACCCTACTCCCAAGCTCCTTGAGCTGATTCAAAGCTTTGGAAGGGTAGCAGGCCATAAAATCAACCCTCACAAATGAAGTAAGCCAAACTCAAAGGAACATAGGCCCAAGAGTCTCCCTCATTTGTCAAATTCAGTAGAAACCTTGGGCTCTGCTACCAGAGATTTACAATAGAACAAAATCTAGAGACATCGTGACAAATAGTATGACACTAAATGTAAGGACCTCCAAGATAAAGAAACAAAACTCATATAATGAGTGATTGTTGTCCTTAATGAACTATGTGATCTCTTATCTCTTTTGCTATCCCTTGGTTATATCATATTGTTACAATATTTCACCTTGTTTTCTGATATATTTCATATGTGCCTAAATGGTTATTTGAAATTGGATAGGGAAGGGGGGAAATGAACATGAGTGGGGGTAGGGGAAGGGAAATGGGGACCATATCATTACATGGGGTATCAAAGTTTGAGAAGTAATGCAACTTCTATCTGGTGAATATAATGTAACCCTTGTATAAATTACAATAAAAATAAATACATAAAAAGAAGATCTGCACAAAAAAATAATAACGGCATTTTTGGGGTAGTGGATGAAATTAGAGTGAATCCTGTTGAGTGAGATAAGTCAAGACCAAGGAACAAAAGGTACATGGTATCCTTAATATATGGATATTAGTTTCAAACAGTAGTAGAGCGATGACTGAATAGTTGATACCCAAATTTCTGGACATAATTTTGGAGATATAAACATAACTACATAGACATAAAAATCTAGGATAGACTATACACTCTATAGGCATGTGTTTTATTATAGACTAATCTGTATCTATGACATACAACGACTCAGCTTAATTTTTAGTATATTCTAAAATTTATGTGCCAGTGATTGTATAGCGATTCCCTTCTTGAACACTTGTTGGTTAAACATGACATTTGAAATATGATGTAAAATTCAATGTTAATAAATTTTTTTAGAAAAGAGGCTAGAGGTAAATACCACTAATGTACTTGCTCTAAGTGGTACAGAAATTTTCTTAATGAATCAAGGGGTTTTATTACATCTTTATGCAATTATTTTAGTTCTGAGTGTTCTACACTCAATGATACTTCTGGAAAGATGATATAGCTGACTGTGTAGATGGTATGAAGACATACTGGCCTAAACGTAGAATAAAGCATTGGTAAGTGGCTGTTAGCTGTCCAGATTCTACTGGAATATGTGGAATGAATTTATTAAGCACAATGCAGGCTCTTAGTCAGATCAGGATCAAGATTGTGTGGTTCCATGAGATGAATGAGGAAAGCTCAGAAAAATCTACTAAGATATCCAGATATACTTTTGAAACTAAGGTATCTGGACTCCTTTTTTTTCTTTCTTGGTGGGGAGTTGAACTTTGGACCTGGGCAAGGTCTCTTAGTTGTTTTTCCTCATGGCTAATGCTGTACCAGTTTTAGCCACAACTCCACTTAGTTTTGGGTGGATAAGTGGAGAGAAGAATCTTACAGTTCAAAATTTCATATGGAATAATAAAAGACCCCGTATAGCAAAAACACTTCTTAGCAGAAAGTACAGCGCTGGAGGACTTTCAATTCCAAACTTTAGACTCTATTACAGAGCTATAATTCTCAAAACAGCTTGGAACTGGCACAAAACAGGCCTGAAGCCCAGTGGAATAGAACTGCGGACCCAGATATTAAACCACAGACCTATGGCCACCTAATCTTTGACAAGGGAGCCAAAAAAATAGAATGGAAGAAAGATAGCCTCACATTATATGGCCTTATGTATCAAGATTTTGCTCTATTGCAAATCTCTGTTAGTAATGCCCAAGGTTTCTACTCATTTTGACGAAAGAGGGAAACCATTGAGCCTAAGTTCCTTTGAGTCTGGCTTATTCACTTAATATGATTTTTTCTAAGTCTTTCCATTTCCTAACAAATGGGGCGAAGTCATTCTTTCTGACAGCAGCATAGAATTTCATTGTGTACAAATACCACAACTTGTTGATCCACTCATCAACTGAGGGGCATCTAGGTTGGTTCCATATCTTTGCTATGGTGAATAGTGCTGCGGTGAACATTGTTGTGCTAGTGGGTTTAGTATGCCCTTGTTTCTGGATTGTTGGGTACATGCCAAGTAGTGGAATTGCTGGGTCATAGGGGAGTTCTATGTTTAGCCTTTTGAGGCCCTGCCACACTGCTTTCCATAGTGGTTGAACGAGTTTGCACTCCCACCAACAGTGTAGTAGTGATCCCTCCTGGCCACATCCCCTCCAGCATCTGTTGTCATTCGTTTTCCTGATCCTGGCCATTCTAGCTGGAGTGAGGTGGAATCTTAGAGTTGTTTTGATTTGCATTTCTTTTATGACCATAGATGTGGAGCATTTCTTCATGTGTCTATAGGCCATTTTTGTTTCTTCCTCAGAGAAGACTCTCTTTAAATCTATGGCCCATTTTTTAATGGGATGGTTGTTACTTTGGAGGTTAGTTTTGGAGTGATTCAATTTTTTTAGTTGTTGATATATTTTAGATATGAGGCCTTTGTCCGTTGTTTGGTTGGTGAAGATCTTCTCCCACTCTGTAGGCTTCCTGATTAGTTTACTAGCTATGTCCTTTGCCATACAAAAGCTCTGCAGTTTAATGCAGTCCCACTTATCCAGCCTTTCTCTGATTTGTTGTGATTCTTGGTCCTTATTAAGAAAGTTTCAACCTGTGGCAAGGAGGCCTAGTGTATCTCCTCTTCCTTCCTGTAGAGTTTTCAATGTGTCAGCTTTTACCTCCAGATCTTTGATCCATTTGGAGTTAATTCTAGTGCAAGGTGACAAAAAAGGATCCAGCTTTAGTTTTCTGCAGGTGCTTAACCAGTTCTGCCAGCACAACTTGTTGAAGAGGCTGTCTTTCTTCCATTCTATTTTTTTTGGCTCCCTTGTCAAAGATTAGGTGGCCATATCCCTGTGGTTTAATATATGGGTCCTCAGTTCTACTCCATTGGTCTTCAGGCCTGTTCTTGTGCCAGTACCAAGCTGTTTTGAGAATTATAGCTCTGAAATAGAGTCTAAAGTTTGGAATTTAAATTCCTCCAGCGCTGTTCTTTCTGCTACGAAGTGTTTTTGCTATACAGGGTCATTTATTATTCCATATGAAATTTTGAATTGCCTCTTCTATTTCCTTAAAGAATGACATTGGGTTGTTGATGGGTATTTGAGAATCTAGATGAAATGGATTAATTCCTAGCCAATATTAACATACACACACTGAAGCAACAAGAACTAAGCCAACTCAACAGGCCTATTTCAAGCTCTGAAATAGAAATGGAAATTAGAGAACTTCCACTAAGAAACGCCCAGGGCCTGATGGATTCACAGCTCAATTCTAAAAGTTCTTCAAAGCAGAGCTCACACCAATACTCCTCAAGCTCTTCAACGAAATTGAAAATGAAGGTTCCTTAGGAAACTCATTCTATGAAGCCAGTATAACCCTCATCCCCAAACCAGACAGAGATTCATCAAAGAAAGATAACTATAGACCCATTTCTTTGATGAACATCGATGCAAAACTTCTCAACAAAATAATGGCCAACCGTCTACAACAACTCATCAAAAAAATTATACACTATGATCAAACTTGATTCATCACAGGGAGGCAAAGCTGGTTCAACATACACAAATCAATTAATATAATTCAACACATCAACAGGAGCAAGGACAAAAATCACATAATTGTCTCAATAGATGCGGAAAATGCATTTGACAAGATCCAAAACCCCTTTATTAAAAGATGTGGAGAAACTAGGAATCCATGGAACATTTCTCAATGTAATAAAGGCTGTGTATGAGAAACCCACTGCTAGTATTATACTTAATGGTGAAAATCTAAAGCCATTCCCTCTAAAATCAGGAACGAGACAAGGATGCCCACTCTCTCCACTCCTTTGTAACATAGTACTAGAATTCCTAGGCAGTGCAATAAGGCAAGAAGCAAGCTTAAAGGGGATCCAAGTAGGGAAAGAGGAAATAAAACTCTCCCTCTTTGCACATGATATGATTCTGTATTTAAAGAATCCTATAGACTCTACTCCCAAGCTCCTTGAGCTGATTCAAAGCTTTGGAAGGGTAGCAGGCCATAAAATCAACCCTCACAAATCAACTGCCTTCCTTTACGCCAACAGTGAGAAGAATGAGGCAATAATCAGGACAGAAACTCCTTTCCCAATAGCCTCAAAGAAAATAAAGTACCTAGGAATTAGCTTAACTAAGAATGTAAAGGACCGTTTAGATGAAAACTTTAAAACCCTAAAAAAGGAAATTAAAGCAAAACTAAGGAAATGGAAAAACCTCCCATGCTCCTGGATTGGAAGAATCAACATTGTGAAAATGACAATCTTGCCAAGGGCTATCTACAAATTCAATGCAATACCCATCAACATCCCAATGTCATTCTTTAAAGAAATAGAAGAGGCAATTCAAAATTTCATATGGAATAATAAAAGAACCCTTATAGCAAAAACACTTCTTACCAGAATGAACAGCGCTGGAGGAATTTCAATTCCAAACTTTAGACTCTATTTCAGAGCTATAATTCTCAAAACAGCTAGGTACGGGCACAAGAACAGGCCTGAAGTCCAATGGAATAGAACTGCGGACCCAGATATTAAACCACAGACCTATGGCCACCTAATCTTTGACAAGGGAGCCAAAAAAATTGAATGGAAGAAAGATAGCCTCTTCAACATGTTGTGCTGGCAGAACTGTTTAAGCACCTGCAGAAAACTAAAGTTGGATCCTTCTTTGTCACCTTGCACTAGAATTAACTCCAAATGGATCAAAGACCTGGAGGAAAATCTGACACACTAAAAAGTTTACAGGAAGGAATAGGGGATACACTAGGCCTCCTTGCCACAGGTCGAAACTTTCTTAATAAGGACCAAGAATCACAACAAATCAGAGAAAGGCTGGATAAGTGGGTCTGCATTAAACTGCGGAGCTTTTGTATGGCAACGGATATAGCTTGTAAACTAATCAGGAAGCCTAGATAGTGGGAGAAGATCTTCACCAACCAAACAACGGACAAAGGCCTCATATCTAAAATATATCAACAACTAAAAAAATTGAATCACTCCAAAACTAACCTCCAAAGTAACACCCATCCCATTAAAAAATGGGCCAAAGACTTAAAGAGAGTCTTCTCTGAAGAAGAAACAAAACGGCCTATAGACTCATGAAGAAATGCTACACGTCTATGGTCATAAAAGAAATGCAAATCAAAACAACTCTAAGATTCCACCTCACTCCAGCTAGAATGGCCAGGATCAGGAAAACGAATGACAACAGATGCTGGAGGGGATATGGCCAGGAGGGATGACTACTACACTGTTGGTGGGAGTGCAAACTTGTTCAACCACTATGGAAAGCAGTGTGGCAGTGCCTCAAAAGGCTAAACATAGAACTCCCGTATGATCCAGCAATTCCACCACTTGGCATTTACCCAACAATCCAGAAACAAGGGCATACTAAACCCACTAGCACAACAATGTTCACTGCAGCACTATTCACCATAGCAAAGATATGGAACCAACCCAGATATCCCTCAGTTGATGAGTGGATCAACAAGTTGTTGTAGTTGTACACAATGGAATTCTATGCTGCTATCAGAAAGAATGACATCGCCCCATTTGTTAGGAAATGGAAAGACTTAGAAAAAATCATATTAAGTGAAGTAAGCCAGACTCAAAGGAACTTAGGCTCAGTGGTTTCCCTCATTCGTCATAATCAGTAGAAACCTTGGGCTCTACTAGCAGAGATTTACAATAGAGCAAAAGGCCATATATAAGGCCATATAATGTGAAGCTAATTGAATGCACCTCCAGGATATTGACACAAAAGCAACATAACGAATGATTGTTGTCCTTAATGTACTATGTTGTCTCTCATCTCCTTTGCTGTCCCTTGGTTATCCCATATTGGTATAGTATCTCACTTTGTTATCTGATATATTGAATTTATTTGTATTTGGATATTTGAAATTTGATAGGGAAGGGGGGAAAACCAAGACGGGTGGGGGGTGTGGGGTTGGAGGGAAATGGGTCCCAACACATGTGAAAGGGTATCAATGTATGTGAATTAATGCAACTTCTATCTGGCAAATATCATGTAACCCTTTTACTAATTACAATAAAAAGTATTTAAAAAAAAGAAAGTTGTAGTGTGGGGAGATTGATGGGGTCAAATACATTTCTTCTGAGAAATATACCTCATCTGGTTGCCCTGGATTTTCCTGGCCTTCTTCTTAGAGATAGGCCTGTTATACTGGATTTGTGGCTTGGCCATGATCTAGCATGTACATCTTCGAGTAAGTCATCCAAAATTTCCATGCATGAGACTCGAGTTTTCTGACCTTTGGCAACAGCACAGCAACATCTTTCTTCCTCCTGAGCCACAGGCCAAGTGAGCTGGCTTGAGCTGGTTGTTACCAGGGTTGGTTACCAGGGTTCCATATTGTGTTCCATTGTGAGGAGGCAGGGTCACCTTTCCGGGCCCAATGACCAAAGATCCTTGCTCACAGAAGACCTCACCAAAGTCATACTGGAGGCTGAATCTCTCCTCTAATCTTACAATATACATGTGGTTGTAGTAAACAGCCCACCTTATTTGTCCAATCCCAATGTCTTCCACTAGGCCCAACTACCAGTGTGGTCTCAGGCTCAAGGAGCCTTTCTTAAGTAAGATCCAAACTTAAGGGTCAATATTGCCCTCATCCTTTACAACACATTTGCTTCACAGTGCCTTCTCTGCCTGCATTTTGCCCCTTGTCGAACTTTTTTTTGTTTTCTCTAGTCTTGGGACTTGACTTCAGAGTGTGAACATTGTTCTTGGGCTTTCTTTAGGCTTTAGCTGTCCCACCGAGCCACAGCACCACTTGCAGCGTTTTCTATGTATGTGGTAATGAGGAATCAAACCTGAGTCTTTTTGCGTGGTAGCCAAGGACTCTACCACTAGGTCAAACACACAGGGCATCTTGCACATATTTTTGACGTCAATCTACTAGGATATTATTAGGTTTCTGTATCCTAATCAATTTTTTCCTGATGATTAGCTTTGCTTTCATATGTAAAAAATGCAAGAGGGAAAAACACAGAAAAATTAGTGAAATTTAAAAAAAAAAGCATTACACACATAGATAAGTGTTCATTCTTGGTAGGAGAAAGGATATTTTGATATGATGATGATGACTTTATAATTACTATGTCAGGGTTGAGAGTTTGGCATAGTGGCAGAGTGCTTGCCTTGCATCCATGAAGATCTGGGTTTGATTGCTCAGTATCACATAGATAGAAAATCTAGATGTGGCACTGTGGCTCAAGTGGCAGAGGGCTAGACTTGAGAAAACCCGAGGACAGTGCTCAGGCCCTGAATTCAAGCCCCAAGACTGGCAGAAAGATAAAAGAAAATAAAAATGCTTTTTACGAGCTTTTCACTCACAGCATTTGCTTCTGAAATCTTCGCTTCTGCATCTTGTGAAATACCCCTTTCCCTCAACGTAGACAAGAAAAACAGTTCCATCCCATGGTCCACTGTGAGGCCACTGGTTGGTCTATGAGCTAGTCGTGCAGCAACACGTAAGTTTTATTCTAATACTTTCCAAACTTTGTACTCAAATATGCTACCTACTTACCAACTTAGGTCAGTTATCCTTATGCTATACCTTTTCTTCATGACTACAATATTCTTACACTCCTACATTAATCCTCTTGTACCTCCCCTGACCTCTCTCATTCTTTTTTTCTATCTCTGGACCTCTGCTCGTCTTTCAACCCTTATACTGCATGGATCTACACTTGATGGCTGTTGAGCAATATTGTATATGTAGATGGTTAATTATTCTCTAGACTCAGAGGGACTTAAAGACAATAGAGATTGGATTGAGAGGCTTATTGTTTTGGGTATAAATCGCTTATCAGTGGTTGTATTAGACTGGTCTGTAAGTGCACAAAAAGAAAGAGTGATAATACCAATCAAAACTTGTGAACATCTAGTGTCTGCCAGCTACAGAGGTCTAGGTTGGTTATATCTGAAAAACTATAATCGTATTTAGTAGTAATCTTGCTCCCATTTCAAATGGGCAGAACAAGAAACTCAAGAAAAATGTCAAATCAAGAAACAACATCCCCCACCCAATGTAAACAGACAATGGAACAGTCACTGGCAAACCTAGAGGGGAGTCTTCCAAGTGCTACACAAATGAAATTGATAAACATCATTAATGGAAAATGTGAAAATATAAAGAAAGAGATAATGGAGGAAGCCATAGCTGAACAAGAGGAAAGCATAAACAAGGTGATAATTGAAAAAGAAGAAGCCATAAAGGAGGCCATAATAAAGGTTTTTCAAAGAAAGATGGATGAATTCATAGAATCCACAAATAAAAACGTGACCAAACTCCAGCAAATGTCCAAAGAAAACAAAGCTACTGAGCTAACCACTCAAAAGGAAATCAAGGAGATAAAGAAATCCATACATGATCTAAAACAAGGGATGCAAGGCATCAAAATTGAGCAAATAGAAGCAAGGGAGATGAAAAATAAATTAGATAGCTTTGATAGCAGGTTAGACAATACAGAGGAGAGAATTTCCGGGACTGAAGATAATTTAGTTATTATAGAGAAAGAACAGAAAATGAGTCAATCCAAATCTAGGAAATATGAGAGAGCGCTTCAGGAGGTCTAAGATACAATTAGGAAGCCTAATTTCAGGGTAGTTGGTATTGAGGAGGGTGTGGAGAAAGAGGTCAATGGTATTGGAAATATACTTCAGGGAATCATCTCAGAGAATTTCCCAAATATCCAGAAGGGCAGGCCCATCCAGATACGAGAAGCTTTTAGAACCCCAAACAGACCTGACCAGAAAAGAACATCCCACCGCCACATTGTGATCCGAACTGGATCAATAGAAATGAAAGAAAAGATCCTAAAGGCAGCCAGGGAAAAGGGATCAGTAACCTATAGAGGCAAACCAATCAGAATAACCCCAGATTTCTCAGCAGAGACCATGCAAGCACGAAGTGACTGGAAGCACATATGTCATGCCCTTAAATCAAATAACTACCAACCAAGAATACTGTAGCCAGCTAAGCTCTCATTCATAACTGAGGGAACAATAAAAACATTCCATTCCAGGGAAAAGCTGCAACAACATGTCGAAACAAAACCAACACTACAGAGAATTCTCAAAGATGCTCTATATATAGAAAACCAAAATAAATGCAACATAGGGAAAGAAATGGCATGTAAACAGCATACCATCTAAGGACCACAAGAACTGTCAAGGCACAGGCCCTACTAAGAGCTTTTAAAAATGGTAGGAACTAATAAATATCTCTCAATCCTAACTCTCAATATCAATGGACTTAACTCTCCGATTAAACGGCATAGGCTGTCTAGTTGGATGAAAAAGCAAGAGCCATCGTTCTGCTGTCTTCAAGAGACACGTCTTACCCAAAAACAATCATCTTTTGAAAGTGAGAGGTTGGAATAAACTCTATCAAGCTAACTGCCCCCATAAACAGGCTGGAGTTGCCATCCTCATATCAGATACGATCCTAAATATTTACACACCCTTTTGAAGATTCTCAAAAGATTGAAGATTCTGCCAGTGTAAGTTAGATTCCGGCACTGATATTAAATAATGCAATGAGTAGGGATTTATATTTGAAATATCACTGTTGACAAAATCTAACACACATTTGCTTAGTATTTGCTTTTGATTTCCCAAGAAGTTCAGTACAAGCTAACATGTGTGGCTTATATCGACTGGGAGAAATGATTCAGAATATGTGACTCATTTGAACAGGAGTCAGTGAAAAGATACAGAAGCAGGATAATTTGTATTTTTCCATATTTTGTGTTTGTTATTAATTCCATTTGTAGTGTACATTTCTAGGTAAAAACTTTTAAAATGTTTCCAAACAATTTGTTATTTCAACAGCAAAAAAAGACATTTATATGCATGATAAAAGTCACAGAATCCAAATTTTTCCATATTATTTTTTTTTGGTGGGTCACAGATCTTGAACTCAGCCTGGGCACTATCCCTGAGCTCTTCAGCTCCAGGCTACCACCTTACCCTGGAGCCAAGCCCCACTTCCCATTTTCTAAAGGTAAATTGGAGATAAGAGTCTCACGGCTTTTTGTGCCAGGATGGCTTTAAACCTTGATCCTCAGATCTCAGCCTCCTGAGTAGCTAGGATTATAGAAGTGAGCCACCACCCCATCATGCTCAGCTTTCTGTTTTTCTTTTAAACAAGCCCTTAGGCTGTAACTCGGTCTGACCACTGTCCTTCAGCTTTCCTCAAGCCTAGTGATCTTCTACTTGAACCACAGCACTACTTCTGGTATTTTCTGTGTAGGTGGTACTGCGGAATTGAACCTTCGTCTTCATACAAGCACTGTACAACTATGCCAAACTCCCAGCCCCTCCACATTAGTTTTTATGATAGATCTTTCCATGCATCTAGAATGGCTAGAAATCCTTCTCGAGTTTCCCAAGATCAGGGAGTATAGGTGTGTCCCATCCTGTGTGGATACATAACCATTGTTTAGGGTACAGTTCTCTCTACATTCTACCCATCTAGAGCAATTTTCATCTTCCATGTATAATCATTAAACATTCAGCTCCTGTTCCTCTCTACTCCATTCTCTGCAACCATCGTGCTTTTTGGCTCTAAGGGTTTGTTGATCCTTGGAAGCTCTGGAAGGGAAAACATATCCTAGCTCTTCCTTTATGACTGCTGTATTTTTAGTTTACTGTAATCAAGATTCATCTGTAAAATATAGTAAAATGTTCTTCCTTTTCAATGCATTGTTTTGCATATTTCTATCTTTTGATTATTATTAATAGTTGTGAATGGATTCTCCACATATTTGTTCTAGTCTCTGCTTTCTCTTCCGTTAGGTACAAATCTAGAAATAGAAGTGTTGGACCATATTTCTATGTAATTCTATATTTAGTCCTTTCTTAGCACTCTCCACGCAATTTTTGATTGTTTTATATTCCTTGCAGAACTATTCCAAAGTTCTACTTCTTCTCACTAACTTCCCAGTAATATTTACAATTTGAAAGTTGTTTTTTTGTATGCGTGTGTGTGTGTGTGTGTGTGTGTGTGTTTGTGTGTGTGGATGTGGATCTTTTTGTTTAAAGCTGTATTTATATTAACATATTTAAAGTAATGATTTCATTGTAATTTTATTTTTTCTCATGACTGTTAATATTGAACTTCTTTCTACATTTGAACTACTATTTCTATGTATTCTTTTTAGAAAATCCTCTCCAGTCTCCAATTTTTTCCCTTTTTTTGTGGGGTAGTGGGGAAAGTCATGGGGCTTGGACATTGGGCTGTAAGCTCTTATTTTAAGGCTATTGTCCTACCCTGAGTATTGCCCCTCAGTTCTTCTGCTCACAGCTCCCTACCCCTCTTCCCATTATATACAGAACAAAGGTCATCCTCAGTCTTTTGAAAAAGTAAAACATACAGTAAATTTGTAGTATAAAACAGCAAGAAAGAAATTTCTTGCCAGGTGCAGTGACTTCTACCTGTAATCCTAGCTACTCATATATCAGGCTGATATCTAAAGATTTGGTTCAAAGTCAGCCTGGGCATTAGAAAGTCTATGAGACTCTCATCTACAGTTAACCACTAGAATATGGGAAATGGCACTGTGGCTTCATAGGTAGGGTGATAGCCTTGAGTTGAAGAGCTCAGGAACAGTGCCCAGGCCCAGAGTTCAAGCCTTACAAATCCCCCAGCCAAAAAAAAGAAAAAAAAGTTTCTTCCCCAAGTGACTATTATGCCAGACATAGAACATTAACATTCTGCGTGTACTTCACAGTATTATTACTTGATACCCTAAGATTTTGCAATATTCTCACAGTACCAGCATATGTCATCATATAATTTAGTTCCTTTTCAATGGAATAATTCCATTTATAACCTAAATCTACTCCCCCGACTTATTTTTGTCGATACCACAATTGCTCTACAATGATATGCCACAAGCCGTTAAACATTTTATGGTGGGTAATTGGAAAGGAGTCTCATGGAATTTTGTGCCAGGCTGGCTTTGAACCATGGTCCTCAGATCTCAGTCTCCTGAGTAGCTAGGATGACAGGCGTGAGCCACCAACACCTGGTTGCCTTTTTATTTTTTTGTGGGTCTTGGCACTTGAACTCTGGGCCTAGGCACCATCCCTAAGCTTTTCAGGTCAATATTTCATGTAAGTCTAAACATTTAAGTAAAGGAATAAAATTCCAACAAAAAAAGAATAAAATTCCAGACATGGTGTGTTTATAACTCAGTGCTAATTACTTGATGAAAATGTGCCATTCCAGAAGCTGGTGTCATTTGATGATGTAGCTGTGGATTTCAGCTGGGAGGAGTGGCAGCATCTGGACAATGATCAGAGGACCCTGTACAGAGATGTAATGCTGGAGACCTACAACAACCTGGTGTCCTTAGGTGAGCAAAAGTCAAATTCACTTGCAAGGCCAAGTGCCTTGTTATTTTGCAGATACGTGAATGTTTATCAAACTTTCAATACTATTTAAATGAAAGATTCCAGGCCCTGAGAAGTATCATTACTTTCTAAAGAAAACCTAAGGTAATTTTGTACTCATTCTTCAGGATACCTTCAGGATACTTTGACAACAGTTCTAAATTATGTTTCCTCTAATGGAGACGACATTCCAAACTTACACAGTAATTGTAAGTGGATAAACAATCCAGAATAGAATATATATCATTATTGGAAATAGGATCTACAAATCACTAAACAATGAGTTTATAATGGAAACCTGGCACTAGGCGCAATATTTCATGCCTGTAATCTTAAAATATTCAGGAGGAAGAAATCTAAGAATTCTAATTTGAAGCCAGCAATGGCATAAAAATTGCCATGAAACTCTATAACTCCAAATAACCCCTCAAAAATGTTAGTGGAGTGTCAAGAGTTTGACTTTGTGGTTGAGTGCTTGCCTAGCATGCATGAAGACCTATGCATGTAAGTGGAGCTGGGACTCAAACTGGTATTTTTCTAGCCTTGAGCAAGACAGCTAAGTTTATGCCATACAAAATGAACCCAGAGCTGGGGAAAAGTCAACCATAGAGCCAGTGAGAAATGAGAAAAAAGATTTAATAGATAACTGGTGAGTAGGATGTCTGCGAACTTAAAGCAATGATGACACAGCATAAGCAATAATTCTCTACTGTTTCTAATTTACAGGGCCCTGTGTTCCCAAACCTGTATTAATTGACAAGCTAGAGCACTGTGCAGAAATCTGGATAGGAAATTCCTCTGACAAGAATATCACAGGTGAGTGAATGCATCTTCATATTGATGTTGGAGCCTGAGCCCCATTGGTAAGTACATGTTGTGATGTACTGAGCAATAATATTCTTAGTTACCCTAAATCCTGTGTGGAACCTATGGAATTCTTTGTGAATGAAACAAGAATCATTTTCTTTTCCCAATCCTATGCTTGGTCTCAGGGCCTGAGCATGGTCCTTGGGTTTTCTCAAGGCTAGCTCTCTACTTCTTGAGTCATAGCACCACTTCTGGCTTTTTCTTTGTATGTAGTACCAAGACTTCAAATCGAAAGTAACAAATTTCAAAATTCACACAAATACCTAAATTGAGACTTTAGTGAGAAGTTGTAACTGAAGGGATTTAGGTGTAAGTCCTTACTCTCAAGAATCGTTCTTGCTTGGATTAAAGTCAAACAGATATATAAACCAAACTTGTGGCCGCTGAAGCTAGAAAAAATTCGTGTTCCTCACTTAATGGTTAATAAGCAAACAGCATTGAAACTGGGTAAGGTAATAATATCTGCTACTCAGGACCTGAGACTCTTATCTGTAGTTAACTCTAGAAAACAGGAAGTGGGGCTGTAGCTCAAGGATAGGGGTTATAGTCTGCTGCTGAAGCGTTCAGGGACAGGGCCAATACCTATGAACTACAAAAAAAAAAGAAAAGAAAAGAAAAGAAAAGAAAAGAAAGTTTTAAAAAGATGCAAAACAGCACAATATTTAGATTATTTCTCAAAAATAAAAGAAAGGCAGCTATTCCTCAATGTATAAACAAAACAGTATTTGAAAAAAAACAGCTGCAGGTATACTATAGGTAGTACTCAGGTTAAAACTGTAGCAATACATAGATGGGTAATTTCAATAAATATTCCCTGTGATATAAAAAGAGAACTAAAACACAGAAAAACATTATTGGTTATTGTAAAATATCATTTCTTAATATGTTAGGGAGAAAAGCATATATTTCTCACAAATCAATTTCCACTTTTATATTTTAAAATATCTAACACTTAGGATGGGAAATTAAAGTCATTACCTTTACAGTAAGGAATATTTGTATCTCATGTATGTTTGTGTCTTTTTTTCTATGACTCATTTTAGATGTCCAGGTAATGGAAAATGTGTTCAAGACCTGCCAGGAAAGTCCACATGAATGTCTTTGTGAAGTAGCAGTTGCAAGTAGTTTCGAAGTGGAGGAAAACGTGAGATTAGCAACAACTTTAAATTTGAGCTCTACACATAATCCAGAGCTGATTAGTAATAACGGTAACAACTTAGGGGTGAGGACTGAGGAGTTCATTAAGTGTCAGAACATGCTTCTGTCTCCTAAGCCTGATGAGATGCATGCTGCATATAGATCTCGTATGTTTCCTGTTCTTAAAAAATCCATCGGATATTCAGAGCACTTTATTCATGATTGTGACAGTCCAAAAGATCTGCAGTATCATAATTCTGTTCTCCCTGCCCAAGAAATTCTTCATGGAGGGAGGAAAACTGCTAAATGTACTGTGTGATGAAAAATATTGTACTTAACACCGACCATCACTACACATCCGAAAATGTACACAGGAGAGACTCCTCATACATGTAGTGAATTGAGAAATCTTTCAGTAATGAAATACACCTTACAATACCTCAGAGCAAATATCCTGAGATATGTGATGCGTACATCAAGTGTGAAAATTAATTTCTGAGAAGTCAGACCTGACGCTCCAACCTCGATCTCCAAGAGAAGACAAACCTTATGAATATGAGGAATGTAATAAAATTTCTGCCCAGAATTCAGTTCTCAGCACACATCAGAGATCTCACACAGAAGAGAAATCTTATGAATGGGATAAATGTGGGAAGACTTTTAGACTGAAATCATACCTCACTTTGCACCAGAGAAGACACACAGAAGAGAAACCTTATGAATGTAACAAATGTGATAATCTTTCACCCAGAAGATACACCTTCGAGTTCATCAAATAACACACACAGGAGAGAAATCTTATAAGTGTAATGAATGTGGAAAGTCTTTCCAAGGGAAGGGAAAACTTCGTGTTCATCAGAGAATACATACAGGAGTGAAATCTTATGAATGTAACCAATGTGTAAAGTCTTTCAGACAGAAATCTTCCCTCAAATTGCATCAAAGAACACACACAGGAGAGAAACCTTATGTGTGCAACAAATGTGGAAAGACCTTCAAGTGGAAGTCATATCTTGATGGGCATAATAGAACACACACAGGAGAGAAATCTTATGCATGTAGTGAATGCGGAAAGTCTTTCAAATGGAAGGTAAAACTCCATGTTCATCAGAGAATATACTCAGGAGAAACACCTTATGAGTGTAACATATGTGGAAAGTCCTTCACACAGAAGCCAAACCTCAGCATGCATAAGACAATTCAAACAGGAGAAAAACCTTATGAATGTAACCGATGTGGAATGTCTTTCAAATGGAAGTCTTCCCTCAAATTGCATCAGAGAACACACACAGGAGAGAAACTGTACGAGTCGAGTGCATCAAATGTGGTAAGACCTTCAGATGGAAGTCACATTACAGGAGGCATAACAGAATTCACACATATTAGAAACCTTAGGAATATAACCAAAGTTGAAAGTCTTTCGTGCAGTATTCACCCTTCAGGAAGCTTAAGAGAGTTCACACATACGAGAAGCCTTAGCAATGTAATAAATAGGAAAGACTTTTTAGTCTGTGGAAGAAAACTCAGCTTGTGTCACAGAAACAACACAAGATAAAACCCTTAATGAATGTAGCAAATGTTCAGTCTTTTCCCCAGAAGGCACAGTCAAGATTTATCACTAAACACCCACAGGATAGAATCCGATGAATAAAATGAAAAGGAAATTTTTTTGAAGAACTCATAGTTGAGTTTGCATGATACAACACAGACACAGGATAAAAATCGTATGAATATAAGAATATGAAAAATCCATCATGAACGCATGACTAAGTATAAAATGCACATAGGTGAGAAAAACCTTATGAATATTACAAATGTGGAAAGTGTTTGACCTGGAAGGCATACTTCTGTGTTCATCACAAAACTGATTCCCATAGAAGAAAAGACAACTAATGAATAGTACAAATGTGCAATGTCTTTTAATCAGAAGTCAGTCTTCAGTACATTTCAGAACATACACAATAGAGAAATTCTGAGTAATGAAAAACATTTAGCTATATATAGAATCTCTGTCTATGGGAGCATTAGGGTAAGTCTTCTAAACAAAGTCAAGCTTCAGCAAGCATTAAGAGCACTCACAGAAGAAATAATAGCATGTAGGAAAACCTTTGTCAGAAACCTCTAAAAGCTGACTGTGTGGCTTAGTGGTAGAGTGCTAACCTATCAAGGATGAAGGCCAGGGTTAGATTCCTCAATACTACGTGAAAAGAGCAAGCCAGAAGCAGCACTGTGGTTCAAATGGTAGAGTGCTAACCTTGAGCAAAAGTAGCTCAGGCCCTGAGTTCAAGCCTAAGAATTGGAGAGAGAGAGAGAGAGAGAGAGAGAGAGAGAGAGAGAGAGAGAGAGAGAGAGAGAGAGATAGAAAGAGAGAGAGAGAGAGAGAGAAGAGAGAGAAAGAGAGAGAAACAGGAACTTCTAAATTTTACAGAGATAGAGAAGGAGAGAGAGGAGACAGAAAGTAATTTCTAAACTTTACAGTCTTTCTATTTCCTTACAAATTCGTCTATGTCATTCTTTCTGACAGAAGCACAGAATTCCATTGTGTAAAAATACCATATTTGATATACTCATCAACTGACGGGCATCTGGGTTGGTTCCATACCTTTGCTATAGTAAATAGTACTGTGAAAAATGTTATTGTTCTAGTGAATTTAGTATGTCCTATCTGGACGATTGGCAAGTAGTGAAATTGCTGGATCACAGGGGAGCTCTATGTTTAGTCTTTTTCGGATACTGCCATAGTGCTTTCCATAGTGGTTGAACGAGTTTGCAATCCCACCAGCCATATAGTAGTGATCCCTCCTGGCCACATCCCCTCCAGCATACGTTATTAGATTTCTGGATCTTGGCCATTCTAACTGGAGTGAGGAGGAAAAGGGAAAGAGGAACTGAAACTTTCTCTCCTTAAGATGACATAATTCTGTATTTAAAGAACTCTATAGACTCTACTCCGAAGCTGCTTGAGCTGATAAAAAACTTTGGTAAGGTAGCAGGTTATAAAATTAACCCTCAATGTCAACTGCCTTCCTATATGCCAACAAATGAGAGGAATGAGGCGAGAATCAGGATAGCAACTCATTTTGCTATCAAAGAAAATAAAATACCTAGTAATTAACTTAGAATGTAAAGCACCTTTTTGATGGAACTATAAAAACCCTGGAGAAGGAAATTAACACAAAACTGAGGAAATGCAAAAACCTATGCTCCTGGTTTGGAAGAAGTAATATTGTAAAAATGGCATTCTTGATAAGGACTATCTACAAATTCATTGCAATATTCATCAATACCCCAATGTCATTCTTTAAAGAAACAGAAGAGGAAATCCAAAATTTCACTTGGAATAATAAAAGACCCCTTATAGTCTGTCTTCTTGCATGATACATAATGTTTAATCTCACCTTCTCCACCAAAATCTCACATTTCTCATTGAGACATAGGTGGCCCTGTTTACTAGCAGCAAAGGCTGAAACGCGCAGTTTCAGGTGTCACCACTGCCTCTGTTACTGGGTAGATCCAACTCTGTCATCGATTCTGAGGTCTGCTCTGGGAGTCTTGGTCACAAGTTGTTCTGTGGCATCTGCTGCCAGCCTGTGCCTATTTGCTTCCTTTCCTCCAGCAGCCTACAACAGGGAATGAAGTTCAGGCGCTAATGCTCTCCTTCATATGTAGGGCAGGACGAGCCCAACCCTCCCTCATCTTCCTCTTCCAAGTTTTGGGAAAAAATGTGCTGGCAGAAGTCCTCAGGTTTGGGGCATGGCTGATTCACATTTTAATCCACGCTGGTCAGGAATCTGAGATCTGAGTATGGAAGTTCCAAGTCACCTAGAACAGGAAAGTCTGATAGATTCTTACTACCAAAAATAAAAACAGCTGGGAATGGAGTTTGGGCTCAAGTGGTAAAGGGCTAGTCTTGAGTACAAATGCTTAATGCCCAGGCCCTGAGTTCAGGCTCCAGCACTGCCAACAACCTCACTTGAGTGAGATTTTAGCTTTATCCATGTAGGCACATCTCACTGGAATCTTTGCTGGTAGAGATAGTCTTCATAATTTTGTCTCAAGGTAAAGGTCCTCCTGGGGTAGTACACAAAAGGTGTCATGGAGAGAGGAGCCCCACTTGCTCCAGGTTTGAAGATGGCATAGGTCAAGCCAGCATGGAGCTGGCACATCAGTCTTTTTCCTATCACCACCTACCAGTGAATGTCAAATGACATTGATTGTTGTGGGATTGTGTGATTGAAGTGCCCCATTAAGGGCAGTGTTAGCACATCCAAACTTGGATACCAGGAATGCTGAAATCTCAAAGCTAAGATTTCTGTTGGCTACAGAAATGCTGGTGTGTCTGTTATTCACTAAAAGATCAGGTGCAAAGATTCTGAAGCTTGATGCCATGTGTTTATTCCATTTAGTAAAATTAGTTTAATGCACTGTATAAGTTAAAACATTTGATAAGAGTCAGGGGTAGTGAAAACATTGACTTGAATTCAGGTGTCTGGCAGGGTAATGGGGGGGGGTGTTGGTGGCTGGGAGTATGAAGCTGGAGCTGCTATCAAACCATGGATCATGTTCCTCTTTGTCTGGGAGAAATGACTCCAAAGATGAAATTTGAATGGTGAGGAAAAGATGATGTACTCAGGAAATTTCTCCTAAACAAATGCTCATGTGGAAGTGGGATGGGGGCTGGGCATATCTGAGGCAGAGCTTAAGGGGACTTCTCATGGCGTTGAGAACGTTTCTTGCGACTTCAGGCATGCAGCAGGGTGTTTTAGATGGCCATTGTGAGATGGATGGAATAAGACTGGAGACAAGATGAATGCTGGGATCCTGCAATGCTCTTGCATGAGTGGCTGGTGGCTCACCTGAAATAAATAATTATGTCTAAAAAAGAAATCAGGAATTTGTTTTGATTAGATAATACCTGTAATCTGAGGCATATTCAGGATCCTGATCTTAGTATTGTGGTTTAAAACCAACCCAGCAAAGGGAAAAATGCATGAGACTCTTACTCCCAGTTTAGAGCAAGAACAAAGATTGAAGTAGAGCTGTGGCTCAAGAGCTAGAGTGCTACCTTGAGCAAAGAAAAGGTAAGAAAAAGCTCCAGGTCTTGAGTTCAAGGCCAGGAATGAAAGAAGGAAGGTAAAAAAAGGGAAGTATGTGAGGAAGGGAAATATATAAATGAAAGAGAGAAGGAACTAGAAATTTAAAACTAGAGAATATTTAAAAGTCATCAGTCATTCTAAGAAAAGTGTTGGAGTATGGGTTCTATATGTGGTGAACTGGAAGCCCAGCAGTGACTTGTTAACCAAAGAGTCACCATGATGAGCAAAGGATAGAAATCTGCATGAGCCTCTTAGCGGATGGAGTCACAGAAGAGAACCTCAGCTCCCATCCCATAGTTGGAAGTATATAGAGATGGGGAAGTTGGCATCACCTTGATGTCATTGTGTCCATGGAGACTGGAAGCCATGGCTCTGTGAAAGCACAATGTTCTGGTTACTGAGCTGAGAGGCTGAGGAGAGCCAAGTCCTGGCCATGAAGAAATCAGGGTGGCAGCAGAGCAACTCTGCTGCAGTGTGTGCCTGCTTGGCTGTTCTTATTCTGTGGTGGATCAGGCCGGAGCGGGTGATAGTAACTGTTTTGTGGTCACAAGCCCTTCACCAAGAGCTTCCTCTTGGATCCTCATAAGCTCCAGGGTGGCTGGTGGTGGGATGTGTGTGGGGTGGAAGTGACAGAGGGATGGACGCATGGCAAGGTGGGTGAAGAGATGAGAGCAATGATGAGAGCCCAGTTCATTGGTGTCCAAGGTTAATGTGTGGGAGGTAGAGAGGCATGATGGAAGAAAGATGGAGGCAGGGGAAGGTGGTGACAGAGTGAGGCCACATGTAGTGCCAGCCTGGCCATCATCTGAAGCCCATAGGCAGCTTCCTGATCCCTCACTTTGTCCTGCTCCTTGTGGAGGGAATGTCACGTGTACCCAGAGCTAGGGGTGGGGCAATGTTAGTAGCACCTGGAGAACCATTGGCCTCTACCTGGGTGAGGGGTGGTTATGGCTCCCATGTTGGGTGGCCTGATAGCTACGGAACAGATCTCTCCTTAGATACCACAGTCAGTGGCTGCTCTCCATCTAGGGTTAGGGCACCTGCTCAGCCATCAGGACACCCCATGCGAAGACAGAGCCCTACAATTCAGATGGCAGCACAGGGGTGAAGATGATCTCACCGTAGCCCTAGTTACATGGCTGTCCCTGCATGCAGGACAGGATGAGCTGGGGGAAGATGTTCTCTGTGTTTTTCCACAGCCTATCCCGGCCTCTTCTTGTGTCTGATTAGACCAAGAGAGTACCAGGTTCCCTCTCATAGTCCTGGTTCTTTTTCTTTTACAGTCATGAGGCTTGAACTCAGGTCCTGGGTACTGTCCCTGAGCTCTTTTGCTCAACGTTGATGCTCTACCATTTGAACCATAGTGCCATTTCCAGCTTTTCCGTTTCATGTGGATCTCTGATATCTCCAGTGCTGTGCCTGCAGGGAGGCACTCACCCCACAGACAGAGCCACCTCTGCCGTGACTGTGACTGCCCACAACCCTCACACCCACTCCTTGCACAACCCTCGACTCCAGTTTTAGCTCCTCTTGGACTGGGTGTCCAGCCTACCCCTTCCTACACTCACAAAGGGTCTACAATTGTCTTCCCAGGGTCCTTTCTTCTGCCAGACAGAGTACAGACTGTGCACATCTTGACGATCACAGAGCTCAAAGCCAAAGGCTGAGATGCAGAAGGGGGTGACCCAGTAGCTGCACAGGGCCCATGGATCATCCTGTGCATACCCCAGCCTGTGACTTCCCCCACCCCCTTGGCAGGGAAGCTCCATGCCCACATCCTGATCCCTGGTCCCCTCCAATTCCATTCTCCCTTGGATTTTGCAGACTGTCTACCATCAGGATCTAAAATTCTATTCATCACTTTATGTCCTTATCACTGATTTGCTACTTTGGCAGGATCTCCCCGTGCCTGGAGAGTGGGCAGGTCATGTACTCTCTGTGGAGAAGTTGCCCCAGGAGAAGAAATATGCACTTCATATGAGTGTTGGACAGGGCAGGAGGGCTCCCTAGGATCAGAAGCCACAGGAGGGGTGCAGATGGGGGAATGCTAGGGGCCCCAGGGGACAGTGGGAGTTAGGGCACAGTTGGTTTCTTCTGCAGGGTTCACACCGCTTCACAAACCCAACAGAATGAGGTTCACATTACAGATGTCAGAGACAGTGCAGATTGCCAATGGGCGCAGGGGTCACTGTCACCCCCAGATGCTGGCTGCATGCTGGGATGCACGCAGAGATGGTTTCAAGATCAGATACTGAGGATGTTGCAGGGTGTAACCATCCTTTTCAGATGGCTCTCTACCTCTCTTGAGCTTCATCTCTATCTTTGGCTTTTTCTTGGCAGTTAACTGGAAATGAGAGTTTCATGGACTTTCCTTTCCGGACTGGCTTCAAACAGAAGCTATGCACAGTTTTCAAACCATACCCTACTGAAGAAGGGAAGCTTGATCTTGTGCTTCACTGGGTTGCACTTTGGCTCCGTTTGCTATGCCTCACGGGAGGGGGCTCATCATTTGTAGACTAAGATCTCATGACCTTCAAAGCCAAATGCTACCTGAAAGTTCAGGGTCCCAGCCTATGTGTTGGGCCTGGGTGAATACATTCTCTGTTATGCTGGGTCATCAACCCATTTTTTAAGCTGGAAGTAGGCAGTGCCACATTTGATAAGAACATCTGCCAGAGATTGTCACCTCATGAAAGCAGATTCTAAATTTGTATTCCATTTCCTGTGGTGGAGAAATCCCCTCCAAGTTAGACAGGCTCACATCCACCTGCAGGTCACACTCCTAATGCACCCTTGAGTGTCCTCATTGTATTGGGATCTAAGTTTGTAGGGAATGCTGGTTTAGTCCATGAATTAGCTGGACAAGTGATGACAAACGTGTTGTGGATTAATATGAGAACAATTTAAGAAGCCCTGGAGGAGCATCAACCTGACCCTCTGTGGTGCTATAAATCTGATAGGATGTTCCAGACTGAGAAACAATCACATGGCTTTGTGTTTGGCATGCAGACAAGTGAGTGCATGTCTTAGCTGTCAGCCAATACAGAGGAGGACATGAATAAGTGGGTGGAAAGCATCTGTCAGACCCCTGTCTGGGGGCAGGTGGAGAGAACATAGGAAGGTAGATACCATGGCTGTGGTGGGGCCAAAAAAAGGGTAAAAGAGGCAAAGGAACCAGGTACTGGTAGCTCAAGACTGTCATCCTAGCTACTCAGGAGTTTGAGATCTGAGGATCACAATTCAAAGCCAGCCCAGGACAGAAACTCCATGAGACTCTTATCTGCAATAAACTACTGAATGCAAGAAGCTCAAGCTCAGTGACAGCATCCAGGCCTAGCGTTCAAAACCCAGGACTGGCAGAAAAAAGTATCAAAGGATAAGAAGCTGGCCAAAAGTTAGAGGGACTCTATCTTGACAAACAATACAATGGTAAGTTGCACTCAGAAGACTTGCACAAAATCTGGAAATGCCTGAGACCTATCTATGTATGTTTCCTGTTTGTCTAAATACATATGTTTATGCATTTATATATTAGTATAGAGAGACAGATCAATACATATGACTATACATATATACATAGCCAGACACTTATGGGTGGGTGGTATACTGTGTGAGAGTTTGTGTTTGTGTTTTGTGGATGGCTATCTCTGTTTAAGAAAGATAGAAAATATGTAAATATCTTTATAAAAAACTTGATAAAATATAGAGAGACATAAGCTCTTGAGGGAATCTGAAATGACAAAATTATTCACAGGCACGTTTATCCTTATGGATTCCTCAGCAAGTTTTAATTTTTTTCATTATTTTCTTTCATTTTTTGAACCAGTGCTAAGGATTTCTCTCAGGGACCAGGTGCTGCCAATTACTAATTTTCTCATGGCTGGTACAAGAGGAACTGAGCCACAGTTCCACTTTTGCCTTATTTATTCGTGCTTAACTGAAGATAAAGATTTCTATGATTTTCCCAATTGCATTTTTACAGAAGACAGCACAGATATTCATCAGGAAGAAAAACAGATTAGGATACAGGAACCTAACAACGTCCTAGTAGATTGAAGTGAGAAATATATGCAAGATGGCCTGGGTGTTTCATCTATTTGTAGAGTGCTTGGCTACCACACAAAAAGACTCCGGTTTGATTCTGCAGTACCATATACATAGAAAACTCTGGAAGTGGTGCTGTGGCTTGGTGGGACAGCTATAGCCTAAAGAAGCCTAAGAACAATGGTCAGGCTCTGACTAGCAAAAAAAATGTGCCAGAGGCAAAATGCAAGCTGAGAAAGCACTGTGAAGCAAAATGTCTTGTGAAGGGTAAGGGGAATAGTAAAAGTTAAGTTTGGATCTTACCTAAGAAAGGCTCCTTGAGCCTGAGACCAGGCTAGCACTTACGCCTAGTTAATGACTTGGGATTTGAACAAAAAGGTGTGCTGTTTACTACATCCATATGTGAGGTGGGAAGGGAGATTCAGCCTCCAGTAAGTCTTTGGGGAGGTCTTCTGTGAGCAAGCAGCTTTGGTCATTGGGCCTTGAAAGGGGAACCTACCTCCCTCACAATGGAACAGAATATGGAACCCTGGTAACCAAGCCACTGTATGTGACAACCAGCTCAAGCCAGCTCCCTTGGCCTGTGGCTCAGGAACCAGAAAGATGTTGCTGTGCTGTTGCCAAAGGTCAGGAGGCTGGGATCTCAGGAATGAGAGATATGGATGTCTCACTTGAAGAAGTAGATGCTGGATCAGTGCCACGCCTAAATTCCAGTATATCAGGCATTTCTCTAGGAAGAAAGCCAGGAAATTCCAGGGCAACTCAGATGAGGTATATTGAGAGGAAACCAATTTGAACCCGTCATCCTGCCCACAGACTACAACCTTCTTGTGTGCATTCTAGTGACTATACTGAGATTAGAGTGTGTCATTTCCAATCTACTCTATTCCAATTTCTCAGTGTGAAGTGTGGTCCCATTCCTACATTTGAAATATCCACTGTTTTGCCAACATAGTGTGATGGTAAGTCAGCTCAGACTCTGAATAAGCCTTGTAACCTATGGATCCTGGAGGAAGGCCTGTTGGAGATGCTGCTGACAAAGCTGATCCCTGCCTACCAGAAAGGTGATCTCTTTTATGTGGGAAACTTCCTGCACAATTTCAAATAGTGGAGGACAATGTAGTAGTTGCTGGAAATTCTCTTGAAAAAGTGAGTGTTCCCCCTCCAAACCCAGGTTTGCTCACCCCTCCTGGCCAAGTCTTGGAATACTTGGCTCCTCTCTGAGCCTGTTTGGTTCACTGGGGTGTTCACAGGGGAGCTAAGCATGATACAAGTGCACAAACTACTTTATTATGACTGGGACACCATGCCATTTCATTTCCCTCACAAGCTACTGGAGTCTCAACAGTGTGCTTACTGAGAAGTTGGATTTCAGGCATGAGTAAGTGGCTCCCAACTGCAGCCCTCACCTAGGTGACATCCTAGGAAATCCCATTTCCCAGTAAGAAATGAGGTGTCAGTACTAATGCGGAGGCCTGTGAAATACTGGAGTCGGAGGAAAAGCTGGGGGCTGAATCACTTTTGAGCCATCAGGGAGGGATTGTGATAGCTTTGTCTGTTAGAACCTGAAAGTATTTAAATTTTGGTTTGTGGTCCAGTGCTGCCACTTGAACCTGAACCCAGGTCTAAATGCCATCCCTTTGGTGTTCAAAAATTAGCACTGTACCATTTGAGTCATAGGTCAAGTTCTGGCTTTTTGCTGCCTAATTGAAGACAAGTGCCTTTAGAATTTTACTGACTAGACTGGCTTTCCACTGTGATCTTCAGAGCTCAGCCTGCTGGGTGGCTAAGATTAGAGGAATGAGCATTTAGTTCTTTATTTGGAGCATTCACTTATTGATTTATTTAGAGCATTTACCTAGTTAATTTAAGGTGCGTTTACTTTGGACAGATGCATAGAGGCCTCTCTCAGAAGCTTCTGGAAGTGGGGTGTAAAAGTCATCCTGTTCTCGAGTGTCTCTTACCCCCCTCCCAGCACATAAGTGCACATCTCTGCAGGACAGCCACAGCATTAGAGTCCTGCAAGAAAGAGGCTTTGGTAGAAGGCTCAGGATGGAGAGAGAAGGCTCTCACTTTCCTTGTACCGAATGTGCCCACAGCATCATGTGTTCCATCTATACGATGTGAATGGACTTCTACCCCAGTGATTTCTACGAGTTCAAGAACTGCCACACCCTGACACAAATCAAGCTCTATATGAGGCTCCACATGCCGGCTTTGGACCTGCTCTTCTAGACACATACTTTTTGAACAGCTGGAGGAATGTGCGACCAGTAAGACGAAGAAAAAGTAGAAGTCCTGGTGTGGATGCCTCAGAGCCTGTGAGTAGGAAGCCCATGTGGTCTAGATATTGGTTGGCCCTTACTTCTACAGAGCTTGGCAAAATGCCCTTTATGGGTGGTGTCAGCCAGGTAATGTCTGTCCTCTGAAAGGACTCGGGAATAAGCACTCATTAGAAAGACCCTACACCTCCTCAGTGTTCAGTCCAAACTCCAGTTCTACAGGATCGTCCATTATATCCTCATGGAAGTTGAGTGACACTTCAACTTGCAGAGTCCACTCTGTCCACTCTGTACCTATTTCCATTCTTAGGTTTGGGTCATCGTGGAAGAGCTTATCCTGAACTTCGGATGAAAAACCCACCAATGGAGCTGGTGACTGATGGAGACTGAGAATCATCACTGCACTCCAGAAAGCATGGGCCTTCTGTAGAAATTACCAAACAGGTTTAGATTCCTGTGGATTTACCTTTTGCTCTGAACCCCATGTGTGACACAGTTGAACCTGCAGATACTATGGAGGAAGAAACAGAGCAGCCAGATTTCCTTCCGTTTCCTTTCACACTCCACCCAGAGTCAGTCCATCTGAGTCAGAGTAGCACTCCACTTATTGTGCAAGCTGAAGGGGCACATGCTGGGCTCATGGAAAATGTCCCCATGGGAAGCAGCAAGGGTACTCTCAATACTGGATTCATTGGAGGAAAATGAATCCATCCTCACAGAATATCCAGACCCATCCATCTCACTAAAAGAGACTCAATCTCCATTCGACAAACCTGAATCCATCCCCCTCTTAACTCACGAAGGACATTCTGTTTCTCATGAGGAAGGAGACCCTTCTGAGGACTCTGAAGTAGAATTACTGTCTGAAGGCAACTTGGAGGCCAGTCTGGATTTAGAGCTTCCCTGTCCCCTTCCTAAAAAGACATTTCTTTATCTTGCTCTCATGATTCTTGTCAAGTATTCATTGTATTTACTCTGCTAACTATTAAACTCTCATTGTTAATATTATGGTGTGCAGTTCTTCAGTCCTTATTATACTGTGTTTTATTTTCCACTTATAATGTGAGACCTCAGACACCTAGGTCCTGGGTGGGCCAAAAACCAGACAGGTCTGGTCCCATAGAAGACAACCTTACTGGATATACAGGGAACTATGAAATGCATGGAATCACCAGGAATCCAGGCCAGGCCTCCATGGAAAGACAAGTCAGCTACCAAAGCTTAAGGACAGAGCAGATGCCTGGAAATGTGTTTTGTCAATCGGGAGAAGTGCCAGAGTAACTGTAATATTATGTGGGACTCTGTTCTGTGAGTTCAAGTCTGTTTATAGATCCATTGTGCTTTGTACAAACATTTAAGAAAATTAAAACTCCGCAATAGCATCAAAAATCTACTTTGGCTTTGAATGTGGCCTAGTTGTAGAGTGCTCGCCTAGTATACAAGAAGACCTTGATTCAATTCCTCGGCACTGCATACACAGAAAAAGCAGATGGGGCACTGTGGCTCAGGTGTCAGAGTGCCACCCTTGAACAAATGTTGCCAAGGACAGTTCCTGGTCCCTCAGTTCAAGCCCCAGGACTAGCCAAACAAGAAATCATACCATTTTCCACACATTTGGAAATAAATCTGTTTTATCTAACCCTACTTCTTTTTTGCCAGTCCAGGGTGTGTGCCACCAAGCCAAACTACTGGCCCCCAACCTTACTATTTTTAATCATTTAATTTTTTTACATAATCATATTTCATGCTGTCTGAATACCATACACAGTATGTTTAGTGTAATAATGTTAAAGGTAAAACATGAGAAATTAATAACTAAAATTCCTTTTTATTAGTTTTGTAGCATTTCTACAATTCTATGAGAAAAATTACCTAGAATGTTTATTTTAGAGTTTAAATAATCCATTTTGATAAATATATCAACCTACATCATTTATTTGAATACATTTTAAACTATTTTTTTCAGGAATGAAAATACATATATATTTGTTGTACATGAAATTTATGACTTGGGGGGAAGGGAAAGAGAAAAGGGGGAGGGGGTAACAGTGTTTACAAGAAATGTACTCATTACATATGTAACAGCAATCTCTTTGTATATCACCTTGACAACAAATTTTTTGAAAAGTACAATAAGTTTAAATGTCTACTTTGGGCAGAATTTTTTTTTGCCAGTACTGGCCTTAGACTGAGGACCTGAGCACGAACCTTGTTTTTGTTTTTGTTTATTCTTGAGGCGCAAGTTCTATCACATGTGCCACAGCACCACTTTTATCTTTTTTTATCTATGTTGTGCTGAGCAAGTGAACTTGGGTCTTCATTCATGCTCGGCAAGAACTCTTCCACTAGGCTTAACTTATGGCCCAAGTGGGAAGGAAGTTTTCCATAAAATATGTAGGATATATGTACACTAAGGAAAAGCCATCAAAAATAGAAGAAAAAGTATATACTTAGATAACGACATGCCAGTATTATGGCAGATCTCTGTAATTCTAGCTTCAAGAGTGGCCTATTTGGACCGGGAGTTGGATGGCTGAAGTAAAGTGCTATCCTTGAGCAAGCCCTAGGACAGTGCTCTGGCCATGAGTTGAAGCCATAGGACATGCAAAAAATAATAATTTAATGCCCGTGACTGGTGGCTCACCCTGGTAATCCTAGCTACCCTGGAGGATCGAGGTTCAAAGACGCCCCAGGCATAAAAATCTGTGAGAATCTTATTTCCAAATAATCCAGAATATTCAAAATGACAATGTGCCTCAAGTGATAGAGCTCTTGCCTTGTGCTGAAGAGCTTAAGGTAAACATCCAGGCCCAGAGTTCAAGCCCCATGAGTGAAAAAAAGAAAAAGAAAAAGAAAGCCCTTATCTAAGGCTGGAGTGCACACTAGTGGTAGTTTGCTTGCCTAGTATGCACAAAGCCCTGTGTTCAATTACTCTGTACCACTTACACCAAAAAAAAAGCTGGAAATTATCTCAGAAGTTTGGGTTTGATCACAGTTCAAAGCCAGGCCAGACACTAAAGTCCATGAAACTGTTACTTCCACTTAAGCACCAGAAAACCAGAAGTGACACTGTGGCTCAAGGTGTTTAAGGTTGTAGCCTTGAGCTGAAGAGCCCAGGGACACTGCCCAGGTGCACAATTAAAGTCTTACAACCAAAAGAGAGAGAGAGAGAGAGAGAGAGAGAGAGAGAGAGAGAGAGAGAGAGAGAGAGAGAGAGTCAGACAGAGACAGAGAGACAGAGAGACAGAGAGAGAGAGACAGAGAGACAGACAGACAGAGACAGACAGAGAGAGAGAGACAGAGACAGAGACATCAAACAGTCAGGCACTGCTGGCTGAAGCTTGCAATTCTAGCTACTATGGAGGCTGAGATTGGAGGATCTTGGTTCCAAGCCCAAAGCAAGCCAGGACACATATGTTTGTGAGACTTACATCACCAATTAACTACCAGAAACCAAAAATGGAGCTGTAGAGGAAGAGCACTAGCCTTGAGCTGAAGAGCTCTGGAACAGTGTCCAGGCCCAAAGTCCAAGCACCATGACGAATCAATAATAAAAAAAGAAGATAGCTAATAGTAATGATGAATAATTTTGGGCTGGGAGTTTGGCCTAGTGGTAGAGTGCTTGCCTAGCATGCACGAAGACCTGGGTTCAATTCCTCAATACCACATACATAGAAAAATGCTGGAAGTGGTGCTGAGGCTGAAGTGGTAGAGCCCTAGCCTTGAGAAAATATAAGGACAGTGCTCAGTCCCTGAGTTCAAGCCCAGGACTGGCCAAATCAAAAGTAGTAGTGCACTGGCATTGAACTGAAGATCTGAGGAACAGCCCAGGCACAGAGTTCAAGCACCGCAAACAACAACAACAAAATCTATGAAATGGCAGTGGTGGTTTTAAGCTAAGCAAAAATAGAGTAGAAACTGGTAAAATACATATTTGTGTGTAAGCAAAATAGCCAGACTTATGCATTAGAACAGGATAGCAACTTGAAAAAAATTTTGTTTTCCATCTCACTAGGTCCTGTCTCTTAATTTATTCAAGTAAGTAAAATGCTGGGTTTTATAATCATTGCTCTGAATATCAGAAAATCATAATATCTCTCATTAACCAACAAAGACCAGGAACTGAGGCTTCGTTCAAATGGCAGAGTATCAGGCAAGAGAAGAAAAAATTGAAGTAAGAACTTTAAGTTCTTGATCCAGAACCTGCATAGTAACAGAGCAGCAGCCTGGTGATGGTACCTCACACCTATAATCTTAGCTACTCAGGACGCTAAGATCTCAGAATCAAACTTTAAAGCCAGCCCAAGTACCCAGTTAACTGCCAGAAAAAACAGAAGTGGCACTGTGGCTCACAGATTAAAGCACTAGCCTTGAGCTGAAGAGCTCAGGGACAGTGCCCAGGCCCAGAGTTCAAGCCCCACAATTGACAACAATCAAACAAGCAAACAAAACTCACAAAGAAGCCTGCAGACCACAGTGGTTCTGCTGAGTCTCTTCTCTATGGGGATCAGGAAACATTTCACTTTTTCTGTCTCTTCCCATCTCAACATTCATACTAAAATAAGACTGTGTTGAAAGTTTCAATTTATAAAAATGTTTTTCATGAAGCACCCTGAAATATTCATCGCTTATATCTCAATTGAAGATAGTTGATTTGGGGCTGCATTGGTAGAGTGCTAGCCTTGAGCAGAAAAGGTCAGGGATACAGCTGAAGCACTCAGTTGAAGACCCAGTGCCAACACACAAAAGAAATTATGCACTTTATACATATTTTCTAATTTCTTAATGAATTTTTCAGTCTGTATAAATATAGGGTACATTCCTTTTTACTTAAGTAAGATTGCTCTTTTTTTTTCTTTTTGCCAGTCCCAGGGCTTGGACTCAGGGCCTAGACATTTTCATTGGACTCGCTTGCCCAAGTTGAGTGCTCTGCCTCTTGAGACACAGCGCCACTTCTAGCTTTTTTCTGAGTATGCGGTACCAGTGAATAGAACCTAGGTCTTCATGCATTCTAGGTGAGCACTCTACCATTAGGCTACATTCCCAGGCAGTGAGATTCCTCTTACAGTCATTGTATGTTCACAGAGTTTGATCTCACACACTGTAGGGCCCTGGTTGGCTTTGACCTGTGATCCTAAGCCCTGAGCCTCCTAAGTAGCTGAAATTAAGTTGTGAGCCAGCATGATGGCTTCCATTCTTTTTTCTACAAAAATATATATAGTTATCTAAAATATATCTATAGCTGAAAAAAATTAATCTCTCCCAAACAAATCTTCAAAGAAACAACCATCCTATTAAAAGGTGGGCTAAAGACTTAAAAGAGTATTCTCTGAAGAAAAAATTAAAATGGGCTTTAGACACATGAAGAAATGCTCCATATCTCTAGCAATAAGGGAAATGAAAATCAAAACAACTTTGAGATTCCACCTGACTCCAGTCAGAATGGCCATTATCAAAGAATCTAATAAGAGATACGGGTGGGGAAGTGACCAGGGGGGATCACACCTACACTGTTGTTGTGAGTGTAAACTCGTTCAACCCGTAGGGAAAGCAGTGTGGTGGTTCCTCAAAAGACTGAACATAGAGCTCCCCTATGATCCAGCAAATCCACTACTTGGCATCTACCCAGCTGTCCAGATAAAACGGCATACTAAAGCCACTAGCACAATGATGCTCACTGCAGCACTATTTACCATAGCAAAGATATGAAACCAACCCAGATGCCACTCAGTAGATGACTGAATCAAGAAGATGTGGTACTTATACACAATGGAATGCTATGCTGCCATCAGAAGGAATGACATCGCCCCATTTGTAAGGAAATGGAAAGACTTGGAAAAATTCATATTAAGTGAAGCAAGCCAGACCCAAAGACACAAAAGCTCAATGGTTTCCCTCATTTGTAATAATTAGTTCACATCTAGGACTCTCCTAGCAGAGGATTACAATAACTCAAAAACCTAGGTATATAAGGTCATATAGGATGAGACTAAATGAAAGGATCTCTAGGATATGGGAACAAGAGCTCTATCTTGTGTCATGGTTGCTCTTAATCTTGTGTGATTTTTGTCCTTAATCTACTATGTTATTTCTCATCTCTTATTTTGCCCTTTAGTTAATGTCAGATTGTTACTGTATCTGATTTTTTCCCTGGCATATTGTATATATGTTTATTTGTTTATGTCAAATAGGAAAGGCAAGGGGGGAAACAAGATGATTGGGAAGGGGAGGGGAGAGGGAACTGGGGACAAAAACATGAGGAGTGGAATAAATGTGTGAGAAGTAATGCAGTCCACTACCTGTAAATGTAATCGTAACCCCTCTATACATTACCCTGAAAATAAAAAAGAGACTATAAAAATATCTGTAGAAAATGAAGCTGGATGATGGAAATAACCAGATGCCCTACTACAAAAAATGTGATACACGCATGCACACACACACACACACACACACACACACACACACACACACACAATGGAATGATACATAGCCAACCGACAAGATAAAATAATGGCATTCTCGGGGAAGTGGATGAAAAGGAAAAAAATCATATTAAGTGAAGTAAGCCAAACTCAAAGGAACATAAGCCCAAGACTCTCCCTCATTTGTCAAATTCAGTAGAAACCTTGGGCTCTGCTACCACAGATTTACAATAGAACAAAATCTAGAGACATCGTGACAAATAGTATGACACTAAATGTAAGGACCTCCAAGATAAAGAAACAAAACTCATGTAATGAGTGATTGTTGTCCTAAATGAACTATGTGATCTCTTATCTCTTTTGCTATCCCTTGGTTATATCATATTGTTACAATATTTCACCTTGTTTTCTGATATATTTCATATGTGCCTAATTGGTTATTTGAAATTGGATAGGGAAGGGGGGAAATGAACATGAGTGGGGGTAAGGGAAGGGAAATGGGGACCATATCATTACATGGGGTATCAAAGTTTGAGAAGTAATGCACCTTCTATCTGGTGAATATAATGTAACCCTTCTATAAATTACAATAAAAATAAATACATAAAAAGAAGAATTGCACAGAAAAAATAATAATGGCATTTTTGGGGTAGTGGATGAAATTAGAGTGAATCCTGTTGAGTGAGATAAGTCAGGACCAAGAAACAAAAGGTACATGGTATCCTTAATATACGGATATTAGTTTCAAACAGTAGTAGAGCGATGATTGAATAGTTGATACCCAAAGTTCTGGACATCATTTTGGAGATATAAACATAACTACATAGACATAAAAATCTAGGATAGACTATACACTCTATAGACATGTGTTTTATTATAGATTAATCTGTATCTATGACATACAAAGACTCCGCTTAATTTTTACTATATTCTAAAATTTATGTGCCAGTGATTGTATAGCGATTCCCTTCTTGAATACTTGTTGGTTAAACATGACATTTGAAATATGATGTAAAATTCAATGTTAATAAAATTTTTAAAAAAAGAGGCTAGAGGTAAATACCACTAATGTACTTGCTCTAAGTGGTATAGAAATTTTGTTAATGAATCAAGGAGTTTTATTACATCTTTATGCAATTATTTTAGTTCTGAGTGTTCTACAGTCAATGATACTTCTGGAAAGATGATATAGCTGACTGTGTAGATGGTAAGAAGACATACTGGCCTAAACGTAGAATAAAGCATTGGTAAGTGGCTGTTAGCTGTCCAGATTCTACTGGAATATGTGGAATGAATTTATTAAGCACAATGCAGGCTCTTAGTCAGATTAGGATCAAGATTATGTGGTTCCATGAGATGAATGAGGAAAGCTCAGAAAAATCTACTAAGATATCCAGATATACTTTTGAAACTAAGGTATCTGGACTCCTTTTTTTTTTCTTTCTTGGTGGGGAGCTTGAACTTTGGACCTGGGCAAGTCTCTTAGTTCTTTTTCCTCAAGGCTAATACTGTACCAGTTTTAGCCACAACTCCACTTAGTTTTTGGGTGAATAAGTGGAGAGAAGAATCTTACAGTTTTTTTTGTTTTCGTTTTTTTGCTTGCAAAGGCTTTGAGTCACCTTCTCCCTGGCTAGTAGATTGACAATTATGACCCTCCAGCGCCTGGCTAGTGAGTTTTTGAAAATTGGACTTTCTTCCAAATCACGTAACTGGTTCCTAGCAAAGTTTTGAAGACTGACTTAAATGTGACAGATTTTTGTCACTTGGAGACACTCTGTGCTGAACGTTAGAAATCTACCAGCTGAGTCACAGTGGCACTTCCAGTTTTTGTTTATGTGGAGCTGAGGAATGGAATCCAGGGTTTCATACATGCTAGGCAAGCTACATTTTCAGCCCAAGGTTTTATGTTTTGTTTTTTCAGTGTTGTTGTTTCTAAGTACTGTATGATATTCTTTCATTTTCTTTGCTTTTTACCTCTTTTCTTCTTTTTCCCTTTAGTTTTATTCTCTGTAGTCACTGTGTTGAATTCGGGTACCCTGTGTCTTGTACATAGGTTTATGTGATTTGGCAAAAGGAAAGGGTATAATAAAATGGTAAAAAAAAAAACAAAGGAAAAAATGTGTACCAATTGAATAGTGATATTTGGAAGACACTAAACGGAAATGAACAATCTGGGTGGAGAGGGGGCTGAGGGTAGGAAAACAGAGAAAAATGAGGGAGGGGATAACAATTTTCTTAAGAAATGTGTTCATTACTTATGTAACCATATGCCAACTATATATTGACTTAACAAAAAAAATTAACTTAAAAAATAATTTAGCCGGGTATGGTAGCTCACACTTGTAAATGTAGCTATTCAAGAGGCTGGGATCCAAGGATAGCAGTTCAAACTCAGCCTGGGCACTGAAGTCCATGTGACTCTTATCTCCAATTAACCACCAGAAACCCAGAAGTGGCCATATGGCTCAAGGGATAGGGCAGTAGTCTTGAGCTGAAAAGCTCAGTGGCAAGACCCAGGTGCAGAATTGCAGTTCCATGACTTGAATGATGATTGATACTAGCCAGGCTCTGTGCGCTCACACTTGGAAAACTATCTACACAGAATCAGGTTTGAATCCAGCCCAAACAAATTGCATGATATTCTGATTTACAGTTCATTACCAAAAATCTGGAAGTGGAGCTGTGGATCAAGTGGTAGAACACTAGCCTGAAGCAAAAAAAACATTTAAGGACAGTTCCCAGGCCCTGGGTTCAAGTCCCAGGACTTGCATGAAACAAACAAAATGTGACGCTGAGTCCTCCATCATTTGGTGTTATAGTTCAATATTCTTGATATGCGTCTTAGAAATTAAGTCCCTAGCAAGTACTCTCCCCTGAAATTCTGCTTCATAGCTGATTCATAGAATTTCAGCATCATTACTATCACCTTCCCGTTAGCATAGCAGTCGACTACTGAAAATTTGAAGAAAACCTTTGAGTAATCCTAATAAATCTGTGTATCATTTGCACACACATCAAATCAGCAGCAGCTATGTTCTACTATTATCTAAATGTATTTAATCCCTTCTTGAGATAATGAGCCTTAAAGAGTAAAACATATGAAATAGTTATGAAACTAACAGTCACAATTCTTCTAACTAATATTGTAATATAAGTTTATAAATGCAAGGACTATTCTGAAGTGTGCAGAAGATAGCTTCAAATTATAATATTCTCATGAAGTATAGTTTTTAGAAACATGTTGCTTGCTTTGGGAAAGCAAAGGCAAGGAAAAATGATATAGGTAAGTTCCCTATTTATCAGAAGGAAAATACTATTGGGTTTAGATCAACTTCATTCATTCCGTGCTGCTGAAAAAAATATTTGCAATTCCTGAGGCCAATCACTTCATTGTGATGCATAATCAGCCAGCTTAGATCAATCTTCCAAAAAAGGAAAGGAACAAATGAGAAGCAATTAAGGTTTCCAAAATGAACCAGGTGGTGGTGGCAGCTCACACTTGTTTTTCTATCTACTCAAGGCCTGAAATCCAAGGATCTGGATTAAGTCTGTCTGGGATGAAAATATTCCTGTCTGAAACATCATCTCTGTTATCACAGTCCAGCTGAAACACTCTGCCCAACAGGTTCCAAACACCAAAGGCCATCTCCTTTCTGAAATACTAGCAAACTTACTCACACATTATTTCCTCTTTGGGAGATAGTTGAAACATGTACCAGAAACATTTCCCTGGCTTCAGAGTAGAAGTGGAATTATATATTCACTAGAAGCCCATCTAGTAAATTACAGTCAATCATCTTTCCTCACATCTTGTTAGTTAAATTGAACAATGAGTGTTTGAATCAGAAGCGCTGTGTATGAGCATACAGGTTGTAAAAGTACTGTAATCCTAGCTACTCAAGATAAGCTGAGACCTGAGGATTCCAGTTCAAAATCAGCCATGCAATAAATTCCATAAGATTTTTACCTCTAATTAACCAGCAAAAAACAGAGCGTTGAATTGTGGTTAAAATGCCACAGCCTAAGCTTTGCATAAAAGTGCTAAGGGGTAGCATCCAGGATGCCCACTCTCTCCACTCCTTTTTAACATAGTACGAGAATTCCTAGGCAGTGCAATAAGGCAAGAAGCAAGCATAAAGGGGATCCAAGTAGGGAAAGAGGAAATAAAACTATCCCTCTTTGCAGATGACATGATTCTGTATTTAAAGTATCCTATAGACTCTATTCCCAAGCTCCTTGAGCTGGTTCGAAGCTTTGGAAGGGTAGCAGGCCATAAAATCAACCCTCACAAATCAACTGCCTTCCTTTACGCCAACAGTGAGAGGAACGAGGCAATAATCAGGAAAGAAACTCCTTTCACAATAGCCTCAAAGAAAATAAAGTACCTAGCAATTAGCTTAACTAAGAATGTAAAGGACTGTTTAGATGAAAACTTTAAAACCCTAAAAAGGAAATTAAAGCAGAACTAAGGAAATGGAAAAACCTCCCATGCTCCTGGATTGGAAGAATCAACATTGTGAAAATGACAATCTTGCCAAGGGCTGTCTACAAATTCAATGCAAAACCCATCAACATCATTCTTAAAAGAAATTGAAGAGGCAATTCAAAATTTCATATGGAATAATAAAAGACCCCGTATAGCAAAAACACTTCTTAGCAGAAAGAACAGCGCTGGAGGAATTTCAATTCCAAACTTTAGACTCTATTACAGAGCTATAATTCTCACAACAGTTTGGTACGGGCACAAGAACAGGCCTGAAATCCAATGGAATAGAACTGCGGACCCAGATATTAAACCGCAGACCTATGGCCACCTAATCTTTGACAAGGGAGCCAAAAAAATAGAATGGAAGAAAGATAGCCTCTTCAACATGTTGTGCTGGCAGAACTGGTTAAGCACCTGCAGAAATCTAAAGTTGGATCCTTCTTTGTCACCTTGCACTAGAATTAACTCCAAATTGATCAAAGACCTGGAGGTAAAAGCTGACACACTGAAAAGTTGAGGGGAAGGAATAGGAGATACACTAGGCCTCCTTGGCACAGGTCGAAACTCTCTTAATAAGAACCAAGAATCACTAAAAATCAGAGGAAGGCTGGATAAGTGGGACTGCATTAAACTGCAGAGCTTTTGTATGGCAACGGATATAGCTAGTAAACTAATCAGGAAGCCTACAGAGTGGGAGAAGATCTTCACTAAACAAACAACGGACAAAGGCCTCATATCTAAAATATATCAACAACTCAAAAAATTGAATCACTCCAAAACTAACCTCCAAAGTAACAAACATCCCATTATAAATGGGCCAAAGACTTAAAGAGAGTCTTCTCTGAAGAAGAAACAAAAATGGCCTATAGACACATGAAGAAATGGTCCACATCTCTGGTCATAAAAGAAATGCAAATCAAAACAAGTCTAAGATTCCACCTCACTCCAGTTAGAATGGCCAGAATCAGGAAAACGAATGACAACAGATGCTGGAGGGGATGTGGCCAGGAGGGATCACTACTACACTGTTGGTGGGAGTGCAAACTCGTTCAACCACTATCGAAAGCAGTGTGGCAGTGCCTCAAAGGCTAAACATAGAACTCCCCTATCACCCAGCAATTCCACTACTTGGCATTTACCCAACAATCCAGAAACAAGGGCATACTAAACCCACTAGCGCAACAATGTTCATTGCAGCACTATTCACCATAGCAAAGATATGGAACCAAACCAGTTGTCCCTCAGTTGATGAGTGGATCAACAAGTTGTGGTATTTGTACACAATGGAATTCTATGCTGATGTCACAAAGAATGACATCGCCCCATTTGTTAGGAAATGGAAAGACTTAGAACAAGTCATATTAAGTGAAGTAAGCCACTCAAAGAACTTGGCTCAGTGGTTTCCCTCATTCGTCATAATCAGTAGAAACCTTGGCCTCCACTGGCAGAGATTTGCAATAGAGCAAAAGGCCATATATAAGGCCATATAATGTGAAGCTAATTGAAAAGACCTCCAGGATATTGAAACAAAAGCCACATAATAAATGATTGTTGTTCTTAATGTACTATGTTGTCTCTCATCTCCTTTGATGTCCCTTGGTTATCCCATATTGGTATAGTATCTCACTTTGTTATCTGATATATTGAATTTATTTGTATTTGGATATTTGAAATTTGATAGGGAAGGGGGGAAAACCACGGCCGGTGGGGCTTGTGGGGTTGGAGGGAAATGGGTACCAAACATGTGAAAGGGTGTCAATGTATGTGAATTAATGCACCTTCTATCTGGCAAATATCATGTAACCCTTTTACTAATTACAATAAAAAAATTTAAAAAGAAAGAAAGTTGTAGTGTGTGGGGAGGATTATGGGGTCAAATACATTTCTTCTTAAAAATATACCTCATCTGGTTGCCCTGGATTTTCCTGGCCGTCTTCTTAGAGAAAGGCCTGTTATACTGGATTTGTGGCTTGGCAATGATCTAGCCTGTACGTCTTCGAGTAAGACATCCACAACTTCCATGCCTGAGACTCGAGTTTCCTGACCTTTGGCAACAGCACAGCAACATCTTTCTTCCTCCTGAGCCACAGGCCAAGTGAGCTGGCTTGAGTTGGTTGTTAGTTACAGTGGCTTGGTTACCAGGGTTTCATATTCTGTTCCATTGTGAGGGAGGCAGGGTCACCTTTCAGGGCCCAATGACCAAACATCCTTGCTCACAGAAGACCTCACCAAAGACATACTGGAGGCTGAATCTCTCCTCCAATCTCACAATATACATGTGGATGTAGTAAACAGCACACCTTATTTGTCCAATCCCAATGTCTTCCACTAGGCCCAAATACCAGTCTGGTCTCAGGCTCAAGGAGCCTTTCTTAGGTAAGATCCAAACTTAAGGGTCAATATTGCCCTCATCCTTTACAAAACATTTGCTTCACAGTGCCTTCTCTGCCTGCATTTTGCCCCTTGTCGATTTTTTTTTGTTTTTGCTAGTCTTGGGACTTGACCTCAGAGTGTGAACATTGTTCTTGGGCTTTCTTTAGGCCTTAGCTGTCCCACCGAGCCACAGCACCACTTGCAGCGTTTTCTATGTATGTGGTAATGAGGAATCAATCCTGAGGCTTTTTGAGTGGTAGCCAAGGACTCTACCACTAGGTCAAACACACAGGGCATCTTGCACATATTTTTGACGTCAATCTACTAGGATATTATTAGGTTTCTGTATCCTAATCAATTTTTTCCTGATGATTAGCTTTGCTGTCATGTGTAAAAAATGCAAGAGGGAAAAACACAGAAGAATTAGTGAAATTAAAAAAAAGCATTACACACATAGATAAGTGTTCATTCTTTGTAGGAGAAAGGATATTTTGATATGATGATGATGACTTTATAATTACTATGTCAGGGTTGAGAGTTTGGCATAGTGGTAGAGTGCTTGCATAGCATCCATGAAGATCTGGGTTTGATTGCTCAGTATCACATAGATAGAAAATCTAGATGTGGCACTGTGGCTCAAGTGGCAGAGGGCTAGACTTGAGAAAACCCGAGGACAGTGCTCAGGCCCTGAATTCAAGCCCCAAGACTGGCAGAAAGATAAAAGAAAATAAAAATGCTTTTTATGAGCTAATTCACTCACAGCATTGGCTTCTGAAATCTTTGCTTCTGCATCTTGTGAAATACCCCTTTCGCTCAACATAGACAAGAAAAACAGATCCATCCCATGGTCCACTTTGAGGCCACTGGTTGGCCTAAGAGCTAGTCGTGCAGCAACACATAAGTTTTATTCTAATACTTTCCAAACTTTGTACTCAAATATGCTACCTACTTACCAACTTAGGTCAGTTATCCTTATGCTATACCTTTTCTTCATGACTACAATATTCTTACACTCCTATGTTAATCCTCTTGTACCTCCCCTGACCTCTCTCATTCTTTTTTTCTATCTCTGGACCTCTGCTGGTCTTTCAACCCTTATACTGCACGGATCTACACTTGATGGCTGTTGAGCAATATTGTACATGTATGTGGTTAATTATTCTCTCGGCTCAGAGGGACTTAAAGACAATGGAGATTGGATTGAGAGGCTTATTGTTTTGGGTATAAATCGTTTATCAATGGTTGTATTAGACTGGTCTGTAAGTGCACAAAAAGAATGAGTGATAATACCAATCAAAACTTGTGAACATCTAGTGTCTGCCAGCTACAGAGGTCTAGGTTGGTTATATCTGAAAAACTATAATCGTATTTAGTAGTAATCTTGCTCCCATTTTCAAATGGGCAGAACAAGAAACTCAAGAAAAATGTCAAATCAAGAAACAACATCCCCCACCCAGTGTAAACAGACAATGGAACACTCACTGGCAAACCTAGAGGAGAGTCTTCCAAGTGCTACACAAATGCAATTGATAAACATCATTAATGGAAAATGTGAAAATATAAAGAAAGAGATAATGGAGGAAGCCATAGCTGAACAAGAGGAAACCATAAACAAGGTGATAAGTGAAAAAGAAGAAGCCGTAAAGGAGGCCATAATAAAGGTTTTTCAAAGAAAGATGGATGAATTCATAGAATCCACAAGTACAAACATAACCAAACTCCAGCAAATGTCCAAAGAAAATAAAGCTACTGAGCTAACCACTCAAAAGAAAATCAAGGAGAAAGAAATCAATACATGATCTAAAACAAGAGATGCAAGGCATCAAAAGTGAGCAATTAGAAGCAAGGGAGATGAAAAATAAAGTAGATAGATTTGATAGCATGTTAGACAATGCAGAGGAGAGAATTTCCGGGGCTGAAGATAATTTAGGTATTATAGAGAAAGAACAGAAAATGAGTCAATCCAAATCTAGGAAAAATGACAGAGCGCTTCAGGATGTCCAAGATACAATTAGGAAGCCTAATTTAAGGCTAGTTGGTATTGAGGAGGGCGTGGAGAAAGAGGTCAATGGTATTGGAAATATACTTCAGGGAATCATCTCAGAGAATTTCCCAAATATCCAGACGGGCAGGCCCATCCAGATACGAGAAGCTTTTAGAACCCCAAACAGGCCTGACCAACAAAGAACATCCCACCGCCACATTGTGATCCGAACTGGACCAATAGAAACGAAAGAAAAGATCCAAAAGGCAGCCAGGGAAAAGGGATCAGAAACCTATAAAGGCAAACCGATCAGAATAACCCCAGATTTCTCAGCAGAGACCATGCAAGCACGAACTGACTGGAAGCATATATGTCATGCCCTTAAATCAAATAACTACCAACCAAGAACACTGTAGCCAGCTAAGCTCTCATTCATAACTGAGGGAACAGTGAAAACATTCCATTTCAGGGAAAAGCTGCAACAATATGTCGAAACAAAACCAACACTACAGAGAATTCTCAAAGATGCTCTATACATTGAAAACCAAAATAAACGCAATATAGGGAAAGAAATGGCACCTAAAGAGCAAAACATCTAAGGACCACAAGAACTGTCAAGACACAGGCCCTACTAAAAGCTTTTAAAAATGGTAGGAACTATTAATATCTCTCAATCCTAACTCTCAATATCAATGGACTTAACTCTCCAATTAAATGGCATAGGCTGTCTAGTTAGATCCAAAAGCAAGAGCCATCGTTCTGCTGTCTTCAAGAGACACATCTTACCCAAAAACAATCATCTTTTAAAAGTGAGAGGTTGGAATAAACTCTATCAAGCTAACTGCCCCCATAAACAGGCTGGAGTTGCCATCCTCATATCAGATACAATACACTTCAAACTAAAATTAGTAAGAAAAGACAAACTACTAAAGGGATCTTTCCTCCAGGAAGACATAACGATCCTAAATATTTACAAACCCAATCCCGGAGCTCCAAACTTCATCAAGCAAACTTTACTTACACTGAAACCATAAATAGATCGAAATACAGTGATTGTTGGGGAGTTTAACACACCACTCTCACCTATGGACAGATCAATAAGGCAAAAACTCAACAGAGAAACCTTAGAACTGAACAACTATATAGACCAACTAGATCTAACAGAAATCTGCAGAATATTCCACCCAGTAACAACACAATATACGTTTTCCTCAGCAGCACATGGAACATTTTCCAAAATAGAACACATCTTAGGCCATAAAACAAACCTGGACAGATTCAGAAATTATTCCATGCACACTCTCAGACCATAAAGGCATCAAATTGGAGCTGAACACACATCTCCACCAACGAAAACCCTGTAACTCATGGAGACTGAACAACACATTGTTGAATCAAAAACAATGGGTAATCGAAGAGATCAGAACAGATATCCAACTGTTTATGAAATTAAACAATAAGGAGCACACAAATATCAACTCCTTAGGGACACAACAAAGGCAGTACTCAGAGGAAAATTTATAGCGCTGAGTGCCTAGAACAGCAAGTTGGAAAAATGGCAAACCAACTAGTTAATGTCCCACCTTAAGCTCCTGGAAAAAGAGCAACAAACGAACCCTAAACCCATTAGGAGAAACCAAATTATTAAAATCAAAGCAGAATTAAATGATTTGGAATAAAAAAAAACTATAGAAAGAATCAACAAAACAAGGAGTTGGTTCTTTGAAAGAATTAACAAAATTGACAAGCCCTTAGCAAATCTTACCCAAAAAAGAAGAGAGCATATCGACATAAACAAAATCACAGATGAAAATGGTAATATCACGACAGAAATTACCAAGATCCAGAATATCATGAGGGAATACTTCTCAAAACTTTACGCCAACAAATTTGAGAATCTAGAAGAAATGGATGAATTCCTAGACAATATTAACATACCCACACTGAACCAAAAAGAACTAAGCCAACTCAACAGGCCTATTTCAAGCTCTGAAATAAAAATGGCAATTAGAGAACTTCCACCTAAGAAAAGCCCAGGGCCAGATGGATTCACAGCTGAATTTTATAAGGTCTTCAAAGCAGAGCTCACACCAATACTCCTCAAGCTCTTCAACGAAACTGAAAATGAAGGTTCCTTACCAAACTCATTCTATGAAGCCAGTATAACCCTCATCCCCAAACCAGACAGAGATTCCTCAAAGAAAGAGAACTATAGACCTATATCTTTGATGAACATCGATGCAAAACTTCTCAACAAAATACTGGCCAACCGTCTACAACAACTCATCAAAAAATTATACACTATGATCAAACTGGATTCATCACAGGGAGGCAAAGCTGGTTCAACATACGCAAATCAATTAATATAATTCAACACATCAACAGGAGCAAAGACAAAAATCACATGATAGTCTCAATAGATGCGGAAAAGGCGTTTGACAAGATCCAACACCCGTTCATGTTAAAAGCTCTGGAGAAACTAGGAATCCATGGAACATTCCTCAATGTAATAAAGGCTGTGTATGAGAAACCTACTGCTAGTATTACACTTAATGGTGAAAATCTAAAGCCATTCCCTCTAAAATCAGGAACGAGACATGGATGCCCACTCTCTCCACTCCTTATTAACATAGTACTAAAATTCCTAGGCAGTGCAATAAAGCAAGAAGCAAGCATAAAGGGGATCCAAGTAGGGAAAGAGGAAATAAAACTATCCCTCTTTGCAGATGACATGATTCTCTATTTAAAGAATCCTATAGACTCTACTCCCAAGCACCTTGAGCTGATCCAAAGCTTTGGAAGAGTACCAGGCTATAAAATGAAGCCTCAAAAATCAACTGCCTTCCTTTATGCCAACAGTGAGAGGAACGAGGAAATAATCAGGAAAGAAACTCCTTTCACAAAAGCTTCAAAGAAAATAAAGTACCTAGGAATTAGCTTAACTAAGAATGTAAAGGACCTTTTTGACGAAAACTTCAAAACCCTAAAAAAGGAAATTAAAGCAGAACTAAGGAAATGGAAAAACCTCCCATGCTCCTGGATTGGAAGAATCAACATTGTGAAAATGACAATCTTGCCAAGAGCTATCTCCAAATTCAATGCAATACCCCTGAACATCCCAATGTCATTCTTTAAGGAAATAGATGAGGCAATCCAAAATTTCATATGGAATAATAAAAGACCCCGTATAGCAAAAACACTTCTTAGCAGAAAGAACAGCGCTGGAGGAATTTCAATTCCAAACTTTAGACTCTATTACAGAGCTATAATCCTCAAAACAGCTTGGTACTGGCACAGGAACAGGCCTGAAGACCAATGGAATAGAACTGAGGACCCAGATATTAAACCACAGACCTATGGCCACCTAATCTTTGACAAGGTAGCCAAAAAAATAGAATGGAAGAAAGACAGCCGCTTCAACAAGTTGTGCTGGCAGAACTGGTTAAGCACCTGCAGAAAACTAAAGCTGAATCCTTCTTTGTCACCTTGCACTAGAATTAACTCCAAATGGATGAAAGACCTGGAGGTAAAAGCTGACACACTGAAAAGTTTACAGGAAGGAATGGGAGATACACTAGGCCTCCATGGCACAGGTGGAAACTTTCTTAATAAGGACCAAGAATCACAACAATTCAGAGAAAGGCTGGACAAGTGTTACTGCATTAAACTGCAGAGCTTTTGTATGGCAAAGGACATAGCTAGTAAACTAATCAGGAAGCCTACAGAGTGGGAGAAGATCTTCAACAACCAAACAACGGAAAAGGCCTCATATCTAAAATATATCAACAACTCAAAAAATTGAATCACTCCAAAACTAACCTCCAAAGTAACAACCACCCCATTAAAAAATGGGCAAAAGACTTAAAAAGAGTCTTCTCTGAAGAAGAAACAAAAATGGCCTATAGACACATGAAGAAATCCTCAACATCTCTGGTCATAAAAGAAATGCAAATCAAAACAACTCTAAGATTCCACCTCACTCCAGTTAGAATGGCCAGGATCAGGAAAACGAATGACAACAGATGCTGGAGGGGATGTGGCCAGGAGGGATCACTACTACACTGTTGGTGGGAGTGCAAACTCGTTCAACCACTATGGAAAGCAGTGTGGCAGTGCCACAAAATGCTAAACATATAACTCCACTATGACCCAGCAATTCCACTACTTGGCATTTACCCAACCATCCAGAAACAAGGGTATATTAAACACACTAGCACAACAATGTTCATTGCAGCACTATTCACCATAGCAAAGATATGGAACCAACCCAGATGTCCCTCAGTTGATGAGTGGATCAACCAGTTGTGGTATTTGTAAACAATGGAATTCTATGCTGCTGTCAGAAAGAATGACATCGCCCCATTTGTTAGGAAATGGAAAGACTTAGAACAAATCATATTAAGTGAAGTAAGCCAGACTCAAAGGAACTTAGGCTCAGTGTTTTCCCTCATTCGTCATTATCAGTAGAAGAAACCTTGGGCTCTACTAGCAGAGATTTGCCATAGAGCAAAAGGCCATATAATGTGAAGCTAAATGAAAGGACCTCCAGGATACTGAACAAAAGCCATATAATGAATGATTGTTGTCCTTAATGTACTATGTTGTCTCTCATCTCCTTTGCTGTCCCTTGGTTATCCCATATTGGTATAGTGTCTCACTTTTTTATCTGATATATTGAATTTATTTGTATTTGGATATTTGAAATTTGATAGGGATGGGGGGAAACCCAAGACGGTTGGGGGGTGTGGGGTTGGAGGGAAATGGGTACCAAGACATGTGAAAGGGTATCAATGTATGTGAATTAATGCACCTTCTACCTGGCAAATATCATGTAACCCTTTTACTTATTACAATAAAAAAATTTAAAAAAAAAAGAAAGTTGTAGTGTGTGGGGAGGATGATGTGGTCAAATACATTTCTTCTTAGAAATATACCTCATCTGGTTGCCCTGGATTTTCCTGGCCTTCTCCTTAGAGAAAGGCCTGTTATACTGGATTTGTAGCTTGGCAATGATCTAGCATGTACATCTTCGAGTAAGACATCCACATCTTCTATGTCTGAGACTCGACTTTCCTGACCTTTGGCAACAGCACAGCAACATTTTCCTTCCTTCTGAGCCACAGGCCAAGTGAGCTGGCTTGAGTTGGTTGTTAGTTACAGTGGCTTGGTTACCAGGGTTCCGTATTCTGTTCCATTGTGAGGGAGGCAGGGTCACCTTTCAGGGCCCAATGACCAAAGATCCTTGCCCACAGAAGACCTCACGAAAGACATACTGGAGGCTGAATCTCTCCTCCAATCTCACAATATACATGTGGATGTAGTAAACAGCACACCTTATTTGTCCAATCCCAATGTCTTCCACTAAGCCCAACTACCAGTCTGGTCTCAGGCTCAAGGAGCCTTTCTTAGGTAAGATCCAAACTTAAGGGTCAATATTGCCCTCATCCTTTACGAAACATTTGCTTCACAGTGCCTTCTCTGCCTGCATTTTGCCCCTTGTCGAATTTTTTTTTGCTAGTCTTGGGACTTAACCTCAGAGTGTGAACATTGTTCTTTGGCTTTCTTTAGGCTTTAGCTGTCCCACCGAGCCACAGCACCACTTGCAGCGTTATCTATGTATGTGGTAATGAGGAATCAAACCTGAGTCTTTTTGCGTGGTAGCCAAGGACTCTACTACTAGGTCAAACACACAGGGCATCTTGCACATATTTTTGACGTCAATCTACTAGGATATTATTAGGTTTCTGTATCCTAATCAATTTTTTCCTGATGATTAGCTTTGCTGTCATGTGTAAAAAATGCAAGAGGGAAAAACACCGAAGAATTAATGAAATTTGAAAAAAAGCATTACACACATAGATAAGTGTTCATTCTTTGTAGGAGAAAGGATATTTTGATATGATGATGATGATTTATAATTACTATGTCAGGGTTGAGAGTTTGGCATAGTGGTAGAGTGCTTGCCTAGCATCCATGAAGATCTGGGTTTGATTGCTCAGTATCACATAGATAGAAAATCTAGATGTGGCACTGTGGCTCAAGTGGCAGAGGGCTAGACTTGAGAAAACCCGAGGACAGTGCTCAGGCCCTGAATTCAAGCCCCAAGACTGGCAGAAACATAAAAGAGAATAAAAATGCTTTTTATGAGCTAATTCACTCACAGCATTTGCTTCTGAAATCTTTGCTTCTGCATTTTGTGAAATACCCATTTCCCTCAACGTAGACAAGAAAAACAGATCCATCCCATGGTCCACTGTGAGGCCACTGGTTGGGCTAAGAGCTAGTCGTGCAGCAACACATAAGTTTTATTCTAGTACTTTCCAAACTTTGTACTCAAATATGCTACTTACTTACCAACTTAGGTCAGTTATCCTTATGCTATACCTTTTCTTCATTACTACAATATTCTTACACTCCTACGTTAATCCTCTTGTACCTCCCCTGTAATCAAGATTCATCTGTAATATATAGTAAAATGTTCTTCCTTTTCAATGCATTGTTTTGCATATTTCTATCTTTTGATTATTATTAATAGTTGTGAATGGATTCTCCACATATTTGTTCTAGTCTCTGCTTTCTCTTCCGTTAGGTACAAATCTAGAAATAGAAGTGTTGGACCATATTTCTATGTAATTCTATATTTAGTACTTTTTTAGCACTCTCCACGCAATTTTTGATTGTTTTATATTCCTTGCAGAACTATTCCAAAGTTATACTTCTTCTCACTACCTTCCCAGTAATAGTTAGACTTTGAAAGTTGTTTTTTTGTATGCGTGTGTGTGTGCTTGTGTGTGTGTATGTGGATCTTTTTGTTTAAAACTATATTTATATTAACATATTTAAAGTAATGATTTCATTGTAACTTTAATTTTTCTCATGACTGTTAATATTGAACTTCTTTCTATATTTTGAACTACTATTTCTATATATTCTTTTTAGAAAATCCTCTCCAATCTCCAATTTTTTTCCCTTTTTTTGTGGGGTAGTAGGGAAAGTCATGGGGCTTGGACCTTGGGCCGTGAGCTCTTTAGTTTAAGGCTATTGTCCTACCCTGAGTATTGCCCCTCAGTTCTTCTGCTCACAGCTCCCTACCCCTCTTCCCATTATATACAGAACAAAGGTCATCCTCAGTCTTTTTGAAAAAGTAAAACATACAGTAAATTTGTAGTATAAAACAGCAAGAAATAAATTTCTTGCCAGGTGCAGTGACTTCTACCTGTAATCCAAGCTACTCAGATATCAGGCTGATATCTAAAGATTTGGTTCAAAGCCAGCCTGGGCATTAGAAAGTCTATGAGACTCTCATCTACAGTTAACCACTAGAATATGGGAAATGGCACTGTGGCTTCATAGGTAGGGTGATAGCCTTGAGTTGAAGAGCTCAGGAACAGTGCCCAGGCCCAGGCCCAGAGTTCAAGCCTTACAAATCCCCCAGCCAAAAAAAAGAAAAAAAAGCTTCTTCCCCAAGTGATTATTATGCCAGACATAGAACATTAACTTTCTGGGTGTACTTCACAGTATTATTACTTGATACCCTAAGATTTTGCAATATTCTCACAGTACCAGCATATGTCATCATATAATGTAGTTCCTTTTCAATGGAATAATTCCATTTATAACCTAAATCTACTCCCCCGACTTATTTTTGTCGATACCACAATTGCTCTACCATGATATGCCACAAGCAATTAAACATTTTATGGTGGGTAATTGGAAAGGAGTCTCATGGAATTTTGTGCCAGGCTGGTTTGAACCATGGTCCTCAGATCTCAGTCTCCTGAGTAGCTAGGATGACAGGCGTGAGTCACCAATACCTGGCTTGCCTTTTTATTTTTTTGTGGGTCTTAGGACTTGAACTCTGGGCCTAGGCACCATCCCTAAGCTTTTCAGGTCAATATTTCATGTAAGTCTAAACATTTAAGTAAAGGAATAAAATTCCAACAAAAAAGAATAAAATTCCAGACATGGTGTGTTTATAACTCAGTGCTAATTACTTGATGAAAATGTGCCATTCCAGAAGCTGGTGCCATTTGATGATGTAGCTGTGGATTTCAGCTGGGAGGAGTGGCAGCATCTGGACAATGCTCAGAGGACCCTGTACAGAGATGCAATGCTGGAGACCTACAGCAACCTGGAGTCCTTAGGTGAGCAAAAGTCAAATTGATTTGCAAGGCCAAGTGCCTTGTTATTTTGCAAATACGTGAATGTTTATCAAACTTTCAATACTATATAATGAAAGATTCCAGGCCCTGAGAAGTATCATTAATTTCTAAAGAAAACCTAAGGTAATTTTGTACTCATTCTTCAGGATACCTTCAGGATACTTTGACAACAGTTCTAAATTATGTTTCCTCTAATGGAGATGATATTCCAAACTTACACCGTAATTGTAAGTGGATAAACAATCCAGAATGGAATATATATCATTATTGGGAATAGGATCTAGAAATCACTAAACAGTGAGTTTATAATGGAAACCTGGCACTAGGTGCAATGTTTCATGCCTGTAATCTTAAAATATTCAGGAGGAAGAAATCTAAGAATTCTAATTTGAAGCCAGCAATGGCATAAAAATTGCCATGAAACTCTATAACTCCAAGTAACCCCTCAAAAATGTTAGTGGAGTGTCAAGAGTTTGACTTTGTGGTTGAGTGCATGCATGAAGACCTATGCATGTAAGTGGAGCTGGGACTCAAACTGGTATTTTTCTAGCCTTGAGCAAGACAGCTAAGTTTATGCCATACAAAATGAATCCAGAGCTGGGGAAACGTCAACCTTGGAGCCAGTGAGAAATGAGAAAAAAAATTTAATAGATAACTTGTGAGTAGGATGTCTGCGAACTTAAAGCAATGATGACACAGCATAAGCAATAATTCTCTACTGTTTCTAATTTACAGGGCCCTGTGTTCCCAAACCTGTATTAATTGACAAGCTAGAGCACTGTGCAGAACTCTGGATAGGAAATTCCTCTGACAAGAATATCACAGGTGAGTGAATGCATCTTCATATTGATGTTGGAGCCTGAGCCCCATTGGTAAGTTCATGTTGTGATGTACTTAGCAATAATATTCTTAGTTACCCTAAATCCTGTGTGGAACCTATGGAATTCTTTGTGAATGAATCAAGAATCATTTTCTTTTCCCAATCCTATGCTTGGTCTCAGGGCCTGAGCATGGTCCTTGTGTTTTCTCAAGGCTAGCTCTCTACTTCTTGAGTCATAGCATCACTTCTGGCTTTTTCTTTGTATGTAGTACCAAGGAACTGAACCAGGTCTTTGTGCATGCTAGCCCAAACCCGCGGCACCAAGAATCATAGGGTGATATAATGAATTCAATGTGGCGGTAGAGTTAAAGTTAGATTTCTCTGTAGAAATCACTGTGAAACAAAATAAAATGAGAAAGCAATGAGCCCGTGGCTCATGCCTGTAATCCTAGCTACTTAGGAGGCTGAGACCTGAGGATCAAGGTTCAAAGACTGACCTATCACAAAAACACCTTAGACTCTTCTCTCCAATGAACCAATAGAAAATGAGAAGTGGGGTTGAGGCTAAAGACATTGGGCAGTAGCCTTGAGCTGAAGAGCTCAGGAAGAACAGCCAGGTCTAGAATTCAAGTCCCATGACTGCAAAACAAGAAAGAAAGAAAGAAAGAAAGAAAGAAAGAAAGAAAGAAAGAAAGAAAGAAAGAAAGAAAGAAAGAAAATAAGAAAGAAAGAAAGAAAGAAAGAAAGAAAGAAAGAAAGAAAGAAAGAAAGAAGAAAGAGGGAAGAAAGAGGGAAGGAAGGAAAGAAAGAAAGAAAGAAAGAAAGAAAGAAAGAAAGAAAGAGAGAGAGAGAAAGAATGATATTTCATTTCTTTAAAACTAAGACTATAAATGATTGAGCAAACAAGGAATAAGTCAGGGCATTATTCTCTGATAAGGATAATATCTTTTTGCTGGTCGGAACAGACTGGTATTCAGAACCAGACCTTTCCACCAGAAATTGAGCCTAGTGGTAGAGTGCTTGCCTAGCATGCACAAAGACACAGGTTTGATTCCTTATTACCACATACATAGAAAAAGCCAGAAGCAATGACTTCATTGGTAGGGTTCTAGTCTTGAGAAAACCCAAGGACAGTGGTTAGGTGCTAAGTTCAAACCCAGGAATGGAAGGAAAAAAAACAACAAAGTTTCAATCAATATAAGAAAATTAACTAGACAATGAGCTGGAGATTTTCTGGTCTTCCATGGTTCTGAGGGACAGGAGTGTTAGAAAAGGAATTTTTATAAGACTTCAAATGGAAAGAAACAAATTTCAAAATTCCCACAAATACCTAAATTGAGACTTTAGTGAGAAGTTGTAACTGAAGGGATATAGGTGTAAGTCCTTACTCTCAAGAATCGTTCTTGCTTGGATCAAAGGCAAACAGACATATAAACCAAACTTGTGGCCGCTGAATCTAGAAAAAAATCGTGTTCCTCACTTAATGGTTAATAAGCACACAGCATTGAAACTGGGTAAGGTAATCCTATCTGCTACTCAGTACCTGAGACACTTATCTGTAGTTAACTCTAGAAAACAGGAAGTGGGGCTGTAGCTCAAGGATAGGGGTTATAGTCTTCTGCTGAAGCGTTCAGGGACAGGGCCGATGCCTATGAACTACAAAAAACAAAAAGAAAAGAAAAGAAAAGAAAAGAAAAGAAAGTTTTATAAAGATGCAAAACAGCACAATATTTAGATTATTTCTCAAAAATAAAAGAAAGGCAGCTATTCCTCAATGTATAAACAAAACAGTACTTGAAAAAAAAAACAGCTGCAGGTATACTATAGGTAGTACTCAGCTTAAAACTGTAGCAATACATAGATGGGTAATTTCAATAAATATTTCCTGTGATATAAAAAGACAACTAAAACACAGAAAAACATTATTGGTCATTGTAAAATATCATTTTCTTAATATGTTAGGGAGAAAAGCATATATTTCTCACAAATCAATTTCCACTTTTATATTTTAAAATATCTAACACTTAGGATGGGAAAGTAAAGTCATTACCTTTACAGTAAGGAATATTTGTATCTCATGTATGTTTGTGTCTTTTTTTCTATGACTCATTTTAGATGTCCAGGTAATGGAAAATGTGTTCAAGACCTGCCAGGAAAGTCCACATGAATGTCTTTGTGAAGTAGCAGTTGCCAAGTAGTATCGAAGTGGAGGAAAACGTGAGATTAGCAACAACTTTAAATTTGAGCTCTACACATAATCCAGAGCTGATTAGTAATAACGGTAACAACTTAGGGGTGAGAACTGAGGAGTTCATTAAGTGTCAGAACATGCTTCTGTCTCCTAAGCCTGATGAGATGCATGCTGCATATAGGTCTCATATGTCCCCTGTTCTTAAAAAATCCATCGGATATTCAGAGCATTTTATTCATGATTGTGACAGTCCAAAAGATCTGCAGTATCATAATTCTGTTCTCCCTGCCCAAGAAGTTCTTCAGGGAGGGAGGAAAACTGCTAAATGTACTGTGTGATGAAAAATATTGTACTTAACACCGACCATCACTACACATCAGAAAATGTACACAGGAGAGACTCCTCATACATGTAGTGAATTGAGAAATCTTTCAGTAATGAAATACGCCTTACAATACCTCAGAGCAAATATCCTGAGATATGTGATGCGTACAACAAGTGTGAAAATTAATTTCTGAGAAGTCAGACCTGACGATCCAACCTCAATCTCCAAGAGAAGACAAACCTTATGAATATGAGGAACGTAATAAAATTTCTGCCCAGAATTCAGCTCTCAGCACACATCAGAGGTCTCACACAGAAGAGAAATCTTATGAATGGGATAAATGTGGGAAGACTTTTAGACTGAAATCATACCTCACTTTGCACCAGAGAAGACACACAGAAGAGAAACCTTATGAATTTAACAAATGTGAAAAGTTTTTCACCCAGAAGATACACCTTCGAGTTCATCAAATAACACACACAGGAGAGAAATCTTATAAGTGTAATAAATGTGGAAAGTCTTTCCAAGGGAAGGGAAAACTTCGTGTTCATCAGAGAATACACACAGGAGTGAAACCTTATGAATGTAACCAATGTGTAAAGTCTTTCAGACAGAAATCTTCCCTCGAATTGCATCAAAGAACACACACAGGAGAGAAACCTTATGTGTGCACCAAATGGGGAAAGACCTTCAAGTGGAAGTCATAACTTGATGGGCATAATAGAACACACACAGGAGAGAAAAATTATGTATGTAGTGAATGCGGAAAGTCTTTCAAATGGAATGGAAAACTACATGTTCATCAGAGAATATACTCAGGAGAAACACCTTATGAGTGTAACATATGTGGAAAGTCCTTCACACAGAAGCCAAACCTCAACATGCATAAGACAATTCAAACAGGAGAAAAACCTTATGAATGTAACCGATGTGGAATGTCTTTCAAATGGAAGTCTTCCCTCAAATTGCATCAGAGAACACACACAGGAGAGAAACTGTACGAGTGCATCAAATGTGGTAAGACCTTCAGATGGAAGTCACATTACAGGAGGCATAACAGAATTCACACATATTAGAAACCTTAGGAATATAACCAAAGTTGAAAGACTTTCGTACAGTATTCACCCTTCAGGAAGCGTAAGAGAGTTCACACGTATGAGAAGCCTTAGCAGTGTAATAAATAGGAAAGACTTTTTAGTCTGTGGAAGAAAATTCAGCTTGTGTCACAGAACCAACACAAGATAAAACCCTTAATGAATATAGCAAATGTTCAGTCTTTTCCCCAGAAGGCACAAGTCAAGATTTATCACTAAACACCCACAGGATAGAATCCGATGAATAAAATGAAAGGAAAATTTTTTTGAAGAACTCATAGTTGAGTTTGCATGATACCACACAGACACAGGATAAAAATCGTATGAATATAAGAATATGAAAAATCCATCATGAACGCATGACTAAGTATAAAATGCACATAGGAGAGAAAAACCTTATGAATATTACAAATGTGGAAAGTGTTTGACCTGGAAGGCATACTTCTGTGGTCATCACAAACCTGATTCCCATAGAAGAAAAGACAACTAATGAATAGTACAAATGTGCAATGACTTTTAATCAGAAGTCAGTCTTCAGTACATTTCAGAACATACACAATAGAGAAATTCTGAGTAATGAAAAACATTTAGCTATATATAGAATCTCTGTATATGGGAGCATTAGGGTAAGTCTTCTAAACAAAGTCAACCTTCAGCAAGCATTAAGAGCACTCACAGAAGAAATAATAGCATGTAGGAAAACCTTTGTCAGAAACCTCTAAAAGCTGACTGTGTGGATTAGTGGTAGAGTGCTAACCTATCGAGTATGAAGGCCTGGGTTAGATTCCTCAATACTATGTGAAAAGAGCAAGCCAGAAGCAGCACTGTGGTTCAAATGGTAGAGTGCTAACCTTGAGCAAAAGTAGCTCAGGCCCTGAGTTCAAGTCTAAGGATGAGAGAGAGAGAGAGAGAGAGAGAGAGAGAGAGAGAGAGAGAGAGAGAGAGAGAGAGAGAGAGAGAGAGAGAAAGAGAGAAAGAGAGAGACAAAGAGAGAAAAGAGAGAGAAAGAGAGAGAAACAGGAACTTCTAAATTTTACAGAGATAGAGGAGAGAGAGAAGGAGACAGAAACTAATTTCTAAACATCACAGTCTTTCTATTTCTTTACAAATTCGTCTATGTCATTCTTTCTGACAGAAGCACAGAATTCCATTGTGTAAAAATACCATATTTGATCTACTCATCAACGGACGGGCATCTGGGTTGGTTCCATACCTTTACTATAGTAAATAGTGCTGTGATAAATGTTATTGTTCTAGTGAAGTTAGTATGTCCTATCTGGACGAATTGCAAGTAGGGAAATTGCTGGATCACAGGGGAGCTCTATGTTTAGTCTTTTTGGGATACTGCCATAGTGCTTTCCATAGAGGTTGAACGAGTTTGCAATCCCACCAGCAGTGTAGTAGTGATCCCTCCTGGCCACATCCCCTCCAGCATACGTTATTAGATTTCTGGATCTTGGCCATTCTAACTGGAGTGAGGAGGAAAAGGGAAAGAGGAACTGAAATTTTCTCTCCTTACAGATGACATGATTCTGTATTTAAAGAATCCTATAGACTCTACTCCGAAGCTGCTTGAGCTGATATAAAACTTTGGTAAGGTAGCAGGGTATAAAATTAACCCTCAATGTCAACTGCCTTCCTATATGCCAACAAATGAGAGGAATGAGGCAAGGATCAGGATAGCAACTCATTTTGCTATCAAAGAAAATAAAATACCTAGGAATTAACTTAGAATGTAAAGCACCTTTCTGATGGAACTATAAACCCTGGAGAAGGAAATTAACGCAGAACTGAGGAAATGCAAAAACCTATGCTCCTGTTTTGGAAGAAATAATATTGTAAAAATGGCAATCTTGATAAGGACTATCTACAAATTCAGTGCAATATTCATCAATATCCCAATGTCATTCTTTAAAGAAACAGAAGAGGAAATCCAAAATTTCACTTGGAATAATAAAAGACCCCTTATAGTCTGTCTTCTTGCATGATACATAATGTTTAATCTCACCTTCTCCACCAAAATCTCACCTTTCTCATTGAGACATAGGTGGCCCTGTTTACTAGCAGCAAAGGCTCAAACGCGCAGTTTCAGGTGTCACCACTGCCTCTGTTACTGGGTAGATCCAACTCTGTCATCGATTCTGAGGTCTGCTCTGGGAGTCTTGGTCACAAGTTGTTCTGTGGCATCTGCTGCCAGCCTGTGCCTATTTGCTTCCTTTTCCTCCAGCAGCCTACAACAGGGAATGAAGTTCAGGCGCTGATGCTCTCTTTCATATGCAGGGCAGGATGAGCCCAACCCTCCCTCATATTCCTCTTCAAATTTTTGGGAAAAAAATGTGCTGGCAGAAGTCCTAAGGTGTGGGTCATGGCTGATCCACAATTTTAATCCAGGCTGGTCAGGAGGCTGAGATCTGAGTATGGAAGTTCCATGTCACCTAGAACAGGAAAGTCTGATAGATTCTTACTACCAAAAATAAAAACAGCTGGGAATGGAGTTTGGGCTCAAGTGGTAAAGGGCTAGTCTTCTGAGTAGGATGTCTGCGAACTTAAAGCAATGATGACACAGCATAAGCAATAATTCTCTACTGTTTCTAATTTACAGGGCCCTGTGTTCCCAAACCTGTATTAATTGACAATCTAGAGCACTGTGCAGAAATCTGGATAGGAAATTCCTCTGACGAGAATATCACAGGTGAGTGAATGCATCTTCATATTGATGTTGGAGCCTGAGCCCCATTGGTAAGTTCATGTTGTGATGTACTGAGCAATAATATTCTTAGTTACCCTAAATCCTGTGTGGAACCTATGGAATTCTTTGTGAATGAATCAAGAATCATTTTCTTTTCCCAATCCTATGCTTGGTCTCAGGGCCTGAGCATGGTCCTTGTGTTTTCTCAAGGCTAGCTCTCTACTTCTTGAGTCATAGCACCACTTCTGGCTTTTTCTTTGTATGTAGTACCAAGGAACTGAACCCGGCACCAAGAATCATAGGGTGATATAATGAATTCTATGTGGCAGTAGAGTTAAAGTTAGATTTCTCTGTAGAAATCACTGTGAAACAAAATAAAATGAGAAAGCAATGAGCCCGTGGCTCATGCCTGTAATCCTAGCTACTTAGGAGGCTGAGATCTGAGGATCAAGGTTCAAAGACGGACCTATCACAAAAACACCTTAGACTCTTCTCTCCAATGAACCAATAGAAAATGAGAAGTGGGGTTGAGGCTAAAGACATAGGGCAGTAGCCTTGAGCTGAAGAGCTCAGGAAGAACAGCCAGGTATAGAATTCAAGTCCCATGACTGCAAAACAAGAAAGAAAGAAAGAAAGAAAGAAAGAAAGAAAGAAAGAAAGAAAGAAAGAAAGAAAGAAAGAAGAAAGAAAGAAGAAAGAGGGAAGAAAGTGGGAAGGAAGGAAAGGAAGAAAGAAAGAAAGAAAGAAAGAAAGAAAGAAAGAAAGAAAGAAAGAAAGAAAGAATGAATGATATTTCATATCTTCAAAACTAAGACTATAAATGATTGAGCAAACAAGGAATAAGTCAGGGCATTATTCTCTGATAAGGATAATATCTTTTTGCTGGTAGGAAGAGACTGGTATTCAGACCCAGACCTTTCCACCAGAAATTGAGCCTAGTGGTAGAGTGCTTGCCTAGCATGCACAAAGACACAGGTTTGATTCCTTATTACCACATACATAGAAAAAGCCAGAAGTAATGATTTCATTGGTAGTGTTCTACTCTTGAGAAAACCCAAGGACAGTGGTTAGGTCCTAAGTTCAAACCCAGGAATGGAAGGAAAAAAAACAACAAAGTTTCAATCAACATAAGAAAATTAACTAGACAATGAGCTGGAGATTTTCTGGTCTTCCATGGTTCTGAGGGACAGGAGTGTTAGAAAAGGAATTTTTATAAGACTTCAAATGGAAAGAAACAAATTTCAAAATTCCCACAAATACCTAAATTGAGACTTTAGTGAGAAGTTGTAACTGAAGGGATATAGGTGTAAGTCCTTACTCTCAAGAATCGTTCTTGCTTGGATCAAAGGCAAACAGACATATAAACCAAACTTGTGGCCGCTGAATCTAGAAAAAATTCGTGTTCCTCACTTAATGGTTAATAAGCACACAGCATTGAAACTGGGTAAGGTAATCTTATCTGCTACTCAGGACCTGAGACACTTATCTGTAGTTAACTCTAGAAAACAGGAAGTGGGGCTGTAGCTCAAGGATAGGGGTTATAGTCTTCTGCTGAAGCGTTCAGGGACAGGGCCGATGCCTATGAACTACAAAAAAAAAAGAAAAGAAAAGAAAAGAAAGTTTTATAAAGATGCAAAACAGCACAATATTTAGATTATTTCTCAAAAATAAAAGAAAGGCAGCTATTCCTCAATGTATAAACAAAACAGTACTTGAAAAAAAAAACAGCTGCAGGTATACTATAGGTAGTACTCAGCTTAAAACTGTAGCAATACATAGATGGGTAATTTCAATAAATATTTCCTGTGATATAAAAAGAGAACTAAAACACAGAAAAACATTATTGGTCATTGTAAAATATCATTTTCTTAATATGTTAGGGAGAAAAGCATATATTTCTCACAAATCAATTTCCACTTTTATATTTTAAAATATCTAACACTTAGGATGGGAAAGTAAAGTCATTACCTTTACAGTAAGGAATATTTGTATCTCATGTATGTTTGTGTCTTTTTTTCTATGACTCATTTTAGATGTCCAGGTAATGGAAAATGTGTTCAAGACCTGCCAGGAAAGTCCACATGAATGTCTTTGTGAAGTAGCAGTTGCCAAGTAGTATCGAAGTGGAGGAAAACGTGAGATTAGCAACAACTTTAAATTTGAGCTCTACACATAATCCAGAGCTGATTAGTAATAACGGTAACAACTTAGGGGTGAGAACTGAGGAGTTCATTAAGTGTCAGAACATGCTTCTGTCTCCTAAGCCTGATGAGATGCATGCTGCATATAGATCTCGTATGTCTCCTGTTCTTAAAAAATCCATCGGATATTCAGAGCATTCTATTCATGATTGTGACAGTCCAAAAGATCTGCAGTATCATAATTCTGTTCTCCCTGCCCAAGAAATTCTTCATGGAGGGAGGAAAACTGCTAAATGTACTGTGTGATGAAAAATATTGTACTTAACACCGACCATCACTACACATCCGAAAATGTACACAGGAGAGACTCCTCATACATGTAGTGAATTGAGAAATCTTTCAGTAATGAAATACGCCTTACAATACCTCAGAGCAAATATCCTGAGATATGTGATGCGTACATCAAGTGTGAAAATTAATTTCTGAGAAGTCAGACCTGACTATCCAAACTCGATCTCCAAGAGAAGACAAACATTATGAATATGAGGAACGTAATAAAATTTCTGCCCAGAATTCAGCTCTCAGCACACATCAGAGATCTCACACAGAAGAGAAATCTTATGAATGAGATAAATGTGGGAAGACTTTTAGACTGAAATCATACCTCACTTTGCACCAGAGAAGACACACAGAAGAGAAACCTTACGAATGTAACAAATGTGAAAAGTCTTTCACCCAGAAGATACACCTTCGAGTTCATCAAATAACACACACAGGAGAGAAATCTTATAAGTGTAATGAATGTGGAAAGTCTTTCCAAGGGAAGGGAAAACTTCGTGTTCATCAGAGAATACACACAGGAGTGAAACCTTATGAATGTAACCAATGTGTAAAGTCTTTCAGACAGAAATCTTCCCTCAAATTGCATCAAAGAACACACACAGGAGAGAAACCTTATGTGTGCACCAAATGGGGAAAGACCTTCAAGTGGAAGTCATAACTTGATGGGCATAATAGAACACACACAGGAGAGAAAACTTATGTATGTAGTGAATGCGGAAAGTCTTTCAAATGGAATGGAAAACTACATGTTCATCAGAGAATATACTCAGGAGAAACACCTTATGAGTGTAACATATGTGGAAAGTCCTTCACACAGAAGCCAAACCTCAACATGCATAAGACAATTCAAACAGGAGAAAAACCTTATGAATGTAACCGATGTGGAATGTCTTTCAAATGGAAGTCTTCCCTCAAATTGCATCAGAGAACACACACAGGAGAGAAACTGTACGAGTGCATCAAATGTGGTAAGACCTTCAGATGGAAGTCACATTACAGGAGGCATAACAGAATTCACACATATTAGAAACCTTAGGAATATAACCAAAGTTGAAAGACTTTCATACAGTATTCACCCTTCAGGAAGCGTAAGAGAGTTCACACGTATGAGAAGCCTTAGCAGTGTAATAAATAGGAAAGACTTTTTAGTCTGTGGAAGAAAATTCAGCTTGTGTCACAGAACCAACACAAGATAAAACCCTTAATGAATATAGCAAATGTTCAGTCTTTTCCCCAGAAGGCACAAGTCAAGATTTATCACTAAACACCCACAGGATAGAATCCGATGAATAAAATGAAAGGAAAATTTTTTTGAAGAACTCATAGTTGAGTTTGCATGATACCACACAGACACAGGATAAAAATCGTATGAATATAAGAATATGAAAAATCCATCATGAACGCATGACTAAGTATAAAATGCACATAGGAGAGAAAAACCTTATGAATATTACAAATGTGGAAAGTGTTTGACCTGGAAGGCATACTTCTGTGGTCATCACAAACCTGATTCCCATAGAAGAAAAGACAACTAATGAATAGTACAAATGTGCAATGACTTTTAATCAGAAGTCAGTCTTCAGTACATTTCAGAACATACACAATAGAGAAATTCTGAGTAATGAAAAACATTTAGCTATATATAGAATCTCTGTATATGGGAGCATTAGGGTAAGTCTTCTAAACAAAGTCAACCTTCAGCAAGCATTAAGAGCACTCACAGAAGAAATAATAGCATGTAGGAAAACCTTTGTCAGAAACCTCTAAAAGCTGACTGTGTGGATTAGTGGTAGAGTGCTAACCTATCGAGTATGAAGGCCTGGGTTAGATTCCTCAATACTATGTGAAAAGAGCAAGCCAGAAGCAGCACTGTGGTTCAAATGGTAGAGTGCTAACCTTGAGCAAAAGTAGCTCAGGCCCTGAGTTCAAGTCTAAGGATGAGAGAGAGAGAGAGAGAGAGAGAGAGAGAGAGAGAGAGAGAGAGAGAGAGAGAGAGAGAGAGAGAGAGAGAGAGAGAGAAAGAGAGAGAGACAAAGAGAGAAAAGAGAGAGAAAGAGAGAGAAACAGGAACTTCTAAATTTTACAGAGATAGAGGAGAGAGAGAAGGAGACAGAAACTAATTTCTAAACATCACAGTCTTTCTATTTCTTTACAAATTCGTCTATGTCATTCTTTCTGACAGAAGCACAGAATTCCATTGTGTAAAAATACCATATTTGATCTACTCATCAACGGACGGGCATCTGGGTTGGTTCCATACCTTTACTATAGTAAATAGTGCTGTGATAAATGTTATTGTTCTAGTGAAGTTAGTATGTCCTATCTGGACGAATTGCAAGTAGGGAAATTGCTGGATCACAGGGGAGCTCTATGTTTAGTCTTTTTGGGATACTGCCATAGTGCTTTCCATAGAGGTTGAACGAGTTTGCAATCCCACCAGCAGTGTAGTAGTGATCCCTCCTGGCCACATCCCCTCCAGCATACGTTATTAGATTTCTGGATCTTGGCCATTCTAACTGGAGTGAGGAGGAAAAGGGAAAGAGGAACTGAAATTTTCTCTCCTTACAGATGACATGATTCTGTATTTAAAGAATCCTATAGACTCTACTCCGAAGCTGCTTGAGCTGATATAAAACTTTGGTAAGGTAGCAGGGTATAAAATTAACCCTCAATGTCAACTGCCTTCCTATATGCCAACAAATGAGAGGAATGAGGCAAGGATCAGGATAGCAACTCATTTTGCTATCAAAGAAAATAAAATACCTAGGAATTAACTTAGAATGTAAAGCACCTTTTTGATGGAACTATAAACCCTGGAGAAGGAAATTAACGCAGAACTGAGGAAATGCAAAAACCTATGCTCCTGTTTTGGAAGAAATAATATTGTAAAAATGGCAATCTTGATAAGGACTATCTACAAATTCAGTGCAATATTCATCAATATCCCAATGTCATTCTTTAAAGAAACAGAAGAGGAAATCCAAAATTTCACTTGGAATAATAAAAGACCCCTTATAGTCTGTCTTCTTGCATGATACATAATGTTTAATCTCACCTTCTCCACCAAAATCTCACCTTTCTCATTGAGACATAGGTGGCCCTGTTTACTAGCAGCAAAGGCTCAAACGCGCAGTTTCAGGTGTCACCACTGCCTCTGTTACTGGGTAGATCCAACTCTGTCATCGATTCTGAGGTCTGCTCTGGGAGTCTTGGTCACAAGTTGTTCTGTGGCATCTGCTGCCAGCCTGTGCCTATTTGCTTCCTTTTCCTCCAGCAGCCTACAACAGGGAATGAAGTTCAGGCGCTGATGCTCTCTTTCATATGCAGGGCAGGATGAGCCCAACCCTCCCTCATATTCCTCTTCAAATTTTTGGGAAAAAAATGTGCTGGCAGAAGTCCTAAGGTGTGGGTCATGGCTGATCCACAATTTTAATCCAGGCTGGTCAGGAGGCTGAGATCTGAGTATGGAAGTTCCATGTCACCTAGAACAGGAAAGTCTGATAGATTCTTACTACCAAAAATAAAAACAGCTGGGAATGGAGTTTGGGCTCAAGTGGTAAAGGGCTAGTCTTCTGAGTAGGATGTCTGCGAACTTAAAGCAATGATGACACAGCATAAGCAATAATTCTCTACTGTTTCTAATTTACAGGGCCCTGTGTTCCCAAACCTGTATTAATTGACAATCTAGAGCACTGTGCAGAAATCTGGATAGGAAATTCCTCTGACGAGAATATCACAGGTGAGTGAATGCATCTTCATATTGATGTTGGAGCCTGAGCCCCATTGGTAAGTTCATGTTGTGATGTACTGAGCAATAATATTCTTAGTTACCCTAAATCCTGTGTGGAACCTATGGAATTCTTTGTGAATGAATCAAGAATCATTTTCTTTTCCCAATCCTATGCTTGGTCTCAGGGCCTGAGCATGGTCCTTGTGTTTTCTCAAGGCTAGCTCTCTACTTCTTGAGTCATAGCACCACTTCTGGCTTTTTCTTTGTATGTAGTACCAAGGAACTGAACCCGGCACCAAGAATCATAGGGTGATATAATGAATTCTATGTGGCAGTAGAGTTAAAGTTAGATTTCTCTGTAGAAATCACTGTGAAACAAAATAAAATGAGAAAGCAATGAGCCCGTGGCTCATGCCTGTAATCCTAGCTACTTAGGAGGCTGAGATCTGAGGATCAAGGTTCAAAGACTGACCTATCACAAAAACACCTTAGACTCTTCTCTCCAATGAACCAATAGAAAATGAGAAGTGGGGTTGAGGCTAAAGACATAGGGCAGTAGCCTTGAGCTGAAGAGCTCAGGAAGAACAGCCAGGTATAGAATTCAAGTCCCATGACTGCAAAACAAGAAAGAAAGAAAGAAAGAAAGAAAGAAAGAAAGAAAGAAAGAAAGAAAGAAAGAAAGAAAGAAGAAAGAGGGAAGAAAGTGGGAAGGAAGGAAAGGAAGAAAGAAAGAAAGAAAGAAAGAAAGAAAGAAAGAAAGAAAGAAAGAAAGAAAGAAAGAAAGAAAGAAAGAAAGAATGATATTTCATATCTTTAAAACTAAGACTATAAATGATTGAGCAAACAAGGAATAAGTCAGGGCATTATTCTCTGATAAGGATAATATCTTTTTGCTGGTAGGAAGAGACTGGTATTCAGACCCAGACCTTTCCACCAGAAATTGAGCCTAGTGGTAGAGTGCTTGCCTAGCATGCACAAAGACACAGGTTTGATTCCTTATTACCACATACATAGAAAAAGCCAGAAGTAATGATTTCATTGGTAGTATTCTAGTCTTGAGAAAACCCAAGGACAGTGGCTAGGTCCTAAGTTCAAACCCAGGAATGGAAGGAAAAAAAACAACAAAGTTTCAATCAACATAAGAAAATTAACTAGACAATGAGCTGGAGATTTTCTGGTCTTCCATGGTTCTGAGGGACAGGAGTGTTAGAAAAGGAATTTTTATAAGACTTCAAATGGAAAGAAACAAATTTCAAAATTCCCACAAATACCTAAATTGAGACTTTAGTGAGAAGTTGTAACTGAAGGGATATAGGTGTAAGTCCTTACTCTCAAGAATCGTTCTTGCTTGGATCAAAGGCAAACAGACATATAAACCAAACTTGTGGCCGCTGAATCTAGAAAAAATTCGTGTTCCTCACTTAATGGTTAATAAGCACACAGCATTGAAACTGGGTAAGGTAATCTTATCTGCTACTCAGGACCTGAGACACTTATCTGTAGTTAACTCTAGAAAACAGGAAGTGGGGCTGTAGCTCAAGGATAGGGGTTATAGTCTTCTGCTGAAGCGTTCAGGGACAGGGCCGATGCCTATGAACTACAAAAAAAAAAGAAAAGAAAAGAAAAGAAAGTTTTATAAAGATGCAAAACAGCACAATATTTAGATTATTTCTCAAAAATAAAAGAAAGGCAGCTATTCCTCAATGTATAAACAAAACAGTACTTGAAAAAAAAACAGCTGCAGGTATACTATAGGTAGTACTCAGCTTAAAACTGTAGCAATACATAGATGGGTAATTTCAATAAATATTTCCTGTGATATAAAAAGAGAACTAAAACACAGAAAAACATTATTGGTCATTGTAAAATATCATTTTCTTAATATGTTAGGGAGAAAAGCATATATTTCTCACAAATCAATTTCCACTTTTATATTTTAAAATATCTAACACTTAGGATGGGAAAGTAAAGTCATTACCTTTACAGTAAGGAATATTTGTATCTCATGTATGTTTGTGTCTTTTTTTCTATGACTCATTTTAGATGTCCAGGTAATGGAAAATGTGTTCAAGACCTGCCAGGAAAGTCCACATGAATGTCTTTGTGAAGTAGCAGTTGCCAAGTAGTATCGAAGTGGAGGAAAACGTGAGATTAGCAACAACTTTAAATTTGAGCTCTACACATAATCCAGAGCTGATTAGTAATAACGGTAACAACTTAGGGGTGAGAACTGAGGAGTTCATTAAGTGTCAGAACATGCTTCTGTCTCCTAAGCCTGATGAGATGCATGCTGCATATAGATCTCGTATGTCTCCTGTTCTTAAAAAATCCATCGGATATTCAGAGCATTCTATTCATGATTGTGACAGTCCAAAAGATCTGCAGTATCATAATTCTGTTCTCCCTGCCCAAGAAATTCTTCATGGAGGGAGGAAAACTGCTAAATGTACTGTGTGATGAAAAATATTGTACTTAACACCGACCATCACTACACATCCGAAAATGTACACAGGAGAGACTCCTCATACATGTAGTGAATTGAGAAATCTTTCAGTAATGAAATACGCCTTACAATACCTCAGAGCAAATATCCTGAGATATGTGATGCGTACATCAAGTGTGAAAATTAATTTCTGAGAAGTCAGACCTGACGCTCCAACCTCGATCTCCAAGAGAAGACAAACATTATGAATATGAGGAACGTAATAAAATTTCTGCCCAGAATTCAGCTCTCAGCACACATCAGAGATCTCACACAGAAGAGAAATCTTATGAATGAGATAAATGTGGGAAGACTTTTAGACTGAAATCATACCTCACTTTGCACCAGAGAAGACACACAGAAGAGAAACCTTACAAATGTAACAAATGTGAAAAGTCTTTCACCCAGAAGATACACCTTCGAGTTCATCAAATAACACACACAGGAGAGAAATCTTATAAGTGTAATGAATGTGGAAAGTCTTTCCAAGGGAAGGGAAAACTTCGTGTTCATCAGAGAATACACACAGGAGTGAAACCTTATGAATGTAACCAATGTGTAAAGTCTTTCAGACAGAAATCTTCCCTCAAATTGCATCAAAGAACACACACAGGAGAGAAACCTTATGTGTGCACCAAATGTGGAAAGACTTTCAAGTGGATTCATATCTTGATGGGCATAATAGAACACACACAGGAGAGAAAACTTATGCATGTAGTGAATGCGGAAAGTCTTTCAAATGGAAGGTAAAACTCCATGTTCATCAGAGAATACACTCAGAAGAAACACCTTATGAGTGTAACATATGTGGAAAGTCCTTCACACAGAAGCCAAACGTCAACATGCATAAGACAATTCAAAAAGGAGAAAAACCTTATGAATGTAACCGATGTGGAATGCCTTTCAAATGGAAGTCTTCCCTCAAATTGCATCAGAGAACACACACAGGAGAGAAACTGTACGAGTGCATCAAATGTGGTAAGACCTTCAGATGGAAGTCACATTACAGGAGGCATAACAGAATTCACACATATTAGAAACCTTAGGAATATAACCAAAGTTGAAAGACTTTCATACAGTATTCACCCTTCAGGAAGCGTAAGAGAGTTCACACGTATGAGAAGCCTTAGCAGTGTAATAAATAGGAAAGGCTTTTTAGTCTGTGGAAGAAAACTCAGCTTGTGTCACAGAAACAACACAAGATAAAACCCTTAATGAATGTAGCAAATGTTCAGTCTTTTCCCCAGAAGGCACAAGTCAAGATTTATCACTAAACACCCACAGGATAGAATCCGATGAATAAAATGAAAGGGAAATTTTTTTGAAGAACTCATAGTTGAGTTTGCATGATACCACACAGACACAGGAAAAAATCGTATGAATATAAGAATATGAAAAATCCATCATGAACGCATGACTAAGTATAAAATGCACATAGGAGAGAAAAACCTTATGAATATTACAAATGTGGAAAGTGTTTGACCTGGAAGGCATACTTCTGTGGTCATCACAAACCTGATTCCCATAGAAGAAAAGACAACTAATGAATAGTACAAATGCACAATGACTTTTAATCAGAAGTCAGTCTTCAGTATATTTCACAACATACACAATAGAGAAATTCTGAGTAATGAAAAACATTTAGTTATATATAGAATCTCTGTATATGGGAGCATTAGGGTAAGTCTTCTAAACAAAGTCAACCTTCAGCAAGCATTAAGAGCATCACAGAAGAAATAATAGCATGTAGGAAAACCTTTGTCAGAAACCTCTAAAAGCTGACTGTGTGGCTTAGTGGTAGAGTGCTAATCTATCGAGAATGAAGGCCTGGGTTAGATTCCTCAATACTACGTGAAAAGAGCAAGACAGAAGCAGCACTGTGGTTCATATGGTAGAGTGCTAACCTTGAGCAAAAGTAGCTCAGGCCCTGAGTTCAAGCCTAAGGATTGGAGAAAGAGAGAGAGAGAGAGAGAGAGAGAGAGAGAGAGAGAGAGAGAGAGAGAGAGAGAGAGAGAGATAGAAAGAGAGAGAGAGAGAGAGAGAGAGAGACTGGGAGAAAGAAAGAGCAAGAGAGAAAAGAGAGAGAAAGAGAGAGAAACAGGAACTTCTAAATTTTACAGAGATAGAGAAGGAGAGAGAGAAGGAGACAGAAACTAATTTCTAAACATCACAGTCTTTCTATTTCCTTACAAATTCGTCTATGTCATTCTTTCTGACAGAAGCACAGAATTCCACTTTGTAAAAATACGATATTTGATCTACTGATCAACGGACGGGCATCTGGGTTGGTTCCATACCTTTGCTATAGTAAATAGTGCTGTGATAAATGTTATTGTTCTAGTGAATTTAGTATGTCCTATCTGGACGATTGGCAAGTAGTGAAATTGCTGGATCACAGGGGAGCTCTATCTTTAGTCTTTTTGGGATACTGCCATAGTGCTTTCCATAGTGGTTGAACGAGTTTGCAATCCCACCAGCAGTGTAGTAGTGATCCCTCCTGGCCACATCCCCTCCAGCATACGTTATTAGATTTCTGGATCTTGGCCATTCTAACTGGAGTGAGGAGGAAAAGGGAAAGAGGAACTGAAACTTTCTCTCCTTACAGATGACATGATTCTGTATTTAAAGAACCCTATAGACTCTACTCCGAAGCTGCTTGAGCTGATATAAAACTTTGGTAAGGTAGCAGGGTATAAAATTAACCCTCAATGTCAACTGCCTTCCTATATGCCAACAAATGAGAGGAATGAGGCAAGAATCAGGATAGCAACTCATTTTGCTATCAAAGAAAATAAAATACCTAGGAATTAACTTAGAATGTAAAGCACCTTTTTGATGGAACTATAAACCCTGGAGAAGGAAATTAACGCAGAACTGAGGAAATGCAAAAACCTATGCTCCTGCTTTGGAAGAAATAATATTGTAAAAATGGCAATCTTGATAAGGACTATCTACAAATTCAGTGCAATATTCATCAATATCCCAATGTCATTCTTTAAAGAAACAGAAGAGGAAATCCAAAATTTCACTTGGAATAATAAAAGACCCCTTATAGTCTGTCTTCTTGCATGATACATAATGTTTAATCTCACCTTCTCCACCAAAATCTCACCTTTCTCATTGAGACATAGGTGGCCCTGTTTACTAGCAGCAAAGGCTCAAACGCGCAGTTTCAGGTGTCACCACTTCCTCTGTTACTGGGTAGATCCAACTCTGTCATCGATTCTGAGGTCTGCTCTGGGAGTCTTGGTCACAAGTTGTTCTGTGGCATCTGCTGCCAGCCTGTGCCTATTTGCATCCTTTTCCCCCAGCAGCCTACAACAGGGAATGAAGTTCAGGCGCTGATGCTCTCCTTCATATGCAGGGCAGGATGAGCCCAACCCTCCCTCATCTTCCTCTTCCAATTTTTGGGAAAAAATGTGCTGGCAGAAGTCCTCAGGTGTGGGGCTATAAAAGAGGACGTAGGCTCGCTGACTCAACAACGAGGAAACAGCACAGGTGCTGACCTTCGCATCATCCATTTTATACCACTGGCCATTCCCAGCTTTGATGTAAGAGAAATAATGTCCACTGTGACTGCTCCACCCAGCGTGAACCAGCACGGCGTACAGGTCGTACACAAGCGGTCCCTCCCTTGGCTGAGACATGTATGGCTGCATATCAAGTCTCTGAGGAAACCGCACTAGCCCATCTACTTTGTCCCCCGTCAAAGGAGAAAATCTTTTCAGGACGAGGATGAGGACCTTGGAGGCACTGTGCAGAGTCAAGGTCTTGGAAGCAGACACTTTGTGCAGACAAACCCAACAGTGATAGGCGTCTTCCCCGGCCAGCTCTTCCGGCTCGACGAGTCTGGCCAAAGCCTGATCAACACTCTGAGCTCCCGCGATATCCAGCATGATGTCCAGATAAGGGTCAAAGGTGTCAGAAGTGCTCTGGCACTGGAAACACGTGATTTGGGACCTCCAGGACCCTCCAAAGATTTCCCGGATGAGGCCAGGCTCCCGACCGGCAAGGTCCAAGCCCATTCCACAAGACTGATGTGATTTCTCCATGGACTCCAAGATGAACATGAGAAACTCATGGGCATCTTCCTGCTTGTGCACGTGGAAGCCAGCTCCGAGGGCACAGGAGGGCTGAATGATGGCCCCGGTGTGCTAGAAAGCCCTTTCCAGGTGAGCTTGCATCACACACATCATGCAGGTTGTCTTCTGGCAAGCCATCTGGGAGGTCCTAAGGGCCAGCATGTGGCTGGCAAGTGGGCCTGTGTGAGTCAGACACTGCAGAGCGGCATTCATGTAGCAAACGTTGCCTGTGTTCTTGAGGCCGGCAGCAACCGTGCGAGGTGGCTCCCAGCTCTGAGGAATGGGCTCTCTAGGACCCAGGGCTGGCTGGAGAGGAGACATATCCTTCGCAAGGTTTGGATCTTTCCCAGGTGACCCGGGGGAACCTCGGGGGAGAGGAGACCACGAAGACATTTTAGAATTCACAAGGGCAAAAGGAGGAGAATCCAAGCCTCTTGCTTTTTTCCTACCTTTCTCGTGCTTTGGAAGAATGGAGCTGACAAAATTCCCAAGGGAGAGCCCAAAAGAGGTCACTAAAGGGACCGATGGAAATCCCACTGGGAGGGCAGTGCTGCACCACACGCAGAAGGGGGTAAAATCACTGCTTGGGGATCCCTCAGAGTAGCGTTCTCTACGGGGGAGAAGGAAGACAATACCTTTCACTAGCATCCTAACCATTTCCCACGAGACACAGGGGAACTCTGGAATTCCTCAAGCCTGAAACCCAGCCCGAGAGGTCAGGAGAAAGAAGCAAGGAAAAAGAGGGAAAATACAAAGAGCCTAGAAAACATTTTTTTAGCAGGGTCCATTCCTCTCCAGTGTGGAAGGAATAATGTCAGCTGCAGAGTTGTTGAATGACAGGTGGAAGCACGGAGCATCTCATAAAGTTTTCCAAGGGATGCAAGAAACACTCACCTTACAAATTCAGGCCCACAGTAACCAACGCTCCAGGAGAAAGGGGCTCCTCGAGTACCCCTCCAGGAATCAGCAGGAAACGATGTTTCCTACTCAGAAGTAGCTGCCCAGTGGTCATTCTTCCATTCCAATCCGGCCTCCAGGAATCAGCAGGAAACGATGTTTCCTACTCAGCAGTAGCTGCCCAGTGGTCATTCTTCCATTCCAATCCGGCTTTTATTCTGATTCAGGCCCTCCTGCCATGCCTTCTCTTTATGATTGGCTGATGGGCCCCACCCTAAATTCCACACACCTGTGCCTCCTTGCAGTCGGGATGGGCTCGTGGTGCCCTGTCCTTTCAGTGAGCAACAATGCTCAAGCTGAAGCTGTTTCCACTCTGTAGTGTATGAGCAGGTGGGATGCACTGAGAATTGGTTCATTGCTAAGTAAGGGACACATTTTACTTGAATCCCAGTCATGACATTTCTAAACTTGAGAAAAGGAGGAACTTGAAGACCAGCCGAGGCTGGGGGCGGGGTTGGGGGGAGGGGATGAATCTACCTGAAAGATTTCTTATTCCTCCTCTTCTTACCCCTTTTTCTTCCCCCTTCTTCTTCTTCTTCCTCTTCTTCTTCTTCTTCTTCTTCTTCTTCTTCTTCTTCTTCTTCTTCTTCTTCTTCTTCTTCTTCTTGTTCTATAATGGGCATGACTCTTGGACAGAGTTTGCTCAAGGCTAGCACTTTGCTACTTGAGCCACAGCATCCCTTTGGACTATTTCTGCAAAGGAATGGCCCCAGGGCTTCCTGCAGGTCAGGCAATCACTCTACCAGTAGGCAACCGTCCCCGCCCCCAGGTCTGCCTTTGGAACTGCAAGCCTCACATCTCAGCCTCCCGACTAGCTGGGATTACAAGGGAGATCCACTGGGCCCAACCAGGCCAGGTCATCTTCCCACTCATTAGAAGTTGGAAGAGAATCCGCATTCACATATAAAAACATGATAAGGGTCGCCCTAAATTTCAAAACACACCAGGAGATGTACCCAGGAAGTTTAATGACCAGGTAGTTCCCAGACTTGTAACCCCATAGGGCGTAAAGTGTCTAAAGAACTGATTCAGTTGCGATTTACTGATAGAACAGAGTGCTGCAGAAAGAGCCAGCCTTTCAGAAGGCATGGACTCAGCAGAATACTGTTGATCCATTTTGTCACTTTGGAATATGATCTGGCCCTCCCTATCCCGCAGTGGCAGAGGGTTCTTCTCCAGAAACTCCAGAGAACTGCTGAGAGTGAGATCACAGAGATGTTATCTGTTGGGGTGTTCCCCAATATTGGGGTCGTTGATCAAAGGAACCAGACTGACAGAAAGCCAAAGTTAAGCAAAGTTTTATTTCACACCAAGCACGGAGAATGTCACTGACCGGTCAGGGCCAACTCTGTGAAGAGAGAGCGACCCCTCCCGGCCTCACAGGCTAAGTTCTATAGGGCAAAAACCACAACCCCCAAGTTTATTACAGCTTCACATCTGCTAAAGGCTGACTGGTTACAAACAGCACAGTTACACATGTACTCCTGCTGACTGGATGTCTCCACCTGACCTGTCCCAACCTTGTGACTGAGCCTCGTGTTTGGAAATGGACTGGTTTAGGGGACTGTTTGCAAGTCGTTTTCCGTGTCTTCACGCTCCGTTCGCACTGAACTTAATCCAGTAGTCTCGTTTTGGGTTTCATGTTTTTAAACAAGGTGTGGTTGTCCTTCTTTTTCATCCATAACAAATTGGTCGTTCAGTCCAGATGGAGTTACACAGGCTGGATGAAGTCACTCGGGCTCAACACTGAACCTTACACCAAAAAATACTGGTCCTTAAAATGTCGGCAGATCCAGCAGAAGCGGGGGCAACATGTGCACCACAACACAGTTCAAAGAGAAGTCAGCAGTGTCCCAGGATCCGTCACGGTGTGGCGTTTTCAGGGCACTAGTGAGACCCATATGACTTTCACAGCTTCTGATACCAGTAATGGAGACGGGGAAAACTCCTCTCCGGGTGCTAATCTTGAGCAAAATATTAAGTGACACTGCTGAATTCAAGTCCCAATAATGCCACCAAAAGAGAAGGATTTTACTCTTTAGGCATTTAAATATAAGGAAGTACAGGAATTCTTATGACTAAACTATAAGGTTTCCAAAGCAAAGATTTCTTTAGTGTACAGCAATCATTCGTTGAGTGAATAAACTATACCTGAGGTCTGTTCAACTTTTGGTGATTTATTGTGCTTTTACCCTTTATGTACACAAGTACCAGAAATACTGGATGTTTCAATACGTTAAAGAAATACTATAGCTCTTATGCTGAGTATATGAATTAAAAAGGATATTACAAAGATCCATTTCTTTTCGTGTGTGTGTGTGTGTGTGTGTGTGTGTGTGTGTGTGTGTATGCCAGGAATAGCACTCACATTCTTACTTGGTGTTTTTGCTCAAGGCTAGAGTTATAGCACTTGAGCTACATGTTCATTTCTGGATTTGGGGTTGTAAATTGGAAATAAAAGTCATATGAACTTTTCTGCCAAGGCTGAGGTAAAACTGCGATGCTCAGACTTTAGCTTTCTGACTAGCTAGGGTTACACAGTTGAGCTGGTCCCCAGTTTGAGCTAATTCTTTGAGGCAGAAAAAGTGAAGGCTGAAGGTGTCTAGAAGAGGAAAAGGGACAGAACATAATAATCAAAAGTTTGGACACAAAAACAAGTTATCAGTGTATCCTAAAAAAATTTCTGCTTGGGGCCAGGAGTTTGTCCTAGTGGTAGAGTGCTTGCCGAGCATGCACGAAGACCTGTGTTTAATTCCTCGGTCCCATATACATAGAAAAAAGCTGGAAGTGGCACTATGGCTCAAGTGGCAGACCGCTAGCCTTGAGTAAAAAGACCAAGAACAGTGCTCAGGCCCTAGTTAAAGCCGCAGGACTGGGGAAAGAAAAAAATCTACTAAATCAACACTTTGGAACTTAGTAGAGTGTATAGGTAAACAGTTTTTTCCAGACATTCCAAATTATTACTAGATACTGATGCTTTAATGGATCCTAGGGATACAGCAAATCACAAATGCAGTCACTGTATCAAGACATTTATAATGCTTTCTAAGTTGTTTTTACTCTGTGTGTGTATGTAGGTTTTATTGCAGTCTGGACTATAATTATCTAATATAAATAGGGTCTTTTGTTATTATATAGTGATGTACACAGGGATTACTGTTACATTTAAGTCAGGTAAAGAGTACGTCTCTTTATTTATTTATTTATTTATTTATTTATTTATTTATTTTTCCTTGCCAGTCTTGGGCTTGAGCTCAGGGCCTGAGCACTGTTCTTGGGCTTTCTCAAGGTGAGAGCTCTACCACTTGAGCCTCAGCACCACTTCCAGCAGTTTTCTATGTACACGATATGGAGGAATCGAACCCAGGTCTTCCGGCATACTAGATAAGCACTTTACCACTAGGCCAAACTTCCGGTCTTTTTTGTTTTTTAATTCATTAGTTTTCTTCTTAAATTTTTTTGTGGATTATGGGGCTTGAACTCTGGTCCTGGTTGCTGTCCCTGAGCTCTTCAGCTCTAGGCTACTGTCCTGGCCTTGAGCCACAGTCTCCCTTCCCATTTTCTAATGATTAACTGGAGATAAGAGTCTCTGGGGCCTGTAATCCTTGCTACTCAGGAGGCTGAGATTTGTAGATCGAGGTGGAAATCCTGCCCGGGCACAAAAGCACCTAAGACTCTTATCTCCAATTAGCCACTAGAAAATCTAAGTGGCACTGTGGCTCAAAGGGTAGGGCAGTAGCCTTGAGCTGTAGAGCTGAGAGACAATGCCCACGCCCATAGTTTGAGCCCCACATCAGATACAGACACACACAATACCAAGACAATAGAAAATTTTACTCTTAGGCACATCTGAAATTGGACTCATCTCCTTTCTAGGACTCAGCAGTCTATAGCGCTAAGGGATAATGAAATGGACAGGTACCTCTATGCATAATTCACACTTGATACGGCATACAAGGAATATAATCAGAAGTCACTAAAGGAAAAGAAATGAGTTAAATGCCACCATAAATAAATAGGCAAATATGATATATGCAATAGCTTATAATACAACTGCTTTAGAATCTTTCATTTGAAAGGACAACATTATAGACAGATGTACAGGTGACATTTTGGAGTGTAGTATATGAACCCTCATTGAAAAATTACCTTGGAAATAAGAATATTGTTTTTGGCTCATTGAAAGCAATATGCATGTATGCTGGATATTATAAGAACATACTATGTAAATAGTTCTTAAGGTTAATTAAAATACTGTATTTGATCATGAGAAAATGTACTATGTTGTCTCTCATCTCCTTTGCTATCCCTTGGTTATCTCATATTGGTATAGTATCTCACTTTGATATCTGATATATTGAATTTATTTGTATTTGGATATTTGAAATTTGATAGGGAAGGGGGAAAACCAAGATGGGTGCGGGGTGTTGGGGGGGGGAGGGAAATGGGTACCAAGACATGTGAAAGGGTATCAATGTATGTGAATTAATGCACCTTCTACCTGGCAAATATCATGTAACCCTTTTACTAGTTACAATAAAAAAAATCAAAAAAAAAGAAAGTGAGAGTCTCACAGCTTTCCTATCCAGGCTGGCTTTGAACTCTAATTTTCAGACCTCAACCTCCACAGTAGCTAGGGTTATAGGCATGAGACACAGATGCACAGCCTCTAATTTTACCTGTATTTTCCTTGAGCAAAGCAAAATACTCAATGAGTTACAAAAGCCAATGAACTCTCCTTTCTATCGAATAGTGCTACTTTCTCTATGCCAAGGGGATAGACCAGCTTCCAAGAAGACCCACTACTCAAAACTAAAGAAAAATTTTGCCTTAGCAAATTACATCTTCAATGGGACAGAATAGGATCAGTCAAGATCTAGAATAATTTGAGCATAAGCAAAAGGGTGGAACACAGTTGAATCTGCTAAGCAGAAGACTAAAAATTGGATGTTTCAAAAGCTCTCTCAGAGCCAGTAGTTTGGCCTAGTGTGGACTACTGGCCTAGCATGCACAAAGACCTAGGTTCGATTCTTTAGTACCACATACACAGAAAAAATCTGGAAGTGGATCTGTGGCTCAAGTGATAAAGCTCTAGCCATGAGAAAAATCCAAGGACAACACTCAGGTCCTGAATTCAAGCCCCATCACTGGCCAAAAAAAAAAGTTTTCTCAGCTCTGAATGTTTAACAGAAATCCTGAAAAGTTTGATATGCCAACTGTGAGAGGCAAGGGCACCTCCAATGTGCCAGGGACCCTCAAACGCCTGGTGGTGGTGGAGAAATTAAAGGAAGATTAGAATGGAAGCAAGGACATACAAGTGGTTGTGCTAAGTCACTAGTCCTGAGAATAAGTGGTGTGCAGATCTGAAAACAGCCATGAATCAAGGATTTTGATTTCATGAGCAATCCTTAAAGAACTGTCTACTTATAAAGTATATTTTGTAATGTACTTAGATAATGGCCCATATTGAGTGGTGAAATATTCCTGTTCAGTCCGATCAACTTTCAGTCATCAAATTAGGTTGTTCTTTCTCAAATATATGCAATCAAGAACATGAAAATTAAGAAAAGCAAAATGAAAAAAAATTCTGTTATTTCTGCTGGGGTGGAGGGAGGGGATCCAATGGTTTTCTTATATTTTCAATGACATGAATGAAATCAGGAAAGAAACAGGCTCTTTCCTTTCTCTTCTGGTGTTGAACACAAAACAAATATACTTAATTTCATCAGATGATTTTGTGTGAGAATATCAATGTTCAAATCCAAACTCTCCTAGGTTAAAGAAGAAAGAATAGGTTTTTTTCTTTGGGGGGGTTGTGGGCTGGGCGCTGTCCCTAAGCTATCAAGCTCAAGGTTCAAGCTCTACAATTTGAGCCGCAGTGCTACTTCCTGTTTTCTGGTGGTTAATTGGATGCAAGAGTCTCATGGACTTTAGTGCCTGGGGTAGCTTTGAACCATGATCCTTAGATCTCAGTCTTGTGAGTAGCTAGGATTACTGGCATGAGACACTGGCACCCACCTGACTTTTCCTTTTGTTCTAGGCACCTGTTGATTGTACTTGTAGTTAAGACTGATGTCATTTGGGTATAGAGATAGTGAAATTAATCATTTTTATTTAGCATGCCTTTAAATAAAGGATTAACAAAGATCAGATGTTGCCTTTTTTCTTTTGCCAATCCTGGGGCTTGAACTCAGGGCTTGAGCACTTTCATTGGCTTTCCTCAGGGCTAGAGCTCTACAACTTGAGCCACCACAGCACCCTTCCAGCTTTTTTCTACATATGTGGTACCAAGGAAGAAAACCTGGGTTTTGATGCATGCTAGGCAAGCACTCAACAACTAGGACAAACTTCTGGCTCCAAATGTTGATTTCTTCAAAACCAGTGTCTGTCCATCCTTCAAGTAAAGATTTTCCTATGCAAATGTGTGCAGATAAAGGAGTTGATTTATTAAATCCCACCCCCACCACCACTGCCAGGGTTAAGTATCCTTAAAATGATAGCTCAGAGCCGGGTGCCAGTGATTCATGCCTGTAATCCTAGCCTCTCAGGAGACAGACTGATAGATATCAGATAGAGTTCAATAGATAGATTTATAGGTAGGGAGATAGAACAAATAAGACTAAAGCTATGGCTCAAGCATGCTTTTCTAGTACATGGAATCCCAGGACTTAAACACTAGGAAGGCATAAAATATATAAATAATAATGTGTGACTGGGAGAATGGCCTAGTGGTAAAGTGGCTGCCTAAAAATAAAAAAGCCTTAGGTTTGATTCCTTGGTACCACATACGTAAGAACATGAAATTAGGGGCCGGAAGTTTGGCCTAGTGGTTAAAGTGCTTGCCTAGCATGCATGAAGACCCGGGTTCGATTCCTCGGTACCACATACATAGAAAAAAGCCAGAAGTGGTGCTGAGGCTCAAGTGGTAGAGCTCTAGCCTTGAGAAAGTCCAAGGACAGTGCTCAGGCCCTGAGCTCAAGCCCGGGACTGGCAAAAAAAAAGAAAATGAAATTATCCTGGGGCTCAAATGTCAAAGCACTAACCTTGAAAAAGCCCAAGAAATTTGTCCAAGCCATGAGTTTAAGCTCCAAGCCTGTCAGAAATAAATAAAATAAGGAAACAAACAACATTTCATGGATGGTGATTAAAACACCTGTATTGTCTGAGATTTGTCTTCTCACACTACTCTGATCAAATACGTAGTTCACCATATAAAATATCAAAGTTAAATAACGTGATACTTGGCTTAAATAGTTATTACAGCTTTTAATCCTTAGCAAAATGAAAACATGAACTTCTGTAAAACATTCTGAATACTACAGATCAGTTGAGGCCAATATCAAACTGTACTACAGGTACTGAAACACACAGAACAAAACATGATCTTTTTATAATTAATAAATTTCAATTTATTTGACAGTTTTAAAAACTTCAGTTATATGCCAGGCATGGTGGCACACACCTGTAATCATAGGAGGCTGAGATCTGAGGATCGAGGTTCAAAGCCAGTCCTGGCACTAAAGAGCTAAATCAAGAGAGACTCTTATCTACTATTAACCACCAGAAAAACAGAAGTGGTATAGGGTGGTAGCCTTGAGCTGAAGAGCTTAGAGACAGCACCCTGGCTCAGTCTCTAAGCCCCATGATTGTTTTTTCTGTGTACATGGCAACAGGGAATCAAATTCAAGGCTTCCTTCATGCTACCACTAGGCTGCACTCCTGTCCCTCACAACCCACATTGCAATGAGTTTTCACACTTGACCCTGTGTCCCAAAGCCACCAACTTGGAAGCTGCACAAAGCTGTTCATATGACCAGGATACCTTTCCATTCTGACACATATTCTTCATTCTAAAGAAGAGAAAAATGTGAAACAAATCCCAGGGGTGTCACCTGCCACAAAATCAAAACCTACAGCACAAATATCATTGCTTGAAAATAGTACCTCAGAAGTTTTTAACTCTTCACATAAAAGCATATCTACTCATATATTAGAGGTTGAAGTTAGCAATCTAAATGGTAGCAAGTCAGCCAAAATGACTTCTTGTATAGATGAAAGTCTAGCCCAAGTGTTCTTTGTAAAAATCTAATATGTGCAGCAAGCTTCTTTCCAGGCCTTTCTCCAAACAGATCCCTAGATCAGCTATTGTGTTATCTTGGAAATCAACAGTCCATGTCATACCTCATGCACAATTAGAAAATCTTCATGAGCACCTCCAAGGAAAGGAGCAGCTTACAGCATAAAATTGTAGCAAAGACTTACCTCTATGACTTCAACTTCTTTCATTTCATATTTGCACAAAGCAGTCTGGCTCACTGGAGGCAAAGTGCTTCACTTATCAACCCTTTTCTTTGGTGAATGGAAAAGTGAAGTTATACCAAAGAACAGCTAGGAGCTTGAGGTTCAAGCTGGACCAGCTTTGAGACATCTGTTATGTAAAATACAGCTTACATATTTCAACATCAAGGGTCCTATCTTACCACAGTCTACATCCTCCATTGCCTGCATTCCTTTGGCTCTCTGTATTCACCAATAAATGAAGCAGATTCACTCCCCCAAATACAGCTCACTGGTCCCTTACTAAGGACCTATATGCTGGGACATTAGATTGTACATGGAAAAGCACAATGTTGGGGTCAGGAGTTTGACCTAGGGGTTGAGTGCTTGCCTAGTATGCATGAAGATCCAGATTTGATTCCTTGATACCACATACATAGAAAAGGCTGGAAGTGATGCTGTGACTCACGTGGCATAGCTCTAGCCGTAAAGCCCCAGGACAATCAATACTCAGGCCATGAGTTCAAGTCCAGGACTGGTAAAACAAAACAAAACAAAACTCTGATTTGTTCTCAAGAATTTGAATGGGGAAATTTTAATAAAATTAAAACAATTTATGATATAAATATTAGACATCAATCAATAGTAAAATATTTCTCAGGAGCAGGGGTTGGGGGAGGAGGCAGGCTCAAAGTTGCCTGCAGGCAGAAAGACTAATTCAGGGTTCACAATGATATCTAGCAACTTAGGAAAGACAAATACTCTTCCTGGCACTTATTCAGTTTAGTAAATGTAAGAATGGAGAAATTTTCCATTAATTGCACAAGGGTTGGTTGATCCTGCTAACCAAGAGCTTTGCCAACTTGAACCATTTGTTGCAGGTATACACAGTGTTAAAGTAAATGGAAGAAAGACTGCCTGTTCTTTTTCAGAAGTATCTCTAGGTAGTTCTGCCACATTTGGGGTTAAGAACAAGTTGAGTGCCCATACAATTAAAAACTGAGTTGGGCCTTTCTACAAATGAAAGGCGGCACGCCATCCACAGGCTTCATACACTAGTGATGGCTCCAGATATCCATCGTCACTGTCGCACACATCACTGGTAGCTACTAGGTAATGAGTTCTGGGGTGACTGTATTCTGTAGGCCCAAATCTGAGAATGGAAATAAATACATGATTATTAGAGAAGTTCTGGGGTGACACAAATGCCATGACGACCTAATGGAAAAAGCTGTAGAATGTGAGTTTGGACTGAACGTGGATGAGGAAGTAGGGTGTATTTAATGATTGGCCATGCCTGTTTTCTTTCTAAAAGAGAACACATTACCTGGAAGAGAATACCCATAAAAGGACATTGTGCCAAACTGGTAGTAATAAGGACAATCACCAGCCTGGGAGGATTTTCCCTAGGGACCTGATTCCATCCATACTCACAAGCCCTCCACAAGCCCCCACACAAGGACTCCCCATCTTGTTCTTGATCTGATAGATCACAGGTTCTTTCAGTTGGTCAAGGAGAATGTGTAAACGGAAGAGCAGGTCCGAGGAGGGCATGTTGAGCATCACGTAGAACAGGAGTTCAGTCAGGGTATGTCTGTTCTTGTGATTATAGAAATCATCAGGAGAAAAGTCCATCCACATCATAAAGATGGAACAAAGTGTGCTGTGGGTAGATTGGTGACAGGAGAGGGAGCAGCCACCCTCCCTATTATCAGGACCTTCCCACCAAAGCCCCTTTCTTGCTCAACTCCCATGCAGAGGCTGTTCATCTTAGATGCACACATGCAACTTGTGAAATAAGTAGACACTCCTGCAAGCAGAATGATGGTCACTACTCAATTCTAGAAACTTCTAGAGTACAAGTCTTCAAAATTTCATTCAGAGGGGAAATTTTAACACTGATTGTAGACTTTCTACACAAAGCACTCCCTGTTATCCCTAGACCAAAAGCACACCCACACATGTGTGCTCTGCCATCCACTCAAGTCCGAAGCCTCAATCCCCTGCTGCAAATCACAGTTTGTGTACAAAGCAGAAATTTGCACTTGGAGTCAGAAAGTCCAAAGATCCAGTTTCAAGGACAGCCCTTCCATTGGCCCCAAAGCCCAGTTACTACTTCACTTGCTCATCTTCCTTACAGGTAGGCCGGAGTGATTTGTACTTGAAGAAGAAGAGGAGAAATTCACCCTCTGGCTCTTTTTCAAAACTAAGAGGACATCTATGGGGTTGGCTAAATCACAGTTGAGAATACATAACAAGAAGGCACGTGCGATAAATCTATACTTTTCTCTTAAAAATTGAAGAGGTTTGAAGCAATGTGTCCAAAATAAATTCCCTGCATATATCTGCTGATCTTGAGGACCGTTTTTACCTAGGGCTTTTCACAGAGAGGTCAGCTCTGTACAGAATGGTTGAGACTAAATGTTAGGTAAATGAAATCAGCATCCCATCCATCTGCATCCCTCCCAAACATGTGCAAGTCCTGCACTGTCCTCAGGGTTATTTTTTGTGTGAGACGTGAGATGGAATATCAAAGTTGTTTTGATTTTCATTTCTTTTATCGCTAGAGATGTGGAGCTTTTCTTGATGTGTCTAAAGGCCATTCTTACTTCTTCCTCAGAGAAGTCTCTCTTTTTAGTCTTTAGCCCACCTTTTAATGGGATGGTTATTTCTTTGCAGATTTGTTTTGGAGAGATTCAATTTTTTTTAGCTCTAGAGATATTTTAGATAACTATATATATATTTTTAGAAAAAAGAATGGAAGCCAGGCATGGTGGCTCATACCTTAATCCCAGCTACTCAGGAGGCTCAGAGCTGAGGATCACAGTTCAAAGCCATCCAGGGCACTAAAGTTTGTGAGATAAAACTCGGAACACACAATGACTTTAAGAGGAATCTCATTGTGGCTGGGAATGTAGCCTAATGGTAGAGTGTTCACCTAGCATGCATGAAGGCCTAGGTTCCATTCCCCGGTACTGCATACTTAGAGAAAAGCCGGAAGTGGCACTGTGTCTCAAGTGGCAAAACATTAGCCTTGGGCAAAATTGTCCAAGCACAATGTCTAGGCCCAAAGTCCAAGCCCCAGGGCTTGCAAAAAGAAGAAAAGAAAGAGGAATCTCACTTAAGTAAAAAGGAATATACCCTATCTTTATACAGACTGAAAAATTCATTAAGAAATTAGGAAATATGTATATAGTACATAATTTCTTTTGTGTGTTGACACTGGGTCTTCAATTGAGTGCCTCAGCTCTATCTCTGAGCTTTTTGTGCACAAAAAGCCAAAAATCCACTGTCTTCACTTGAGATACAACATTTCAGGGTGTTTCATGAAAAAAGATTTTTACAAATTGAAAGTTTCAACACTGTATTATTTTAGTATCAAGGTTGAGGTGGGAAGAGATAGAAAAAGTGACATTTTTCCTGATCCCCATAGATAAGAGACTCAGCAGAGCAGTTCTGCTCTGCAGGCTTCTTTGTGAGTTTTGTTTGCTTGTTTGATTTTTGTCAATTGTGGGGCTTGAACTCTGGGCCTGGGCACTGTCCCTGAGCTCTTCAGCTCAAGGCTACTGCTCTACTCTGTCAGTCCCAGTGCCACTTTTCATTTTTCTGGCAGTTAACTGGGTGCTCTTGCTGGCTTTGAACCTTGTTCCTCAGATCTCAGCCTCCTGAGTAGCTAAGATTACAGGTGTAAGATACCATCACTAGGCTGCTGCTTTGTTACTATGCAGGTTCTGGATCAAGAACTTCAAGTTCTTACTTCAATTTTTTCTACTCTTGGCTATAGCTCTGCCATTTGAATGAAGCCCCAGTTCCTGGTCTTTGTTGGTTAGTGAGAGATATGATGATTTTCTAATATTAGAGAAACAGTTACTAAAACCCAGCATTTTACTTACTTGAATAAATTAAGGGACAGGAGCTAGTGAGAGGGAAAACAATTTGCTATCCTGTTCTAATGCATAAGTCTGGCTATTTTGCTTATACACAATATGTAGTTTACCATTTTCCACTCTGTTTTTGCTTAGCTTAAAACCACCATTGCCATCATTTCATAGATTTTGTTGTTGTTGTTGTTGGTGGTGGTAGAGGTCGAAGTTCTGAACTCTGTGCCTGCTGCAGTTCCTGAAATCTTCAGCTCTGGCTGAGCTGACGCACAAATCTGAGCACTGTCCTTGGACTTTCTCAAGGCTACAACTCTACCACTTGAGCCCTAGCACCACTTCAGGCTTTTTTCTTTCTATGTATATGGTACCGATGAATCAAACCCAGGTTTTCATGCATACTAGGAAAGCACTCTGCCACTAGGCCTAACTCCAGGCCCAAAATTATTCATCAATACATATTGGCTATCTTTTTTTTGTTTTTTGATTTCTTTTTTGATTGGTCATGGTGCTTGGACTCTGGGCCTGGGCGCTGTCCCTAAGCTCTTCAGCTCAAGGCTAGCGCTCTTGCTTTACCACTTTTGAGCCACAGATCCATTTTTGGCTTTCTGGTGGTTAATTGGAGATAAGAGTTGCACAGACTTATGTGCCCAGGCTGGTTTTGAACCAAGATCTACCGATCTCAGCCTCCTGAGTAGCTAGAATTAAAGGATTCAGCCACCAGTGCCTAGTTCTTTGGTGCTTCTGACTCAGGCGCGCTCTCTCTCTCTCTCTCTCTCTCTCTCTCTCTCTCTCTCTCTCTCTCTCTCCGGAAGTGGGACTTGAATTCTGGGCCTGGGCAGTGTTCCTGGGCTCTTCAGCTCATGGCTACAACCATATGCCTTAAGCCACAGTGCCACTTTGGGTTTTCTGGAAGTAACAGTTTCATGGACTTTAGTTCCTGGGCTGGCTTTGAACTGTGATCCTCAGATCTCAAACTTCTGAGATCACCTCCATTTATATATATATAAATGGTACAGAGAAATTGAACCTAGGGCTTTGTATAAACTACCACTGGCCCACACTCCAGTCTTAGATGAGGGCTTTTTTTTCTTTTTTTGGCAGTCATTGGGCTTGAACTCTGGGCCTGAGCATTGTCCTAGGGCTTTCTAAAGATAGAACTCTACCACTTGAGCCGGCAAACTTCTGGCCCAAACAGGCCACTTTTGAAGCTAGAATTACAGAGACGTGCCATGGTACTGGCATGTCTTTATCCATCTACGTAAATATTATTTCTTTCGTCTCAGTGTATGCATTTCCTACATATTTTGTCAAAAATTTCCTTCCCACTGGGGCCGTGAGTTTAGCCTAGTGGAAGTGTTCTTGCCTAGCATGAAGGGAGACCCGGGTTTGATTGCTCCTTACAACATACATAGAAAAGAAAAGCCAAAAGTGGTACTGTGGCATATGCGATAGAGCTTTAGCCTTAAGAAAAAGCAAAAACAAAAACAATGACCGTGCTCAGGACTGGCAAAAAAAATTCTCCCCAAAGTAGACTTTCAAAATTTTTATAATTTTTTATATTGTTGTTAAGGTGATATACAAAGAGATTGCTGTTACATATGTAATGAGTACATTTCTTGTAAACACTGTTAGCTCCTCCCTGCTTTTCTCTTTCCCTTCCCCCTAAACCCCTCCCCAAGTCATATAGTTCATTAACAGAAAATATATTGGTATTTTCATTATTGAAAACAATAGTTGAAACGTGTTGAAATAAACGATATAGGCTGATATCATTTATCAAAATGGATTACTTGAACTCTAAAATAAACATTCTAGGTAACTTTTCTCATAAAATTGTACTAATGCTATAAAACTAATAAAAATAAAAAGTTAAGAAATTTTAGTTATTAATTTCTTAAGTTTTACATTTACTATTATATTACACTAAGAATAATGTTTATGGCATTAATACAGACAGCATGAAATGTGATTATGTAAAAAAAAATTAAATGATTAAAAACAGTAAGGTTTGAGGCCAGGAGTTAGTCTTGGTGGCACAATCCCTGGACTGGCAAAAAAAAAAGTAGCGTTAGATAAATCAGGTCTATTTCAAAATGTGCAGAAAATGGTATGAATTCTTGCTTGGCTAGTCCTGGGGCTTAAACTAAGGGACCAGGAACTGTCCTTGGCCACTTTTTGTTCAAGGCTAGCACTCTGACACTTGAGCCATGATGTCTCCTTTGGCTTTTTTTGTGTATGCAGTGCCTCGGAATTGACTCAAGGGCTTCTTGTATACTAGGCGAGCACTCTAAGACTAGGCCATACTCAAGGCCGAAGTAGATTTTTGAAGCTATTGTGGAGTTTTAATTTTCTTAAATATTTGTACAAAGAACAAAAGATACTAAACAGACTTGAACTCACAGAACAGAGTACCACATAGAGTCCCACATATTGCTTCAGTTACTCTGGCATTTCTCCCAATTGGCAGAACACCTTTCTAGGCATCTGCTCTGTCCTTAAGTTTTGGTAGCTAACCTGTCTGTCCCTGGGCGCCTGGCCTGGATTCCCTGTAATTCCATACATTTCATAGTTCTCTGTATATCCAGTAAGGTTATCTTGTACAGGTCATGGCCAGTCTGCTTTATTTTTATTGTGTAAAATCTTGTAAAAGTTCTATTTTTTATTTTTTAAATCATTTTATTTTGATTAATAGAAGGGTTACATTATATTCACCAGATAGAAGATGCATAACTTCACGAACATTGATTCCCTTTCTCCTGACATGGTCCCCATTTCCCTCCCACACTCCCACCAGACTGGTTTTTAAACCACCCAGGACCCATGTATCTCGGGCCTCAGATTGTAGGTTGAAAGTAAAACATAGTGTAATAAGGATTGAAGAATTATACACATATTTACAATGAGAGTTTAATAGTTAGAAAAGTAAATACAATGAACATTTGAAAACGGTCATGAGAGGAAGATAAAGAGATGTCTTTTTAGTAAGGGGGCATTGAAGTTCTAAATCCAGACTGGCCTCCAAGTTGCCTTCAGGCAGTAATTCTACCTCAGATTCCTCAGAAGTGTCTCCCTGCTCATGAGAAACAGAATGTACTTCCTGAGTTAAGAGGGGGATGGATTCTAGTTTGTCGACTGGAGATTGATTCTCCTGTGGTGAGACAGATAGGTCTGGATATTCTGTGAGTATTGATTCATTTTCCTCCAGTGAATCCAGCATGGAGACTGCATTTACTGCTTTCCCCACACATAAGCTGGAGATATTTTCATGAGGCCAGCATGTGGCCCTTTAGCCTGCACAGTAAGTGGAGTGTCACTCTGACTCATGTGGAGCCTCTCTGGCTGGACTGTGAAAGTAAACAGAAGGAATTATGGCTGCTCTTTTTCTTCCTCCAGAGTACCTGTGGGTTCAACTGTGTCACAAGTGTGGTTCAGAGCACAAGCTATATCCAGAGGATTCCAAATCTGTTTGGTATTTTCTACAGTAGGTCCATGCTTTCCTGGACTGAAGGGATGATTCTCCAACTCCATCAGTCAATAGATCCACTGATGGGATTTTCATCTGGAGTTCAGGAGAAGCTCTTCTACAGCAACCCAAACCTATGAATGGAAATAGGTACAGGATTCTTAGAGTGGACTCTGCAAGCTGAAGTGTCACTCAACTTCCATGAGGCTTTAATGGAGGAAGCTGTAGAAATGGAATTTGGACTGAACACTGAGGAGATGGAGGGTCTATCTAAGGAGTGCTTATGCCCGAGTCCTTTCAAAGAGAGAACAGACATTACCTGGCCAACACCACCCATAAAGGGAATTTTGCCAAGCTGGGTTGAAGTAAGGGCCAACCAGTACCTAGACCACGTGGGCTTCGTACTCACAGGCTCTGAGGTGCCCACACCAGGACTTCTTCTTTTTCTTGGTCTTACTGGTCGCACATTCCTCCAGCTGGTCAAAAAGGATGTGAAAGCAGATGAGCAGCTCTGAGGCCGGCATGTGGAGCCTCATATAGAGCTTGAGTTGTGTCAGGGTGTGGCAGTCCTTGAGCTCATAGAAATCACTGGGTTATAAATCCATCTACATCATGACGATGGAACACATGATGCTGCGGGCACATTGGGGACAAGGAAAGTGAGAGCCTTCTCTCTCCATCCTGAGACTTCTACCAAAGCCCCTTTCTTGCACGACTCCAATGCTGTGGTTGTCCTGCAGAGATGTGCTCTTGTATGCTGGGAGGAGGGAAGAGATACCGAAAAAGAGGATGACTTTTACACCCCACTTTCAGAAGCTTCTGAGACACAATCCTCCAAAATGCTCAATATTATAGGCAATGTGAAGGTTGTTTCCCTATGGGATCTGACTGTCTGCACACAGCCCTAGCTGTAATCCATGAGAGTCCACACTCACAATTGCACCCACAACTCTATTCTGCATTTTTGTTGGCAGTCCTGGGCCTTGAACTTAGCGCCCTGACCAGTGTCCTTGGGCTTTTTCCTCAAAGTTGGCACTCTGCCACTTGAGGCATAGCACTACTTCCAGCTTTTTTTCTCTTTCTATGGATGCACTACCTAGCAATCGAGCCTGGGCCTTGGTGCATGCTAGGGAAGCACTCTACCAGTAGGCCAAATCTCGGGGGCCCTACAACTAAGTTATCTAACATGTACTGAAGTCTGAACCTCAAGACCTAGTGGAAATCACAATTGATGTGCAAATAAGAAACTTGTGCTTTGAATAGACGCCTCAAAAATACCCAATTTTTAGGCAGGCGTGGTGGCTCATGCCTGCAATTCTAACTATCCAAGGGACTGAGATCTGAGGAAGGAGGGTTACAGTCAGCTCTGGCACAAAAGACTGTGGAAATCTTATCTCCAATTAACCACCAGAAAATTGGGAATTAGTGCTGTGGTTCAAGAGTAGAGCGATAGCTTTGAACTGAAGAGATCATTGACACCACCCAGGCCCAGAGTTTAAGTCTCATGACCGATTAAAAAAATACCCAGTTTTACATGACAGATCTATTTCTGCGTAAGTCCACTTCTTTACTTGCTCATCTTCCTCCCAACTACAATGGATGGATCTGTAGTGATGGAAGGAGAGAAGGAAGTTAACTCTATGGTTTTTTAATGTGGAGCTAACAAGACAAGTACAGGGCTAGCTAAATCCCAGGCAGGAATATAAAACTACCCAAGTGAGATATGTCTATACAGTTCCATGAAAAGTCTCCTAAGAGGCCTCTATGCATCTGTCCAAAGTAAATGCACCTCTAAATAACTAAATGCTCTAAATAAATAAATGAATGAATTAAAGAATTCTCAAAATAAATAAGTAAATGCCATGCCTGTAATCTTAGCCACTCAGTAGGCTGAGATCTGAGGATCACAGTTGGAAGCCAGTGTAGTCAGTAAAAGTTTAAAGGCACTTGTCTTCAATTAGACAGCAAAAAGCCAGAACTTGACCTATGACTCAAACGGTACAGTGCTAATCTTTGAACAGCAAAGGGAGAACATTCAGGCTGTGGGTTCAAGAGGTAGGACTGAACTACACACCAAAATGTAAATGCTTTAAGGTTTTAACAGGCAAAGCTAACACAATCCCTCCTTGATGGCTCAGAAGTGATTCAGCTCCCAGCCTTTCCTCTGTCTCCAGTACTTCACAGGCCTCTGCCATTGTTAATGAAACCTTATTTCCTACTGGGAAATGTCTTTTCCTAGGACTTCATTGATGCTTGGGAAATGAAATGGCATGGTGGCCCAGTCCTAATAAAATAGTCAGCTTGTGCACTTGTGTCATGCTCAATTTCCCTGTAAACACCCCAGTGAACCAAACAGGCTGAGAGATGTGCCAAGTATTCCAAGACTAGGCCAGGAGTGGCTGATCAGGCCTGGGTTTGGGGGGGAACACTCACTTTTTCAAGAGAATATCCAGCAACTGCTCCATTGCACTCATATGAAGTGCACATTTCTTCTCCTGGGGCAACTTCTCCACAGAGAACATGACATGGACACTCTCCATGGCAGGGGTAGAGCCTGATAAAGCAGCTAATCAGTGACAAGGACATAAAGTGATGAACAGAATGCTTAGGCCCTTATGGCAGATTGTCTGCAAAATCCAAGGGAGAATGGAATTGGTGGGAACCAGGGATTAGGTTTTGGGCATGGCACTTCCTTGCAAAGGGTGGAGCAGGGGAACTCACAAGCTGGAGCATGCACAGGATGGGTGATAGGCCCTTGGAAGCTGCTGGGCCACCCCCTTCTGCATCTCAGCCTTTGGGTTTGAGCTCTGTGATCGCCATGGTGTGTATTCTGTGCTCTGGATGGCAGAAGAAAGGGCCCCTGGAATACAAGTGTAGACCCTTTGTGAGTGTGGGAAGATGTAGCCTGGATATCCAGTCCCACAGGATTTGAGAGTGGGGTAGAGGGGAATGCGAAGACTGGGGTTGAGGGGTGCAGGCAGTCATGGTCACGGCACAGGTAATTCTGTCTGTGGTATGAGTGCCTCCCAAAAGCACAGCCCCATTTGTAAGGAAATGGAAAGACTTAGCAGAGATTTATAATAGAACAAAACCAAGATACATAAGGCCACATAGAATGATGCTAAATGAAAAGACCTCCAGAATATACAAACAAAAGGCATATAAAGAGTAATTGTTGTCCTTCATGTACTATGTTATCTCTCATCTCTTTTGCTATCCCTTGGTTATCTCATATTGTTACCGTGTTTCACCTTGTTATCTGATATATTGTATATATGCATATTTGGTTATTTAAAATAGGATAGGAAAGGGTGGAAAACAAGAAGAGGGATGGGCATAGGGGAGGAAAATGGAGACAAAGTCATGAGAAAGCGTATCAATGCTTGTGAGATAATGTACCATCTTTTTTGTGAATATAACCCATCTATTAATTACAATAAAAATATACGAAAAAAAAGAAGCCAGACTATGCCTCCATGGAATCATCAGATGAGGATGATGAATTTCAGTTCATTAAGAAAGCCGAAGAACACGAAGCATAGTCAGAGCAACAAGAGGAGTCATCTGTGTTGCTTACAAAACTATCAGTGAAGAAGTGGAAGAGACTGGCTCAACATGGAAAAACAAAGTGAACCTGAAGTGATAGGAGAAAGTAGGAGATGCCTGGCAGATTGAACAAGATAGCAGTCAAGAAAAGGAACTAGAAATGCATGATTCTTTTTGTGCGATTGCTCAATATCTTTCTGTATGTTAGCTTAATGTATTATCAGCCATAACCATCCAAGAGAGACTGTCCTCCTGACAAAGGAACATGCAATCTGGCTTTGTATATGCAATCATTGCACAATGAGAACATGGAACATAATACTGTACTTCAATTACCTACCACATTTCTCCCTATATCTAGTTGTCTCTCTCATCCCTTAGATTTTTGCCAGTGCTAGAGCTTGGACTTAGGGCTTGAGCACTGTCCTTGGACTTTCTCAAGGCCAGAACTCTACCATTTGAGCCATCACACCACTTCCAGCCTTTTCTGTGTATGTGGTACTGAGGAATCAAACCCGGGTCTTTGTGCATGCAAGGATAGCGCTCTACCCGTAGGTAAAACTCCCAGACCACATCCTTTTGATTTCCATAATCATCTTCTAACTAGCTGCTCTTCCTCATCTTTTCCATGTTTCTAATTTTTTTGTAGGGGGGCCATGGGGCTTGATCTTCTTCTGGGCACTGCCCTTGAGCTTTTCAGCTCAAGGCTATTGCCCTATCCTAGGCCTGAGGGTTGTCCTTGAGGTCTTCAGCTCAAGGCACTACCCTTGAGCAAAGCCCCACTTCCTATTTTCTAGAGTTTAACTGGGGATAAGATTCTCAGATTCTTTGTGCCTGGGCAGGATTTGAGCTTTGATCCTCAGATCTCAGCCTCCTGAATAGCTAGGGTTATAGGTGTGAGCCACTGTGCCCTGCCATGCTTGTAACTTTTGACACTACTGTTAAGTTTAACAAATCTATGTCTTAGTAGTGTTTGGCCACAAAATTCTGAAGGGAGCTGGTTAAAGGAATAATTGGTGGTGGTAGAAAGATATTCATCCTCCTGTTAATTTCACCTCCAGAACAGTGAGAAAACACAGGCTCTTCACTTTATGAACACCGGTGTTTTATTAAAACTCATTCAGCAGAACAAAAGTACAGGCTACGAGTAACAAGTGATTCATCATCAGTGAGTAATTAAAAATAAAGGCAGCACTGAAGTAATTTTGGACTTACTCATCCAAAACCAAATACTTAAGACTCTTGTCTTTACCCACCATAGAAACCAGAGGTAGAACTGGGGCTCAAGTGGTAAGCATTAGCATTGGGCAAAGATGCTAAAGGAGTGCTTATGCTCTAAGTTCAAGCTAAATGACTTGTGTACACAGACAAACACACACACAGAACACACACACACACACACACACACACACACACACACACAAAATATATCCCCAAAAGTATGTCCTTACATGTTTTCTGAATATTTCCTAAATAACTTGAGGCATAACGTGATGAAAAACATTTTCCTATTGTGCAAATTTTGCAATAAACAAGGAATAGTATCTTCCATCATACCTTCCATTCAAAAATTGAATTTGAAATAGTAAGTCATTTGTGTTTTAATGCATGGACCACACACACAAGAGACTTTACGGGAGCAGTGGAGAAATTGATGCTCTCAGGTCCTTGGCTCAAATTTTGAGTCTTTCCCCATCCATCACTCCCCATACCATCGTGAAGATTCTTATTCCAGTCTCAGTAGGACAGAGCTCTTATTACTGAGTTAATAAAATTAACTTCACAAAACATTCCCTATTATAAAAGCCACAAGTCAACAACTTCACTCTCTTAATTACTTGTAAAGCCTGAAGTAATTAATGCCCATCGTTTGTGTTCACTTCCTCTGGATAATATTCAGGGATTTCACCACTAAACACAATGAGAAGTGTTGGCTCAGTAAGTGCCCAAGCTGAAGAGTCATTTCCATTACACCTAGCTTACCTCTGCCATGCAGAATTTCTTGTCCAGTTTAGTAGTCTCTCTCTGTGTCTGTCTCTCTCTGTGTCTGTCTCTCCTCTCTCTCTGTCTCTCTCTGTGTGTCTCTGTCTCTCTCTGTCTCTGTCTCTCTCTCTGTCTCTCTGTCTCTCTGTCTCTCTGTTTCTCTCTCTCTCTCTCTCTCTCTCTCTCTCTCTCTCTCTCTCTCTCTCTCTCTCTCTCTCTCTCTCTCTCTCTGTCTTTCTTACCCCCCTCTTTCTCTTTTTGGTGACAATCCTCAGGCTTGAACTCAGGGCCTGAGCTTCTTTTGCTCAAGATTATGACTCTACCACTTGAACCACAGTGCTGCTTCTGGCTTGCTTTTTATGTAGTAATTAGGAATAGAACCCAGCCCTTCATGCTTGTTAGTTAAGCCACACAGTCACCCCATATACAGGTTTCTGACAATGGTTTTTCTATATTGTATTTATTTCTTCTGTGAGTGCTCTTAATGCTTGCTGAAGGTTGACTTGTTTTGAAGAACTTCCCCTAATGCTTACATATTCAGAGATTCTATATATAGCTAAAAGTTTTTCATTACTCAGAATTTCTCTCTTGTGTATGTTCTGAAATGTACTGAAGACTAACTTTTGATTAAAAGTCATTGCACATTTGTTATATTCATTGGTTTTCGTTTCTTCTATGTGAATCAGGTTTGTGATGAACACAAAGGTATGCCTTCCAGGTCAAACACTTCCCACATTTGTAGTATTCATAAGGTTTTTCTCTTCTATGTTCATTCTATAGTTAGCCATGGGTCCATGATAGATTTTTCACATTCCTTACATTCATATGGTTTCTATCCTGTGTGTGTGGTCTCATGCAAATTCAAGTATGACTTCTTGAAAAACTTTCCCTTTTATTTCATTCATAGGATTCTCTCCTATGGGTGTTTAGTGATAAATCCTTAGTTGTGCCTTTTGCATTATAGACTGAAAATTTGCCACATTCATTAAGGGTTTTATCTTGTGTTGGTTGTGTGACACAAGCTGAGTTTTCTTCCAAAGACTAAAAAGTCTTTCCCATTTATTACATTGCTACGGCTTCCCTAGTGTGTGAACTCCCTTATGCTTCCTGAGGGGTGAAGACTGCATGAAGGACTTTCCACTTTGGTTACATTACTAAGGTTCCTCATATGTGTGAATTCTGTTATGCCTCCCTAGATGTGACTTCCACCTGAAGGTCTTTCCACATTTGTTGCACTCATAAGGTTTCTCTCCTGTGTGTATTCTCTGATGAACACGGAGTTTTGCCTTCCAGGTGAAAGACCTTCCACATTCACTACATTCATATGGTTTCTCTCCTGTGTGAGCTCTATTATGCGTAGCAAGATATGACTTCCACTTGAAGGTCTTTCCACATTTGTTGCACTCATAAGGTTTCTCTCCTGTGTGTGTTCTCTGTTGCAAACTGAGGGAATACTTCTGTCTGAAAGACTTTCCACATTGGTTACATTCATAAGGTTTCCCTCCTGTGTGAATTGTCGTATGTCTCTTGAGGTTTGACTTCTGTGTGAAGGACTTTCCACTTCTGTTACACTCATGAGTTTTCTCTCCTGTGTGTATTCTCTGATGAACACGGAGTCGTGCCATCCAGTTGAAGGACTTTCCACATTCATTACACTTATAAGATTTTTCTCCAGTGTGTGTTCCCTGGTGAACAATATGTTGTTCCTTCCACATGAAAGACTTTCCATATTCATTACTTTTATAAGGTTTCTCTCCCATGTGTGTTCTCTGATGAACTCGAAGGTGTACATTCTGGGTGAAAGACTTTCCACATTTGTTACGTTCATAAGGTTTCTCTCCTGTGTGTATTCTCTGATGCAAAGTGAGGAATGACTTCAGTCTGAAAAACTTCCCACATTTATTGCATTCATAATATTTCTCTTCTTTGTGAGTTCTCTGATGCCTGCTGAGAGCTGACTTCTGGGCTGAAATTTTCTTACGTTCCTCATATTTGTAAGGTTTCCCTTCTGTTGGAGATCGAGGTCGGAACGTGCAGTCTGATTTCTCAGAAATTAAATTTTCACACTTGATATACTCATCGGATATCTCAGGATATTTGCTCTGAGGTATTGTAAGGTGTATTTCATTACTGATAGATTTCTCACATTCACTACATGTACGAGGAGTCTCTCCTGTGTATATTTTCGGATGTGTAGTGATGGTCGGTGTTAAGTACAATATTTTTCGACACACAGTAAATTCAGCATAATACACAGAAACAAACGAAGCCAGCCTATTTACCGCGGTCTTCTACGACCCTTTGACTAGGCGTCTGAGTGGGTTTGGGGATTCCCGGCCCATGCACCAAATGTTGTACCTGAATTCCTAGAACCCTGAAAAGACCAACAGAGGCCACAGTCAAAGCTAAAAAGCAGGGGTCATTTCATTTATGAGTCTAGACTCGGGCCTCTGCAAACCAGCAGCCTGCAACGTTGAAAAGGCCCTGAGCAACAACTTTACACTGCTTTTATACAATTACCTGATTGGCTATTTAACTCAAACCACCGGTCAAATCAGAGTTCAGGTGTCTAACCACTGAGCACCAAGCTGTTACCACCTGGGGTTCAAGTACATGGGCCCTAAACAAGGGTGGGGGAGGGGGTCATTCCCAGAACATGGAACAATCTTGGCACAACAGCATCAGTGGGGCTGCAGCATACCAGGAAAGACAGAGAAGCTCAACTCTCAGCATCAGAAGCAACAGCATCAGAGGAGTGCAGGATTGAATCCTAGCACCCACAGAAACCACAGCAAAGTGAACCCCATGCACTAGTTGCCAGAAAACACCAGCTAGTGCCCAACTATTCAACTATAACATTTTCTCACCTCCCCATAGGCAAGGGGGAGCCAAGGAGGAAAGGGACCCATCATTTCGGCCTGAGTGTGGGGAGATCTGTCCTTAGATCCATATGCTCACACCCGGATAGTCTATAACACTCCACAGTAAGGTGGATGTAGGTAGATGCAGGCGTCTCCGAACAAATGTGGAAAGGTAATTGGGGTCTGATGGCTCCCTGTGCCCAACATTGGTGTTGGTGGGGGAGACTCACCCCAGGGCCGTAACTTAGTGGTAGCATCTGGTTTCCTGCAATCAAGAGGCGGAAGTGCGAGAAAGTTGAAGCAGGGCTTGCACCAACAGAGTAAGCAGAGTTGGGACCACCACCACTGCCACCACTACTCCTAGACCCTGAGCCCAGATGGGCCTGGAGCCAGAAGTGGGGCTTTGAGGGACACACAGCCTGTGACACAGGAGAAGGAGAAGCAGCTCCTGCAGGCAGTGGCTGTGGAACTGAAGTCCCTGGGCTGCCTGCTCCAGGTTGGGCTGGCTGTGTGTTCCTTAGGGAGAGGAGCAGTCCTGAGTGAAGCTGCTGGTCCCAGCTGCCTGATGGGTGAGTGAGTGCCTTGCATGCCTTGGGGCTGGACCTTGCCCTCCCCTTCCCTGCCTGCTTTTTCTTTGAACCTTCAGCTCCTTCCCACTCCTCCTCTTTCTTCTCCTCCTCCTCAGTGGACGCTCTGAGTCAGTGTTTCTTCTCCCCCTCCCCCATTTTTTGGCCTGATGGGGTAAGTTGAGATCCCCTCCCCACCAGGACAGTGATTTGTCCCCTTGGTAAGGGTCAGGATGAGAACCCAGCACACTTGGCACTGTCACTCAAGGAGTGGAGCACTAACCTTGAGCTGAAGAGCTGAGGAACAACGCCAAGGCCCAGAGTTCAAGTGCCATGACTGACCAAAAAACAAAAAAAACAAAGTTGCTTCTGCATTCCACAACTAATGAGACCTGACAATGCTCTGATTTTTATGGTTCATGTTAGTAAATCAATCTGAAAACACAATGGAACCACAAAAATGTGTAAGTATAGACTCCAAAAGATCCTCAGGTTTGGGCATTTAACAGGATTTTTTTTCCTGCCAGTCCTAGGCCTTGAACTCAGGGTCGGAGAACTATGCCTAGGCTATCTCAAGATTAGAACTCTACCACTTGAGCCACAGCACCACTGCCGAACTTTTTCTATGTATGTGGTACTGAGGCCCAGCCCTAGCCAAACTCCCAGCCCGCTATCAGGCTTACTTTATTTATTTATTTATTTATTTATTTATTTAGTTATTTATTTATTTATTTATTTTGTGCATCATGGGGCTTGAACTCAGCTTGATCCCTGTCCCTCAACTCTTCAGGTGCAGGCTACCACCCCACCCTTGAGCCACAGCCCTACTTCCTGTTTTCTAGAGGATAAATGGAGATAAGAGTCTCAGGTTCTTATCTTCCTGGGTTTCCTTGACAGTTGATTCTAAGTTTTCAACCACCTGATTAGTCTGTATTATTGGTGTGAGTCACCAGGCCTGGACTTAACAAGGTGTGTGTGTGTGTGTGTGTGTGTGTGTGTGTGTGTGTGTGTGTGTGTGTGTTTTCATGTGCCTGTCTGTGTGTGTGTGTGTGTGTATATGCATGTATGTATATATTTGTTATGTTATCTTATGTATATTTATATGTTATGGTGTGCTAGAACTCTGGGCTGAATGCTATCCTTGAAATCTTCAGCTCAAGGCTATTACCCTATTCCTGGTCCTGGAATTTTCCCTAAGTTCTTCACTTCTAGGCTACCACCCTACCCCTGGAGCCACAGCACCACTTCTGGCTTTCTAGTTGTTAATTGGACATAAGAATTTCTTGGTCTTAAGTGCCCAGGATGGCTTTGGATCATGATGTTCAGATCTCAGCACTTGGTAGCTAGGATTACTGGCAGGAGACACCCCACCAGGCATTTAGGATCTGTTTGATTTGAGAATTGAAATCTGTTATTTTAAGACACAAAGCTATGGTTATTGGCTTAGATAAAAGACATCAGGGCATTCGGTTTTTTTGTTGTTGCTGTTGTTTGGCTACAATTTTTGGGCAAGTATTAGAAATTTAAATTTGAAGGTCTATTAATTTCAGAAGCTTTATTCTGACTAAAACCATTTGGGTATTTAGGTATCAAGAGAAAGGGACAGGGAAAACCTAGAAGTCTATGCATGGTGGAAGACTATAAATAAGCTGGCATGAAGATGCTTCACCTAAAACTAATGAGATGGACAGAGTGGACCATCTTCATCCTGTCGCTTTTCTTTTCTTTTTTTTTTGCCAGTCCTGGGTTTGAGCTCAGGGCATGAGCACTGTCCTTGGACTTTCTCAAGGCTAGAGCTCTACCACTTGAGCCTCAGCACCACTTCCGGCTTTTTTCTATGTATGTGGTACCGAGGAATCGAACCCGGGTCTTCATGCATGCTAGGCAAGCACTTTAACCACTAGGCCAAACTCCCGGCCCCATCCCGTCCCTTTTCTTTGAAGACTTATACTGGAAATCTGATGTGGATGATGTGATTGGCATTTCTAAAAATTGTTCCTTGGGAACAATTTCCTTGTTCCTTTAAAAGAGGGTTAAAGATTTATATGAGTGATATAATTTGGCTTTAATAATATTTTGTAATTGGTTGTAGGTTCAAAAAAAGGCACCAGATAAGCCTGAATTTCTTGGTATAGTGCTGGTACTTAAAATTTTTTTGGTGGGTCATGGGGCTGGAATTCACACTAGAACTATCCCTGAGCTATACAGCTCACAGCTACCACCCTACCCTAGAACCAAGCTCCACTTCCCATTTTCTAGAGGTTAAATAGAGATAAAAGTCTTAGGTCCTTTTTGTGCCTGGGCTGGCTTTGGACCTTGATCTCAGTATCCTGAGTAGCTAGGATTACAGGCTAGAGCCTCCATGCCCACCTGCTTGGCTGTTGCTTTTATTTCTTGCATTAAAAAATAGTCATTTAAGCTGGATACTTAGGGTCTTGCTTGTAATCCTAGCTACTCAGAAGTGGGGATTGGCTCAAGATTAGGGCATTACCCTTGAGCTGAAGAGTTTAGAAACAACATCCAGGTCCAAGGTTAGGGCAGTAGCCTTGAGCTAAAAGGCTGAGGGACAATGCCTGGTTGCTCACAGTTCAAGCCACAGGACCCACAAAAAAAATAGATGACAAGCTTGGCACAGACCTTTGTCACTGGATTGAGATAAGAAATGGCCAAAAACTGCTACCAACTCCAAGGTTTCTTCACAGAACTAGGAAACGAAGAGTGCTTTTCCTGTACAATAATCTAGCAATTATGTAATCTTGCAGATTACTCTTTTTTGATTTAGAAATAAAAATTGGAATTTAGGCATTCAGCATTAAAAGAGCTGTACTATTACTAAAATAAAAATGTTATGCATTAGGGTAGTTTTGTTGTTCAAGTACTTGGGATCAAACCCAGAATCTCTGATGAGGGAGTACTGCACCTGTGTTTGAGTCTTGGTCTTCCTATGTTACACAGGTTAGCCTTCATGTTCTGGGCTTGAATGATCCTCCCTGCTCTGCCTTCCAAGTTGTCAGACCTACAGTTGTAACACTGTGTTCCAAGAGATTAGGCTCACGTGGAAGGTATACATTTTCTATAAGCCTTCTAGGAAGCTTTTCCTGGGAATTTTGGAATTCTCTGTCAAAGCTGCATTATCAGTGAAGGAACTCTGTTGTCCCAAATGATGGCTGACTATTCCTGACTGTGAGGCAAATGTCAGAAGGCAGGCACAACCCTGACTTCTAGAAATGACACTTGTCTGCTCCCACAGTAATGGTTTGGGAGTTCCTGCTAGCATTTCTTTTTGCTAGGAAGGAAGTATGAGGATATCAATGATCAGCCTTAATCTTTAGCATCTTTTTGTGCTACTTACTTTTTTATTATAATTAATAGAAGGGTTACATTATATTCACCAGATAGAAGGTGCATTACTTCACAAACATTGATACCCTTTCTCATGACATGGTCCCCATTCCCTTCCTCCCTCCCCGTGCTCATCTAGATTCCCCCCCTTCCCTATCCAATCTCAAATAACTAATTAAGCACTTATAAAATAAATCAGATAACAAGATGAAGTGTTGCAATGATATGACATAACCAAGGGGTAGCAAAAGAGATGAGACATAACGTAGTACGTGAAGAACAGCAATCACTCATTATATGGCTTTGGTTTCTTTATCCTGGAGATCCTCACATTTAGTATCATACTATTTGGCCTTATGTCTCTATATTTTGTTCTATTGTAAATGTCTTCTAGGAAAGCCCAAGGTTTCTACTGATTTTGACAAATGAGGGAGACTCTTGGGACTATGTTCCCTTGAGTCTGACTTACTTCACTTAATATGATTTTTTCCTTACAAATGGGGGGATATCATTCTTTCTGACTGCAGCATAGAATTCCGTTGTGTATAAATACCACAACTTGTTGATCAACTCATCAACTGAGGGACATCTGGGTTGTTTCCATATCTTTGCTAAGGTAAATAGTGCTCCAATGAACATTATTGTGCTAGTGGATTTAGTCTGACCTTGTTTCTGGATGACGGGGTAAATGCCAAGTAATGGAATTGCTGGGTCATAGGGGATCTCTATATTTAGTCTTTTGAGGAACTGCCATATTGCTTTCCATAGTGGCTGAATGAGTTTGTATTCCCATCAACAATGTAGTAGTGATCCCTCCTCACCACATCCTCTCCAGCATTTGTTGTTATTAGATTTCTTGATCCTGGCCATTCTAACTGGGGTGAGGTGGAATCTTAGAATTGTTTTGATTTGCATTTCTTTTATTGCCAGAAATGCTGAACATTTGTTCATGTTTCTATAGGCCATTCTAATTTCTTCCTCAGAGGAGACTCTCTTTAAGTGTTTGGGCCATCTTTTAATGAGATGGTTGTTTCTTTGGAGATTAGTTTTGGAATGATTCAAATTTTTTGAGCTGTTGATATATTTTAGATATGAGTCCTTTGTCTGTTGTAGGATTAGTGAAGATCTTCTCCCACTCTGAAGGCTTTGTTGTTAATTTGCTAGCTATGATGTCCTTGGCCATACAGAAGCTCTGCAGTTTAATGTAGAACCATTTATCCAGACGTTCTCTTATTTCTTGTGTTTCTTGGTCCTTATTGAGAAACTTTTGACTTGTGTCAAGGAGGCTTAGTGTATCTCCCATTTCTTCTTGTAAAGTTAGAATGGAGGTGTGTGAACTCATAGAATGGAGGTGTGTGAAGTAATGCAATGGAGGTATGGGAAGGCAAAGAATGGAGGTGTGTGAAGTCAAAAAGGGAGGTGTGTGAAGTCACAGAAAGGAGGTGTGTGAAGTCACAGAATGGAGGTTTGTGAAGTCAGAGAATGGATGTGTGTGAAGTCATAGAAAAGAGTTGTGTGAAGTCACAGAATGGAGGTGTGTGAAGTCATAGAACAGAGGTGTGTGAAGTCACAGAATGGAGGTGTGTGAAGTCACAAATAAATGTGTGTGAAGTCACAGAATGGAGGTATGTGAAGTGATAGAATGGAGGTGTGTGAAGTCATAGAATGGAGGTGTGTGAAGTCACAGAATGGAGGTGTCTGAAGTCATAGAATGGAGGTGTGTGAAGTAATAGAATGGAGGTGTTGGAAGTCATAGATTGGAGGTGTGTGAAATCACAGAATGGTGGTGTGTGAAGTCACAGAATGGAGGTGTGTGAAGTCACAGAATGGAGGCATGTGAACTCGTAGAATGGAGGTGTCTGAAGTCAAAGAATGGAGGAGTGTGACGTCACAGATGGAGGTGTGTGAAATCACAGAATGGAGGTGGGTGAAGTCATAGAATGGAGGTGTGTGAAGTCACAGAATGGAGGTGTGTGAAGTCACAGAATGAATGTGTGTGAAGTCACAGAATGGAGGTATGTGAAGGCATAGAATGGAGGTGTGTGAAGTCATAGAATGGAATGTGTGAAGTCACAGAATGGAGGTGTTTGAAGTCATAGAATGGAGGTGTGTGAAGTCCTAGAATGAAGGTGTGTGAAGTCATAGATTGGAGGTGTGTGAAATCACAGAATGGTGGTGTGTGAAGTCACAGAATGGAGGTGTGTGAAGTCACAGAATGGAGGCGTGTGAACTCGTAGAATGGAGGGGTTTGAAGTCAAAGAATGGAGGTGTGTGACGTCACAGATGGAGGAGTGTGAAATCACAGAATGGAGGTGTGTGAAGTCATAGAATGGAGGTGTGTGAAGTCACAGAATGGAGGTGTGTGAAGTCAGAGAATGGATGTGTGTGAGGTCATAGAATGGAGATTTGTGAAGTAATAGAATGGAGGTGTGTGAAGTCACAGAATGAAGGTGTGTGAAGTCACAGAATGGAGGTGTGTGAAGTCATAGAATGGAGGTGTGTGAAGTCACAGAATGGAGGTGTGTGAATTCACAGAAAGGAGGTGTCTGAAGTCAGAATGGAGGTGTGCGATGTCATAGAATGGAGGTGTGTGAATTCAGAATGGAGGTATGTGAAGTCATAGAATGGAGGTGTGTGAAGTCATAGAATGGAGTTGTGTGAAGTCACTGAATGGAGATTTGTGAAGTAATAGAATGGAGGTGTGTGAAGTCACAGAATGGAGATGTATGAAGTCACAGAATGGAGGTGCGTGAAATCAGAATGTTGGTGTGTGAAGTCATAGATTGAGGGGTATGAAGTCATAGAATGGAGGTGTGTGACGTCACAGAATGGATGTGTTTGAAGTCATAGATTGGAGGTGTGTGAAGTCAAAATGGATGTGTGAAGTCATACAATGGAGGTGTGTGAAGTCAAAGAATGGAGATGTGTGAAGTCATACAGTGGAGGTGTGTGAAGACTTAGAATGGAGTTGTGTGAAGTCATAGAATGGACGTGTGTGAAGTCCTAGAATGGAGGTGTGTGAAGTCACAGAATGGAGGTGTTTGAAGTCAAAGAATGGAGGTGTGTGAAGACAGAGAATGGTGGTGTGTGAAGTCATAGAAAGGATGTGTGTGAAGTCACAAAATGGAGGTGTGTGAACTCAGAGAATGGAGGTGTGTGAAGTCAAAGAATGGATGTGTGAAGTCACAGAATGGAGGTGTGTGAAGTAACAGAAAGGAGGTGTGTGAAGTCAGAATGGAGGTGTGCGAAGTCATGGAATGGAGGTGTGTGAAGTCAGAATGAAGGTGTGTGAAGTCACAATGGAGGTGAGTGAAGTCATAGAATGGTGGTGTGTGAAGTGACAGAATGGAGGTGTGTGACGTCATAGAATGGAGGTGTGTGAAGTCACAGAATGGAAGTGTGTGAAGTCACAGAATGTAGGTTTGTGAAGTCAGAGAATGGATGTCTGTGAAGTCATAGAATAGAGGTGTGTGAAGTCACAGAATGGAGGTGTGTGAAGTCATAGAATAGAGGTGTGTGAAGTCACAGAATGGAGGTGTGTGAAGTCACAGAATGAATGTGTGTGAAGTCACAGAATGGAGGTATGTGAAGTCATAGAATGGAGGTGTGTGAAGTCATAGAACGGAGGTGTGTGAAGTCACAGAATGGAGGTGTTTTAAGTCATAGAATGGAGGTGTGTGAAATCCCAGAATGGAGGTGTGTGAAGTCATAGAATGGAGGTGTGTGAAGTCACAGAATGGAGGTGTGTGAAGTCACAGAATGAATGTGTGTGAAGTCACAGAATGGAGGTATGTGAAGTCCTAGCATGGAGGTGTGTGAAGTCCTAGAATGGAGGTGTGTGAAGTCAAAGAATGGAGGTGTTTGAAGTCATAGAATGGAGGTGTGTGAAGTCCTAGAATGGAGGTGTGTAAAGTCACAGAATAGAGGTGTGTGAAGTCACAGAATGGAGGCGTGTGAGCTCGTAGAATGGAGGTGTTTGAAGTCAAAGAATGGAGGTGTGTGACTTCACAGATGGAGGTGTGTGAAATCACAGAATGGAGGTGTGTGAAGTCATAGAATGGAGGTGTGTGAAGTCACAGAATGGAGGTGCGTGAAGTCAGAGAATGGATGTGTGTGAAGTCATAGAATAGAGGTGTGTGAAGTCACAGAATGGCGGTGTGTGAAGTCACAGAATGAATGTGTGTGAAGTCACAGAATGGAGGTATGTGAAGTCATAGAATGGAGGTGTGTGAAGTCATAGAATGGAGATTTGTGAAGTAATAGAATGGAGGTGTGTGAAGTCACAGAATGAAGGTGTGTGAAGTCACAGAATGGAGGTGCGTGAAGTCATAGAATGGAGGTGTGTGAAGTCACAGAATGGAGGTGTGTGAAGTCACAGAAAGGAGGTGTCTGAAGTCAGAATGGAGGTGTGCGAAGTCATAGAATGGAGGTGTGTGAATTCAGAATGGAGGTATGTGAAGTCATAGAATGGAGGTGTGTGAAGTCATAGAATGGGGTTGTGTGAAGGCATGGAATGGAGATTTGTGAAGTAATAGAATGGAGGTGGGTGAAGTCACAGAATGGAGATGTATGAAGTCACAGAATGGAGGTGTGTGAAATCAGAATTGAGGTGTGTGAAGTCATAGATTGAGGGGTATGAAGTCATAGAATGGAGGTGTGTGGCGTCACAGAATAGATGTGTTTGAGTCAAAGTTTGGAGGTGTGTGAAGTCAAAATGGATGTGTGAAGTCATAGAATGGAGGTGTGTGAAGTCATGGAATCGAGGTGTGTGAAGTCAAAGAATGGAGGTGTGTGAAGTCAAACAAAGGAGGTGTGTGAAGTCACAGAAAGGAGGTGTGTGAAGTCTTAGAATGGAGGTTTGTGATGTCAGAGAATGGGTGATTGTGAAGTCATAGAAAAGAGTTGTGTGAAATCACAGAATGGAGGTGAGTGAAGTCACAGAATGGAGGTGTGTGAAATCAAAATGGTGGTGTGTGAAGTCATAGAATGAATGTGTGTGAAGTCACAGAATGGAGGTATGTGAAGTCACAGAATGGAGGTGTGTGAAGTGACCGAAGGCAGGTGAATGAAGTCACATAATGGAAGTGTGTGAAGTCAGAATGGACGTGTGTGACGTCATAGAATGGAGGTGTGTGAAGTCACAGAATGGAGGTGTGTGAAGTCACAGAAAGGAGGTGTCTGAAGGCAGAATGGAGGTGTTCGAAGTCATAGAATGGAGGTGTGAGAATTCAGAATGGAGGTATGTGAAGTCATAAAATAGAGGTGTGTGAAGTCACAGAATGGAGTTGTGTGAAGTCAGAGAATGGAGGTCTGTGAAGTCAAATTGAGGTGTGTGAACTCATAGAATGGAGGTGCGTGAACTCATAGAATGGAGGAGTGTGAAGTCCTGGAATGGAGGTGTGTGAAGTCAAAGAATGGAGGTGTGTGAAATCAAACATTGGAGGTGTGTGAGGTCACAGAAAGGAGGTGTGTGAAGTCACAGAATGGAGGTGTGTGAAGTCAGTGAATGGAGGTGTGTGAAGTCAAAATTGAGGTGTGTGAAGTCATAGAATAGAGGTGTGTGAAGTCACAGAATGGAGATGTGTGAAGTCACAGAATAAATGTGTGTGAAGTCACAGAATGGAGGTATGTGAAGTGATAGAATGGAGGTGTGTGAAGTCATAGAATGGAGGTGTGTAAAGTCACAGAATAGAGGTGTCTGAAGTCATAGAATGGAGGTGTGTGAAATCCTAGAATGGAGGTGTGTGAAGTCATAGATTGGAGGTGTGTGAAATCACAGAATGGTGGTGTGTGAAGTCACAGAATGGAGGTGTGTGAAGTCACAGAATGGAGGCGTGTGAACTCGTAGAATGGAGCTGTCTGAAGTCAAAGAATGGAGATGTGTGACGTCACAGATGGAGGTGTGTGAAATCACAGAATGGAGGTGTGTGAATTCATAGAATGGAGGTGTGTGAAGTCACAGAATGGAGGTGTGTGAAGTCACAGAATGAATGTGTGTGAAGTCACAGAATGGAGGTATGTGAAGGCATAGAATGGAGGTGTGTGAAGTCATAGAATGGAATGTGTGAAGTCACAGAATGGAGGTGTTTGAAGTCATAGAATGGAGGTATGTGAAGTCCTAAAATGAAGGTGTGTGAAGTCATAGATTGGAGGTGTGTGAAATCACAGAATGGTGGTGTGTGAAGTTACAGAATGGAGGTGTGTGAAGTCACAGAATGGAGGCGTGTGAACTCGTAGAATGGAGGGGTTTGAAGTCAAAGAATGGAGGTGTGTGACGTCACAGATGGAGGAGTGTGAAATCACAGAATGGAGGTGTGTGAAGTCATAGAATGGAGGTGTGTGAAGTCACAGAATGGAGGTTTGTGAAGTCACAGAAAGGAGGTGTGTGAAGTCAGAATGGAGGTGTGTGAATTCAGAATGGAGGTATGTGAAGTCATAGAATGGAGGTGTGTGAAGTCATAGAATGGAGTTGTGTGAAGTCACTGAATGGAGATTTGTGAAGTAACAGAGTGGAGGTGTGTGAAGTCACAGAATGGAGATGTATGAAGTCACAGAATGGAGGTGCGTGAAATCAGAATGTTGGTGTGTGAAGTCATAGATTGAGGGGTATGAAGTCATAGAATGGAGGTGTGTGACGTCACAGAATGGATGTGTTTGAAGTCATAGATTGGAGGTGTGTGAAGTCAAAATGGATGTGTGAATTCATAGAATGGAGGTGTGTGAAGTCAAAGAATGGAGATGTGTGAAGTCATAGAGTGTAGGTGTGTGAAGACTTAGAATGGAGTTGTGTGAAGTCATAGAATGGACATGTGTGAAGTCCTAGAATGGAGGTGTGTGAAGTCACAGAATGGAGGTGTTTGAAGTCAAAGAATGGAGGTGTGTGATGACAGAGAATGGTGGTGTGTGAAGTCATAGAAAGGATATGTGTGAAGTCACAGAATGGAGGTGTGTGAACTCAGAGAATGGAGGTGTGTGAAGTCAAAGAATGGATGTGTGAAGTCACAGAATGGAGGTGTGTGAAGTAACAGAAAGGAGGTGTGTGAAGTCAGAATGGAGGTGTGCGAAGTCATAGAATGGAGGTGTGTGAAGTCAGAATGAAGATGTGTGAAGTCACAATGGAGGTGAGTGAAGTCATAGAATGGTGGTGTGTGAAGTGACAGAATGGAGGAGTGTGAAGTAATAGAAGGGAGGTGTGTGAAATCATAGAATGGAGGTGTGTGAAGTCACAGAATAGAGGTGTGTGAAATCAAAATGGAGGTGTGTGAAGTCATAGAAGGGAGGTGTGTGAAGTCAGAATGTAGGTGTGTGAACTCATAGAATGGAGGTGTGTGAAGTCAGAGAATGGAGGTGTGTGAAGGCATAGAACGGAGGTGTGTGAAGTCATAGAATGGAGGTGTGTGAAGTCAGAATGGAGATGTGTGAAGTCACAGAATGGAGGAGTATGAACACAGAATGGAGGTGTGTGATGTCACAGGTTCGAGTTGTTTGATGTCGGAGAATGGAGCTCTGTGAAGTCATAGAATGGAGGTGTGTGAAGGCAGAATGGAGGTGTGTGAAATCACAGAATGGAGGAGTGTGAACACAGACTGGAGATGTGTGAAGCCATAGAATGGAGGTGTGTGATGTCACAGAATGGAGGTGTGTGAAGTCATAGAATGGAGGTGTATGACGTCGCAGAATGGAGGTGTGTAAAACGTAGAATGGAGGTGTGTGAAATCACAGAATGGAGGTGTGTGAAGTCAAAGAATGGAGGTGTGTGAAGTCACAGAATGGAGGTATGTGAAGGCATAGAATGGAGGTGTGTGAAGTCACAGAATGGAGGTATGTGAAGTCATAGAATGGAGGCGTGTCAAGTCCTAGAATGAAGGTGTGTGAAGTCACAGAATGGAGGTGTTTGAAGTCATAGAATGGAGGTGTGTGAAGTCCTAGAATGGAGGTGTGTAAAGTCACAGAATAGAGGTGTGTGAAGTCACAGAATGGAGGCGTGTGAACTCGTAGAATGGAGGTGTTTGAAGTCAAAGAATGGAGGTGTGTGACTTCACAGATGGAGGTGTGTGAAATCACAGAATGGAGGTGTGTGAAGTCACAGAATGGAGGTGTGTGAAGTCACGGAATGGAGGTGCGTGAAGTCAGAGAATGGATGTGTGTGAAGTCATAGAATAGAGGTGTGTGAAGTCACAGAATGGCGGTGTGTGAAGTCACAGAATGAATGTGTGTGAAGTCACAGAATGGAGGTATGTGAAGTCATAGAATGGAGGTGTGTGAAGTCATAGAATGGAGATTTTTGAAGTAATAGAATGGAGGTGTGTGAAGTCACAGAATGGAGGTGTGTGAAGTCACAGAAAGGAGGTGTCTGAAGTCAGAATGGAGGTGTGCGAAGTCATAGAATGGAGGTGTGTGAATTCAGAATGGAGGTATGTGAAGTCATAGAATGGAGGTGTGTGAAGTCATAGAATGGAGTTGTGTGAAGTCATTGAATGGAGATTTGTGAAGTAATAGAATGGAGGTGTGTGAAGTCACAGAATGGAGATGTATGAAGTCACAGAATGGAGGTGTGTGAAATCAGAATTGAGGTGTGTGAAGTCATAAATTGAGGGGTATGAAGTCATAGAATGGAGGTGTGTGGCGTCACAGAATAGATGTGTTTGAGTCAAAGTTTGGAGGTGTGTGAAGTCAAAATGGATGTGTGAAGTCATAGAATGGAGGTGTGTGAAGTCATGGAATCGAGGTGTGTGAAGTCAAAGAATGGAGGTGTGTGAAGTCAAACAAAGGAGGTGTGTGAAGTCACAGAAAGGAGGTGTGTGAAGTCACAGAATGGAGGTTTGTGATGTCAGAGAATGGGTGATTGTGAAGTCATAGAAAAGAGTTGTGTGAAATCACAGAATGGAGGTTTGTGAGTCACAGAATGGAGGTGTGTGAAGTCAAAATGGAGGTGAGTGAAGTCACAGAATGGAGGTGTGTGAAATCAAAATGGTGGTGTGTGAAGTCACAGAATGAATGTGTGTGAAGTCACAGAATGGAGGTATGTGAAGTCATAGAATGCAGGTGTGTGAAGTGACCGAAGGCAGGTGAATGAAGTCACATAATGGAAGTGTGTGAAGTCAGAATGGACGTGTGTGACGTCATAGAATGGAGGTGTGTGAAGTCACAAATTGGAGGTGTGTGAAGTCACAGAATGGAGGTGTGTGAAGTCAAAATGGTGGTGTGTGAAGTCACAGTATGAATGTGTGTGAAGTCACAGAATGGAGGTGTGTGAAGTCATAGAATGGAGGTGTGTGAAGTCACAGAATGGAGGTGTGTGAAGTCACAGAAAGGAGGTGTCTGAAGTCAAAATGGTGGTGTGTGAAGTCACAGTATGAATGTGTGTGAAGTCACAGAATGGAGGTGTTCGAAATCATAGAATGGAGGTGTGAGAATTCAGAATGGAGGTATGTGAAGTCATAAAATGGAGGTGTGTGAAGTCACAGAATGGAGTTGTGTGAAGAAAGAGAATGGAGGTGTGTGAAGTCAAATTGAGGTGTGTGAACTCATAGAATGGAGGGCGTGAACTCATAGAATGGAGGAGTGTGAAGTCCTGGAATGGAGGTGTGTGAAGTCACAGAATGGAGGTGTGTGAAATCAAACATTGGAGGTGTGTGAGGTCACAGAAAGGAGGTGTGTGAAGTCATAGAATGGAGGTGTGTGAAGAAATGGAATGGATGTGAGTGAAGTCATAGAATACAGGTGTGTGAAGTCACAGAATGGAGGTGTGTGAAGTCAGTGAATGGAGGTGTGTGAAGTCAAAATTGAGGTGTGTGAACTCATAGAATGGAGGTGTGTGAACTCATAGAATGGAGGTGTGTGAAGGAATGCAATGGAGGTATGGGAAGGCAAAGAATGGAGGTGTGTGAAGTCAAAAATGGAGGTGTGTGAAGTCACAGAAAGGAGGTGTGTGAAGTCACAGAATGGAGGTTTGTGAAGTCAGAGAATGGATGTGTGTGAAGTCATAGAAAAGAGTTGTGTGAAGTCACAGAATGGAGGTGTGTGAAATCATAGAATAGAGGTGTGTGAAGTCACAGAATGGAGGTGTGTGAAGTCACAGAATAAATGTGTGTGAAGTCACAGAATGGAGGTATGTGAAGTCATAGAATGGTGGTGTGTGAACTCGTAGAATGGAGGTGTCTGAAGTCAAAGAATGGAGGTGTGTGACGTCACAGATGGAGGTGTGTGAAATCACAGAATGGAGGTGTGTGAAGTCATAGAATGGAGGTGTGTGAAGTCACAGAATGGAGGTGTGTGAAGTCACAGAATGAATGTGTGTGAAGTCACAGAATGGAGGTATGTGAAGGCATAGAATGGAGGTGTGTGAAGTCATAGAATGGAATGTGTGAAGTCACAGAATGGACGTGTTTGAAGTCATAGAATGGAGGTGTGTGAAGTCCTAGAATGAAGGTGTGTGAAGTCATAGATTGGAGGTGTGTGAAATCACAGAATGGTGGTGTGTGAAGTCACAGAATGGAGGTGTGTGAAGTCACAGAATGGAGGGGGGTGAACTCGTAGAATGGAGGCGTTTGAAGTCAAAGAATGGAGGTGTGTGACGTCACAGATGGAGGAGTGTGAAATCACAGAATGGAGGTGTGTGAAGTCATAGAATGGAGGTTTGTGAAGTCACAGAATGGAGGTGTGTGAAGTCAGAGAATGGATGTGTGTGAAGTCATAGAATGGAGATTTGTGAAGTAATAGAATGGAGGTGTGTGAAGTCACAGAATGAAATTGTGTGAAGTCACAGAATGGAGGTCTGTGAAGTGATAGAATGGAGGTGTGTGAAGTCACAGAATGGAGGTGTGTGAAGTCACAGAAAGGAGGTGTCTGAAGTCAGAATGGAGGTGTGCGATGTCATAGAATGGAGGTGTGTGAATTCAGAATGGAGGTATGTGAAGTCATAGAATGGAGGTGTGTGAAGTCATAGAATGGAGTTGTGTGAAGTCACTGAATGGAGATTTGTGAAGTAATAGAGTGGAGGTGTGTGAAGTCACAGAATGGAGATGTATGAAGTCACAGAATGGAGGTGCGTGAAATCAGAATGTTGGTGTGTGAAGTCATAGATTGAGGGGTATGAAGTCATAGAATGGAGGTGTGTGACGTCACAGAATGGATGTGTTTGAAGTCATAGATTGGAGGTGTGTGAAGTGAAAATGGATGTGTGAAGTCATAGAATGGAGGTGTGTGAAGTCAAAGAATGGATGTGTGAAGTCACAGAATGGAGGTGTGTGAAGTAACAGAAAAGAGGTGTGTGAAGTCAGAATGGAGGTGTGCGAAGTCATAGAATGGAGGTGTGTGAAGTCAGAATGAAGATGTGTGAAGTCACAATGTAGGTGAGTGAAGTCATAGAATTTTGGTGTGTGAAGTGACAGAATGGAGGTGTGTGAAGTAATAGAATGGAGGTGTGTGAAATCATACAATGGAGGTGTGTGAAGTCACAGAATAGAGGTGTGTGAAATCAAAATGGAGGTGTGTGAAGTCATAGAAGGGAGGTGTGTGAAGTCAGAATGTAGGTGTGTGAACTCATAGAATGGAGGTGTGTGAAGTCAGAGAATGGAGGTGTGTGAAGGCATAGAACGGAGGTGTGTGAAGTCATAGAATGGAGGTGTGTGAAGTCAGAATGGAGATGTGTGAAGTCACAGAATGGAGGAGTATGAACACAGAATGGAGGTGTGTGATGTCACAGGTTCGAGATGTTTGATGTCGGAGAATGGAGCTCTGTGAAGTCATAGAATGGAGATGTGTGAAGTCAGAATGGAGGTGCGTGAAGTCACAGAATGGAGGAGTGTGAACACAGACTGGAGATGTGTGAAGCCATAGAATGGAGGTGTGTGATGTCACAGAATGGAGGTGTCTGAAGTCATAGAATGGAGGTGTATGACGTCACAGAATGGAGGTGTGTAAAACATGGAATGGAGGTGTGTGATGTCATAGATTGGAGGAGTGTGATGTCACAGAATGGAGGTGTGTGAAGTCAAAGAATGGAGGTATGTGAAGGCAGAATGGAGGTGTATGAACTCATAGAATGGAGGAGTGTGAAGTCACGGAATGGAGGTTTGTAAAGTCACAATGGAGGTTTCTGAGTCATAGAATGGAGGTGTGTGAAGTCATATAATGGAGGTGTGCGAAGTCATAGAATGGATGTGTGGGAAGTCATAGAATGGAGGAGGGTGATGTCATAGAATGGAGGTGTGTGAAGTCATAGAATCGAGGTGTGTGAAATCATAGAATGGAGGTGTGTGGAGTCATAGAATGGACGTGTGTAAAGTCATAGAATAAAGGTGTGTGAAGTCACAGAATGGATGTGTGTGAAGTCATAGAATATAGGTGTGTGAAGTCACAGAATGGAGGTGTGTGAAGTCACAGAATGAATGTATGTGAAGTCACAAAATGGAGGTGTGTGAAGTCATAGAAGGGAGATTTGTGAAGTAATAGAATGGAGGTGTGTGAAGTCACAGAATGGAGGTGTGTGAAGTCACAGAATAGAGGTGTGTGAAATCAGAATGGAGGTGTGTGAAGTCATAGAATGGAGGTGTGTGAATTCAGAATGGAGGTGTGTGAAGTCACAGAATGGAGTTGTGTGAACTCAGAATGGAGGTGTGTGAAGACATGGAATGGAGGTGTGTGAAGTAATAGAATGGAGGTGTGTGAAATCATAGAATGGAGGTGTGTGAAGAAACAGAATAGAGGTGTTTGAAATCAGAATAGAGGTTTGTGAAGTCATAGAATGGAGGTGTGTGAAGTCAGAATGTAGGTGTGTGAACTCATAGAATGGAGGTGTGTGAAGTCAGAGAATGGAGGTGTGTGAAGGCATAGAACGGAGGTGTGTGAAGTCATAGAATGGAGGTGTGTGAAGTCAGAATAGAGATGTGTGAAGTCACAGAATGGAGGAGTATGAACACAGAATGGAGGTGTGTGAAGTCACAGGTTTGAGTTCTTTGATGTCGGAGAATGGAGCTCTGTGAAGTCATAAAATGGAGGTGTGTGAAGTCAGAATGGAGGTGTGTGAAGTCACAGAATGGAGGAGTGTGAACACAGATTGGAGATGTGTGAAGTCATAGAATGGAGGTGTGTGATGTCACAGAATGGAGGTGTGTGAAGTCATAAAATGGAGGTGTGTGAAGTCACAGAATGGAGGTGTGTGAAGTCATAGAATAGAGGTGTGTGAAGTCACAGAATGGAGGTGTGTGAAGTCACAGAATAAATGTGTGTGAAGTCACAGAATGGAGGTATGTGAAGTCATAGAATGGAGGTGTGTGAAGTCATAGAATGGAGGTGTGTGAAGTCACAGAATGGAGGTGTCTGAAGTCATAGAATGGAGGTGTGTGAAATCCTAGAATGGAGGTGTGTGAAGTCATCGATTGGAGGTGTGTGAAATCACAGAATGGTGGTGTGTGAAGTCACAGAATGGAGGTGTGTGAAGTCACAGAATGGAGGCGTGTGAACTCGTAGAATGGAGGTGTCTAAAGTCAAAGAATGGAGGTGTGTGACGTCACAGATGGAGGTGTGTGAAATCACAGAATGGAGGTGTGTGGAGTCATAGAATGGAGGTGTGTGAAGTCACAGAATGGAGGTGTGTGAAGTCACAGAATGAATGTGTGTGAAGTCACAGTATGGAGGTATGTGAAGGCATAGAATGGAGGTGTGTGAAGTCATAGAATGGAATGTGTGAAGTCACAGAATGGAGGTGTTTGAAGTCATAGAATGGAGGTGTGTGAAGTCCTAGAATGAAGGTGTGTGAAGTCATAGATTGGAGGTGTGTGAAATCACAGAATGGTGGTGTGTGAAGTCACAGAATGGAGGTGTGTGAAGTCACAGAATGGAGGGGGGTGAACTCGTAGAATGGAGGCGTTTGAAGTCAAAGAATGGAGGTGTGTGACGTCACAGAGGGAGGAGTGTGAAATCACAGAATGGAGGTGTGTAAAGACATAGAATGGAGGTTTGTGAAGTCACAGAATGGAGGTGTGTGAAGTCAGAGAATGGATGTGTGTGAAGTCATAGAATGGAGATATGTGAAGTAATAGAATGGAGGTGTGTGAAGTCACAGAATGAAATTGTGTGAAGTCACAGAATGGAGGTCTGTGAAGTCATAGAATGGAGGTGTGTGAAGTCACAGAATGGAGGTGTGTGAAGTCACAGAAAGGAGGTGTCTGAAGTCAGAATGGAGGTGTGCGATGTCATAGAATGGAGGTGTGTGAATTCAGAATGGAGGTATGTGAAGTCATAGAATGGAGGTGTGTGAAGTCATAGAATGGAGTTGTGTGAAGTCACTGAATGGAGATTTGTGAAGTAATAGAGTGGAGGTGTGTGAAGTCACAGAATGGAGATGTATGAAGTCACAGAATGGAGGTGCGTGAAATCAGAATGTTGGTGTGTGAAGTCATAGATTGAGGGGTATGAAGTCATAGAATGGAGGTGTGTGACGTCACAGAATGGATGTGTTTGAAGTCATAGATTGGAGGGGTGTGAAGTCAAAATGGATGTGTGAAGTCATAGAATGGAGGTGTGTGAAGTCAAAGAATGGAGATGTGTGAAGTCATAGAGTGGAGGTGTGTGAAGACTTAGAATGGAGTTGTGTGAAGTCATAGAATGGACGTGTGTGAAGTCCTAGAATGGAGGTGTGTGAAGTCACAGAATGGAGGTGTTTGAAGTCAAAGAATGGAGGTGTGTGAAGACAGAGAATGGTGGTGTGTGAAGTCATAGAAAGGATGTGTGTGAAGTCACAGAATGGAGGTGTGTGAACTCAGAGAATGGAGGTGTGTGAAGTCAAAGAATGGATGTGTGAAGTCACAGAATGGAGGTGTGTGAAGTAACAGAAAGGAGGTGTGTGAAGTCAGAATGGAGGTGTGCGAAGTCATAGAATGGAGGTGTGTGAAGTCAGAATGAAGATGTGTGAAGTCACAATGTAGGTGAGTGAAGTCATAGAATTTTGGTGTGTGAAGTGACAGAATGGAGGTGTGTGAAGTAATAGAATGGAGGTGTGTGAAATCATAGAATGGAGGTGTGTGAAGTCACAGAATAGAGGTGTGTGAAATCAAAATGGAGGTGTGTGAAGTCATAGAAGGGAGGTGTGTGAAGTCAGAATGTAGGTGTGTGAACTCATAGAATGGAGGTGTGTGAAGTCAGAGAATGGAGGTGTGTGAAGGCATAGAACGGAGGTGTGTGAAGTCATAGAATGGAGGTGTGTGAAGTCAGAATGGAGATGTGTGAAGTCACAGAATGGAGGAGTATGAACACAGAATGGAGGTGTGTGATGTCACAGGTTCGAGATGTTTGATGTCGGAGAATGGAGCTCTGTGAAGTCATAGAATGGAGGTGTGTGAAGTCAGAATGGAGGTGCGTGAAGTCACAGAATGGAGGAGTGTGAACACAGACTGGAGATGTGTGAAGCCATAGAATGGAGGTGTGTGATGTCACAGAATGGAGGTGTCTGAAGTCATAGAATGGAGGTGTATGACGTCACAGAATGGAGGTGTGTAAAACATAGAACGGAGGTGTGTGAAGTCATAGATTGGAGGAGTGTGATGTCACAGAATGGAGGTGTGTGAAGTCAAAGAATGGAGGTATGTGAAGGCAGAATGGAGGTGTATGAACTCATAGAATGGAGGAGTGTGAAGTCACGGAATGGAGGTTTGTAAAGTCACAATGGAGGTTTCTGAGTCATAGAATGGAGGTGTGTGAAGTCATATAATGGAGGTGTGCGAAGTCATAGAATGGATGTGTGGGAAGTCATAGAATGGAGGAGGGTGATGTCATAGAATGGAAGTGTGTGAAGTCATAGAATCGAGGTGTGTGAAATCATAGAATGGAGGTGTGTGAAGTCATAGAATGGACGTGTGTAAAGTCATAGAATAAAGGTGTGTGAAGTCACAGAATGGATGTGTGTGAAGTCATAGAATATAGGTGTGTGAAGTCACAGAATGGAGGTGTGTGAAGTCACAGAATGAATGTATGTGAAGTCACAAAATGGAGGTGTGTGAAGTCATAGAAGGGAGATTTGTGAAGTAATAGAATGGAGGTGTGTGAAGTCATAGAATGGAGGTGTGTGAAGTCACAGAATAGAGGTGTGTGAAATCAGAATGGAGGTGTGTGAAGTCATAGAATGGAGGTGTGTGAATTCAGAATGGAGGTGTGTGAAGTCACAGAATGGAGTTGTGTGAACTCAGAATGGAGGTGTGTGAAGACATGGAATGGAGGTGTGTGAAGTAATAGAATGGAGGTGTGTGAAATCATAGAATGGAGGTGTGTGAAGAAACAGAATAGAGGTGTTTGAAATCAGAATAGAGGTGTGTGAAGTCATAGAATGGAGGTGTGTGAAGTCAGAATGTAGGTGTGTGAACTCATAGAATGGAGGTGTGTGAAGTCAGAGAATGGAGGTGTGTGAAGGCATAGAACGGAGGTGTGTGAAGTCATAGAATGGAGGTGTGTGAAGTCAGAATAGAGATGTGTGAAGTCACAGAATGGAGGAGTATGAACACAGAATGGAGGTGTGTGAAGTCACAGGTTTGAGTTCTTTGATGTCGGAGAATGGAGCTCTGTGAAGTCATAAAATGGAGGTGTGTGAAGTCAGAATGGAGGTGTGTGAAGTCACAGAATGGAGGAGTGTGAACACAGATTGGAGATGTGTGAAGTCATAGAATGGAGGTGTGTGATGTCACAGAATGGAGGTGTGTGAAGTCATAGAATGGAGGTGTGTGAAGTCACAGAATGGAGGTGTGTGAAGTCATAGAATAGAGGTGTGTGAAGTCACAGAATGGAGGTGTGTGAAGTCACAGAATAAATGTGTGTGAAGTCACAGAATGGAGGTATGTGAAGTCATAGAATGGAGGTGTGTGAAGTCATAGAATGGAGGTGTGTGAAGTCACAGAATGGAGGTGTCTGAAGTCATAGAATGGAGGTGTGTGAAATCCTAGAATGGAGGTGTGTGAAGTCATCGATTGGAGGTGTGTGAAATCACAGAATGGTGGTGTGTGAAGTCACAGAATGGAGGTGTGTGAAGTCACAGAATGGAGGCGTGTGAACTCGCAGAATGGAGGTGTCTGAAGTCAAAGAATGGAGGTGTGTGACGTCACAGATGGAGGTGTGTGAAATCACAGAATGGAGGTGTGTGGAGTCATAGAATGGAGGTGTGTGAAGTCACAGAATGGAGGTGTGTGAAGTCACAGAATGAATGTGTGTGAAGTCACAGTATGGAGGTATGTGAAGGCATAGAATGGAGGTGTGTGAAGTCATAGAATGGAATGTGTGAAGTCACAGAATGGAGGTGTTTGAAGTCATAGAATGGAGGTGTGTGAAGTCCTAGAATGAAGGTGTGTGAAGTCATAGATTGGAGGTGTGTGAAATCACAGAATGGTGGTGTGTGAAGTCACAGAATGGAGGTGTGTGAAGTCACAGAATGGAGGGGGGTGAACTCGTAGAATGGAGGCGTTTGAAGTCAAAGAATGGAGGTGTGTGACGTCACAGATGGAGGAGTGTGAAATCACAGAATGGAGGTGTGTAAAGACATAGAATGGAGGTTTGTGAAGTCACAGAATGGAGGTGTGTGAAGTCAGAGAATGGATGTGTGTGAAGTCATAGAATGGAGATTTGTGAAGTAATAGAATGGAGGTGTGTGAAGTCACAGAATGAAATTGTGTGAAGTCACAGAATGGAGGTCTGTGAAGTCATAGAATGGAGGTGTGTGAAGTCACAGAATGGAGGTGTGTGAAGTCACAGAAAGGAGGTGTCTGAAGTCAGAATGGAGGTGTGCGATGTCATAGAATGGAGGTGTGTGAATTCAGAATGGAGGTATGTGAAGTCATAGAATGGAGGTGTGTGAAGTCATAGAATGGAGTTGTGTGAAGTCACTGAATGGAGATTTGTGAAGTAATAGAGTGGAGGTGTGTGAAGTCACAGAATGGAGATGTATGAAGTCACAGAATGGAGGTGCGTGAAATCAGAATGTTGGTGTGTGAAGTCATAGATTGAGGGGTATGAAGTCATAGAATGGAGGTGCGTGACGTCACAGAATGGATGTGTTTGAAGTCATAGATTGGAGGTGTGTGAAGTCAAAATGGATGTGTGAAGTCATAGAATGGAGGTGTGTGAAGTCAAAGAATGGAGATGTGTGAAGTCATAGAGTGGAGGTGTGTGAAGACTTAGAATGGAGTTGTGTGAAGTCATAGAATGGACGTGTGTGAAGTCCTAGAATGGAGGTGTGTGAAGTCACAGAATGGAGGTGTTTGAAGTCAAAGAATGGAGGTGTGTGAAGACAGAGAATGGTGGTGTGTGAAGTCATAGAAAGGATGTGTGTGAAGTCACAGAATGGAGGTGTGTGAACTCAGAGAATGGAGGTGTGTGAAGTCAAAGAATGGATGTGTGAAGTCACAGAATGGAGGTGTGTGAAGTAACAGAAAGGAGGTGTGTGAAGTCAGAATGGAGGTGTGCGAAGTCATAGAATGGAGGTGTGTGAAGTCAGAATGAAGATGTGTGAAGTCACAATGTAGGTGAGTGAAGTCATAGAATTTTGGTGTGTGAAGTGACAGAATGGAGGTGTGTGAAGTAATAGAATGGAGGTGTGTGAAATCATAGAATGGAGGTGTGTGAAGTCACAGAATAGAGGTGTGTGAAATCAAAATGGAGGTGTGTGAAGTCATAGAAGGGAGGTGTGTGAAGTCAGAATGTAGGTGTGTGAACTCATAGAATGGAGGTGTGTGAAGTCAGAGAATGGAGGTGTGTGAAGGCATAGAACGGAGGTGTGTGAAGTCATAGAATGGAGGTGTGTGAAGTCAGAATGGAGATGTGTGAAGTCACAGAATGGAGGAGTATGAACACAGAATGGAGGTGTGTGATGTCACAGGTTCGAGATGTTTGATGTCGGAGAATGGAGCTCTGTGAAGTCATAGAATGGAGGTGTGTGAAGTCAGAATGGAGGTGCGTGAAGTCACAGAATGGAGGAGTGTGAATACAGACTGGAGATGTGTGAAGCCATAGAATGGAGGTGTGTGATGTCACAGAATGGAGGTGTCTGAAGTCATAGAATGGAGGTGTATGACGTCACAGAATGGAGGTGTGTAAAACATAGAATGGAGGTGTGTGAAGTCATAGATTGGAGGAGTGTGATGTCACAGAATGGAAGTGTGTGAAGTCAAAGAATGGAGGAATGTGAAGGCAGAATGGAGGTGTATGAACTCATAGAATGGAGGAGTGTGAAGTCACGGAATGGAGGTTTGTAAAGTCACAATGGAGGTTTCTGAGTCATAGAATGGAGGTGTGTGAAGTCATATAATGGAGGTGTGCGAAGTCATAGAATGGATGTGTGGGAAGTCATAGAATGGAGGAGGGTGATGTCATAGAATGGAGGTGTGTGAAGTCATAGAATCGAGGTGTGTGAAATCATAGAATGGAGGTGTGTGAAGTCATAGAATGGACGTGTGTAAAGTCATAGAATAAAGGTGTGTGAAGTCACAGAATGGATGTGTGTGAAGTCATAGAATAGAGGTGTGTGAAGTCACAGAATGGAGGTGTGTGAAGTCACAGAATGAATGTATGTGAAGTCACAAAATGGAGGTGTGTGAAGTCATAGAAGGGAGATTTGTGAAGTAATAGAATGGAGGTGTGTGAAGTCACAGAATGGAGGTGTGTGAAGTCACAGAATAGAGGTGTGTGAAATCAGAATGGAGGTGTGTGAAGTCATAGAATGGAGGTGTGTGAATTCAGAATGGAGGTGTGTGAAGTCACAGAATGGAGTTGTGTGAACTCAGAATGGAGGTGTGTGAAGACATGGAATGGAGGTGTGTGAAGTAATAGAATGGAGGTGTGTGAAATCATAGAATGGAGGTGTGTGAAGAAACAGAATAGAGGTGTTTGAAATCAGAATAGAGGTGTGTGAAGTCATAGAATGGAGGTGTGTGAAGTCAGAATGTAGGTGTGTGAACTCATAGAATGGAGGTGAGTGAAGTCAGAGAATGGAGCTGTGTGAAGGCATAGAACGGAGGTGTGTGAAGTCATAGAATGGAGGTGTGTGAAGTCAGAATAGAGATGTGTGAAGTCACAGAATGGAGGAGTATGAACACAGAATGGAGGTGTGTGAAGTCACAGGTTTGAGTTCTTTGAAGTCGGAGAATGGAGCTCTGTGAAGTCATAGAATGGAGGTGTGTGAAGTCAGAATGGAGGTGTGTGAAGTCACAGAATGGAGGAGTGTGAACACCGATTGGAGATGTGTGAAGTCATAGAATGGAGGTGTGTGATGTCACAGAATGGAGGTGTGTGAAGTCATAGAATGGAGGTGTATGACGTCACAGAATGGAGGTGTGTGAAACATAGAATGGAGGTGTGTGAAGTCATAGAATGGAGGAGAGTGATGTCACAGAATGGAGGTGTGTGAAGTCACAGAATGGAGGTGTGTGAAGGCATAATGGAGGTGTATGAACTCATAGAATGGAGGTGTGTGAAGTCACAGAATGGAGGTTTGTGAAGTCACAATGGAGGTTTCTGAGTCATAGAATGGAGGTGTGTGAAGTCATATAATGGAGGTCTGTGAAGTCATAGAATGGATGTGTGGGAAGTCACAGAATGGAGGAGGGTGATGTCATAGAATGGAGGTGTGTGAAGTCCTAGAATGGAGGTGTGTGAAATCATAGAATGGAGGTGTGTGAAGTCATAGAATGGACGTGTGTAAAGTCATAGAATGGAGGTGTGTGAAGTCACAGAATGGATGTGTGCGAAGTTATAGAATAGAGGTGTGTGAAGTCACAGAATGGAGGTGTGTGAAGTCACAGAATGAATGTATGTAAAGTCACAGAATGGAGGTATGTGAAGTCATAGATTGGAGGTGTGTGAAGTCATAGAATTGAGGTTTGTGAAGTAATAGAATGGAGGTGTGTGAAGTCACATAATGGAGGTGTGTGAAGTCACAGAATGGAGGTGTGTGAAGTCATAGAATGGAGGTGTGTGAAGTCGCAGAATGGAGGTGTGTGAAGTCACAGAAAGGAGGTGTCTGAAGTCAGAATGGAGGTGTGCGAATTAATAGAATGGAGGTGTGTGAATTCAGAATGGAGGTATGTTAAGTCATAGAATGGAGGTGTGTGAAGTCACAGAATGGATGTGTTTGAAGTCATAGATAGGAGGTGTGTGAAGTCAAAATGGATGTGTGAAGTCATAGAGTGGAGGTGTGTGAAGTCTTAGAATGGAGTTGTGTGAAGTCATAGAATGGACGTGTGTGAAGTCCTAGAATGGAGGTGTGTGAAGTCACAGAATGGAGGTGTTTGAATTCAAAGAATGGAGGTGTGTGAAGTCAGAGAATGGTGCTGTGTGAAGTCATAGATAGGAGGTGCGTGAAGTCAAAGAATGGAGATGTATGAAGTCACAGAATGGAGGTGTGTGAAGACAGAATGGAGGTGTGTAAAGTCATAGAATGGATGTGTGTGAAGTCATAGAATGGACGTGCGGGAAGTCATAGAATATAGGTGTGTGAAGTCAAAGAATGGAGGGGTGTAAAGTCACAGAATGGAGGTGTGTGAAGTCACAGAATGGAGGTGTGTGAACTCATAGAATTGAGGTGTGTGAAGTCATGGAATGGAGGTGTGTGAAGTCAAAGAATGGAGGTGTGTGAAGTCATGGAATGCAGGTGTGTGAAGTCAAAGAATGGAGGTATGTGAAGTCAAACAACGGAGGTGTGTGAAGTCACAGAAAGGAGGTGTGTGAAGTCATAGAACGGAGGTGTGTGAAGTGAGAGATTAGGTGTGTTTGAAGTCATAGAATAGAGGTGTGTGAAGTCACAGAATGGAGGTGTGTGAAGTCAAAGAATGGAGGTGTGTGAAGTCAAAATGGTGGTGTGTAAAGTCACAGAATGGAGGTGTGTGAAGTCAGAGAATGGAGGTGTGTGAAATCAAAATGGTGGTGTGTGAAGTCATACAATGAATGTGTGTGAAGTCACAGAATGGCGGTATGTGAAGTCGTAGAATGGAGGTGTGTGAAGTCACCGAAGGCATGTGAATGAAATCACATAATGGAGGTGTGTGAAGTCAGAATGGATGTGTGTGACGTCGTAGAATGGAAGTGTGTGAAGTCACAAACTGGAGGTGTGTGAAGTCACAGAATGGAGTGTGTGAAATCAAAATGGTGGTGTGTGAAGTCACACAATGAATGTGTGTGAAGTGACAGAATGGAGGTATGTGAAGTCATAGAATGGAGGTGTGTGAAGTCACCGAAGGCAGGTGAATGAAGTCACATAATGGAGGTCTTTGAAGTCATAAATGGAGGTGTGTGAAGTCATAGAATGGAGTTGTGTGAAGTCATAGAATGGAGGTGTGTGAAGGCAGAATGTAGGTGTGTGAACTCATAGAATGGAGGTGTGTGAAGTCAGAGAATGGAGGTATGTGAAGGCCCAGAATGGAGGTGTGTGAAGTCATAGAATGGAGGTGTGTGAAGTCAGAATTGAGATGTGTGAAGTCACAGAATGGAGGAGTATGAACACAGAATGGAGGTGTGTGAAGTCACAGGTTGGAGCTGTGTGATGTCGGAGAATGGAGCTGTGTGAAATCGTAGAATGGAGGTGTGTGAAGTCAGAATAGAGGTATGTGAAGTCACAGAATGGAGGAGTGTGAACACAGACTGGAGGTGTGTGAAGTCATAGAATGCAGGTGTGTGATGTCACAGAATGGAGGTGTGTGAAGTCATAGAATGGAGGTGTATGACGTCACAGAGTGGAGGTGTGTGAAACATAGCATGGAGGTGTGTGAAGTCATAGAATGGAGGAGGGTGATGTCATAGAATGGAGGTGTGTGAAATCATAGAATCGAGGTGTGTGAAATCATAGAATGGAGGTGTGTGAAGTCATAGAATGGACGTGTGTAAAGTCATAGAATGCAGGTGTGTGAAGTCACAGAATGGATGTGTGGGAAGTTATAGAATAGAGGTGTGTGAAGTCACAGAATGGAGGTGTGTGAAGTCACAGAATGAATGTATGTGAAGTCACAGAATGGAGGTATGTGAAGTCATAGATTGGAGGTGTGTGAAGTCATAGAATGGAGGTTTGTGAAGTAATAGAATGGAGGTGTGTAAAGTCAAAGAATGGAGGTGTGTGAAGTCACAGAATGGAGGTGTGTGAAGTCACAGAATGGAGGTGTTTGAATTCAAAGAATGGAGGTGTGTGAAGTCAGAGAATGGTGCTGTGTGAAGTCATAGATAGGAGGTGCGTGAAGTCACAGAATGGAGGTGTGTGAACTCATAGAATGGAGGTGTGTGAAGTCAAAGAATGGATGTGTGAAGTCAAAGAATGGAGGTGTGCGAAGTCATAGAATGGAGGTGTGTGAAGTCAGAATGAGGGTGTGTGAAGTCACAATGGAGGTGTGTGAAGTCATAGAATGGTGGTGTGTGAAGTGACAGAATGGAGGTGTGTGAAGTCAATATAATGGAGGTGTGTGAATTCAGAATGGAGGTGTGTGAAGTCACAGAATGGAGTTGTGTGAAGTCATAGAATGGAGGTGTTTGAAGGCAGAATGTAGGTGTGTGAACTCATAGAATGGAGGTGTGTGAAGTCAGAGAATGGAGGTGTGTGAAGGCCCAGAATGGAGGTGTGTGAAGTCATAGAATGGAGGTGTGTGAAGTCAGAATTGAGATGTGTGAAGTCACAGGATGGAGGAGTATGAACACAGAATGGAGGTGTGTGAAGTCACAGGTTGGAGTTGTGTGATGTCGGAGAATGGAGCTGTGTGAAGTCGTAGAATGGAGGTGTGTGAAGTCAGAATAGAGGTATGTGAAGTCACAGAATGGAGGAGTGTGAACACAGACTGGAGGTGTGTGAAGTCATAGAATGCAGGTGTGTGATGTCACAGAATGGAGGTGTGTGAAGTCATAGAATGGAGGTGTATGACGTCACAGAGTGGAGGTGTGTGAAACATAGCATGGAGGTGTGTGAAGTCATAGAATGGAGGAGTGTGATGTCACAGAATGGAGGTGTGTGAAGTCATAGAATGGAGGTGTATGACGTCACAGAGTGGAGGTGTGTGAAACATAGCATGGAGGTGTGTGAAGTCATAGAATGGAGGAGGGTGATGTCATAGAATGGAGGTGTGTGAAATCATAGAATCGAGGTGTGTGTAATCATAGAATGGAGGTGTGTGAAGTCATAGAATGGACTTGTGTAAAGTCATAGAATGCAGGTGTGTGAAGTCACAGAATGGATGTGTGGGAAGTTATAGAATAGAGGTGTGTGAAGTCACAGAATGGAGGTGTGTGAAGTCACAGAATGAATGTATGTGAAGTCACAGAATGGAGGTATGTGAAGTCATAGATTGGAGGTGTGTGAAGTCATAGAATGGAGGTGTGTGAAGGCAGAATGGAGGTGTGTGAACTCATAGAATGGAGGTGTGTGAAGTCAGAGAATGGAGGTGTGTGAAGGCCCAGAATGGAGGTGTGTGAAGTCATAGAATGGAGGTGTGTGAAGTCAGAATTGAGATGTGTGAAGTCACAGAATGGAGGAGTATGAACACAGAATGGAGGTGTGTGAAGTCACTGGTTGGAGTTGTGTGATGTCGGAGAATGGAGCTGTGTGAAATCGTAGAATGGAGGTGTGTGAAGTCAGAATAGAAGTATGTGAAGTCACAGAATGGAGGAGTGTGAACACAGACTGGAGGTTTGTGAAGTCATAGAATGCAGGTGTGTGATGTCACAGAATGGAGGTGTGTGAAGTCATAGAATGGAGGTGTATGACGTCACAGAGTGGAGGTGTGTGAAACATAGCATGGAGGTGTGTGAAGTCATAGAATGGAGGAGGGTGATGTCATAGAATGGAGGTGTGTGAAATCATAGAATCGAGGTGTGTGAAATCATAGAATGGAGGTGTGTGAAGTCATAGAATGGACGTGTGTAAAGTCATAGAATGCAGGTGTGTGAAGTCACAGAATGGATGTGTGGGAAGTTATAGAATAGAGGTGTGTGAAATCACAGAATGGAGGTGTGTGAAGTCACAGAATGAATGTATGTGAAGTCACAGAATGGAGGTATGTGAAGTCATAGATTGGAGGTGTGTGAAGTCATAGAATGGAGGTTTGTGAAGTAATAGAATGGAGGTGTGTAAAGTCAAAGAATGGAGGTGTGTGAAGTCAGAGAATGGAGGTGTGTGAAGTCACAGAACGGAGGTGTTTGAATTCAAAGAATGGAGGTGTGTGAAATCAGAGAATGGTGCTGTGTGAAGTCATAGATAGGAGGTGCGTGAAGTCACAGAATGGAGGTGTGTGAACTCATAGAATGGAGGTGTGTGAAGTCAAAGAATGGATGTGTGAAGTCAAAGAATGGAGGTGTGCGAAGTCATAGAATGGAGGTGTGTGAAGTCAGAATGAGGGTGAGTGAAGTCACAATGGAGGTGTGTGAAGTCATAGAATGGTGGTGTGTGAAGTGACAGAATGGAGGTGTGTGAAGTCATATAATGGAGGTGTGTGAATTCAGAATGGAGGTGTGTGAAGTCACAGAATGGAGTTGTGTGAAGTCATAGAATGGAGGTGTGTGAAGGCAGAATGTAGGTGCGTGAACTCATAGAATGGAGGTGTGTGAAGTCAGAGAATGGAGGTGTGTGAAGGCCCAGAATGGAAGTGTGTGAAGTCATAGAATGGAGGTGTGTGAAGTCAGAATTGAGATGTGTGAAGTCACAGAATGGAGGAGTATGAACACAGAATGGAGGTGTGTGAAGGCACAGGTTGGAGTTGTGTGATGTCGGAGAATGGAGCTGTGTGAAGTCGTAGAATGGAGGTGTGTGAAGTCAGAATAGCGGTATGTGAAGTCACAGAATGGAGGAGTGTGAACACAGACTGGAGGTGTGTGAAGTCATAGAATGCAGGTGTGTGATGTCACAGAGTGGAGGTGTGTGAAGTCATAGAATGGAGGTGTATGACGTCACAGAGTGGAGGTGTGTGAAACATAGCATGGAGGTGTGTGAAGTCATAGAATGGAGGAGTGTGATGTCACAGAATGGAGGTGGGTGAAGTCACAGAATGGAGGTGTGTGAAGGCAGAATTGAGGTGTATGAACTCATAGAATGGAGGTGTTTGAAGTCATAGAATGGAGGTGTGGGAATTCATAGAATGGAGGAGTGTGAAGTCATCGAATGGAGGTGTGTGAAGTCACAGAATGGAGATGTGTGAATTCATAGAATGGAGGTGTGTGAATTCATGGAATGGAGGTGGGTGAAGTCATGGAATGGACTTTTGTGAAGTCATAGAATGGAGGTGTGTGAATTCATAGAAAGGAGGTGTGTGAATTCATGGAATTGAGGTGGGTGAAGTCGTATAATGGAGGTGTGTGAAGTCATAGAATGGAGGTGTGTGAATTCATAGAATGGAGGTGTCTGAGTCATAGAATGGAGGTGTGTGAAGTCATATAATGGAGGTGTGTGAAGTCATAGAATGGAGGTGTGGGAAGTCATAGAATGGAGGAGGGTCATGTCATAGAATGGAGGTGTGTGAAGTCACAGAATGGAGGTGTTTGACGTCATACATTGGAGGTGTCTGAAGTCAAAATCGATGTGTGAAGTCACAGAATGGAGATGTGTGAAGTCAAAGAATGGAGATGTGTGAAGTCACAGAATGGAGGCGTGTGAACTCGTAGAATGGAGGTGTGTGAAGTCAAAGAATGGGGGTGTGTGACGTCATAGATGGAGGTGTGTGAAGTCACAGAATGGAGGTGTGTGAAGTCATAGAACGGAGGTGTGTGAAGTCACAGAATGGAGGTGTGTGAAGTCACAGAAAGGAGGTGTGTGAAGTCAGAATGGAAGTGTACGAAGTCATAGAATGGTGGTGTGTGAAGTCATAAAATGGAGATGTGTGAAGTCATATATGGAGGTGTGTAAAGTCACAGAACGGAGATGTATGAAGTCACAGAATGGAGGTGTGTGAAGTCAGAATGGAGATGTGTGAAGTCATAGAATGGGTGTGTGTGAAGTCATAGAATGGAGGTGTGGGAAGTCATAGAATATTGGTGAGTGAAGTCATAGAATGGAGGTGTGTAAAGGCACAGAATGGAGGTGTGTAAAGTCACAGAATGGAGGTATGTGAAGTCAAAATTGAGGTGTGTGAATTCATAGAATGGACGTGTGAGAACTCATAAAATGGAGGTGTGTGAAGTCATGGAATGGTGGTGTGTGAAGTCAAAGAATGGAGGTGTGTGAAGTCAAACAACGGAGGTGTGTGAAGTCACAGAAAGGAGGTGTGAGAAGTCATAGAACGGAGGTATGTGAAGTGAGAGATTAGGTGTGTGTGAAGTCATAGAATAGAGGTGTGTGAAGTCACAGAATGGAGGTGTGTGAAGTCACAGAATGGAGGTGTGTGAAGACAAAATGGTGGTGTGTGAAGTCACAGAATGGAGGTGTGTGAAGTCAGAGAATGGAGGTGTGTGATATCAAAATGGTGGTGTGTGAAGTCACACAATGAATGTGTGTGAAGTCACAGAATGGCGGTATGTGAAGTCATAGAATGGAGGTGTGTGAGGTCACCGAAGCCAGGTGAATGAAGTCACATAATGGAGGTGTGTGAAGTCAGAATGGACGTGTGTGACGTCATAGAATGGAAGTGTGTGAAGTCACAAACTGGAGATGTGTGAAGTCACAGAATGGAGGTGTGTGAAATCAAAATGGTGGTGTGTGAAGTCACAGATTTAATGTGTGTGCAGTCACAGAATGGAGGTATGGGAAGTCATAGAATGGAGGTGTGTGAAGTCACCGAAGGCAGGTGAATGAAGTCACATAATGGAGGTGTATGAAGTCATAGATGGAGGTGTGTGAAGTCATAGAATGGAGGTGTGTGAAGTCAAATTGGAGGGGTGTGAATTCGGAGATTGGAGCTGTGTGAAATCATAGAATGGAGGTGTGTGAAGTCATAGAATGGAGGTGTTGAAGTAACGGAATAGAGGTGTGTGAAGTCATAGAATGGAGGGGTATGAAGTCATAGAATGGAGGTGTGTGAAATTACAGAATGGAGGAGTATGAACACAGAATGGAGGTATGTGAAATCACAGAATGGAGGTATGTGAAGTCATAGAATGGAGGTATGTGACGTCCTAGAATGGAGGTGTGTGAAGTCACACAATAGAAGTGTGTGAAGTCACAGAATGGAGTTGTTTGAAGTCACAGAATGGAGGTGTGTGAAGTCACAAAATGGAGGTGTGTAAACTCATAGAATGGAGGGATGTGAAGTCACAGAATGGAGGTGTGTGAAGTCACAGAATGGAGGTGTGTGAAGTCACAGAATGGAGTTGTGTGAACTCATAGAATGGAGGTATGTGAAGTCATAGAATGGAGGTGTGTCAAGTCACGGAAAGAAGGTGTGTGAAGTCAGAATGAAAGTGTGCGAAGACATAGAATGGAGGTGTGTGAAGTCAGAATGAAGGTGTGTGAAGCCATAGAATGGAGAAGTATGAAGTCACAGAATGAAGGTGTGTGAAGTCAGTGAATGGAGGTGTGTGAAGTCATATACTGGAGCTGTCTGAAGTCCTAGAATGGAGGTATGTGTAGTCATAGAATGGAGGTGTGTGAAGTCCTAGAATGGAGGTGTGTGAAGTCATAGAATGGAGGTGTGTGAAATCAAAGAATGGTGGTGTGTGAAGTCTCAGAATGGAGTTGTGTGAAGTCACAGAATGGAGGCGTGTGAACTCGTAGAATGGAGGTGTGTGAAGTCAAAGAATGGTTGTGTGTGACGTCATAGAAGGAGGTGTGTGAAGTCACAGAATGGAGGTGTGTGAAGTCATAGAACGGATGTGTGTGAAGTCACAGAATGTAGGTGTGTGAAGTCACAGAAAGGAGGTGGGTGAAGTCAGAATGGAGGTGTGCTAAGTCATAGAATGGAGGTATGTGAATTCAGAATGGAGGTATGTGAAGTCATAGAATGGAGGTGTGTGAAGTCAGAGATGGAGGTGGGTGAAGTCATAAAATGTAGATGTGTGAAGTCATAGATGGAGGTGTGTGAAGTCACAGAATGGAGATGTATGAAGTCACAGAATGGAGGTGTGTGAAGACAGAATGGAGGTGTGTAAAGTCATAGAATGGATGTGTGTGAAGTCATAGAATGGACGTGCGGGAAGTCATAGAATATAGGTGTGTGAAGTCAAAGAATGGAGGGGTGTAAAGTCACAGAATGGAGGTGTGTGAAGTCACAGAATGGAGGTGTGTGAACTCATGGAATTGAGGTGTGTGAAGTCATGGAATGGAGGTGTGTGAAGTCAAAGAATGGAGGTGTGTGAAGTCATGGAATGGAGGTGTGTGAAGTCAAAGAATGGAGGTGTGTGAAGTCAAACAACGGAGGTGTGTGAAGTCACAGAAAGGAGGTGTGTGAAGTCATAGAACGGAGGTGTGTGAAGTGAGAGATTAGGTGTGTTTGAAGTCATAGAATAGAGGGGTGTGAAGTCACAGAATGGAGGTGTGTGAAGTCAAAATGGTGGTGTGTAAAGTCACAGAATGGAGGTGTGTGAAGTCAGAGAATGGAGGTGTGTGAAATCAAAATGGTGGTGTGTGAAGTCATACAATGAATGTGTGTGAAGTCACAGAATGGCGGTATGTGAAGTCGTAGAATGGAGGTGTGTGAAGTCACCAAAGGCAGGTGAATGAAATCACATAATGGAGGTGTGTGAAGTCAGAATGGATGTGTGTGACGTCGTAGAATGGAAGTGTGTGAAGTCAAATTGGAGGGGTGTGAAGTCGGAGAATGGAGCTGTGTGAAATCATAGAATGGAGGTGGGTGAAGTCATAGAATAGAGGTGTGTGAAGTCATGGAATAGAGGTGTGTGAAGTCATAGAATGGAGGGGTATGAAGTCATAGAATGGAGGTGTGTGAAATCACAGAATGGAGGAGTGTGAACACAGAATGGAGGTATGTGAAATCACAGAATGGAGATGTGTGAAGTCACAGAATGGAGGTGTGTGAAGTCCTAGAATGGAGGTGTGTGAAGTCACAGAAGAGAAGTGTGTGAAGTCACAGAATAGAGTTGTTTGAAGTCACAGAATGGAGGTGTGTGAAGTCATAGAATGGAGGTGTGTGAAGTCACAGAATGGAGGTGTGTGAAGTCACAGAATGGAGGTGTGTGAACTCATAGAATGGAAGGGTGTGAAGTCAAAGAATGGAGGTGTGTGAAGTCATAGAATGGAGGTATGTGGAGTCACAGAATGGAGGTGTGCCAAGTCACAGAAAGAAGGTGTGTTAAGTCAGAATGGAAGTGTGCGAAGACATAGAATGGAGGTGTGTGAAGTCAGAATGAAGGTGTGTGAAGTCAAAATGGAGGTGTGTGAAGTCACAGAATGGAGGTGTGTGAAGCCATAGAATGGAAAATTATGAAGTCACAGAATGGAGGTGTGTGAAATCATAGAATAGAGGGGTATGAAGTCATAGAATGGAGGTGTGTGAAGTCACAGAATGGAGGTGTTTGAAATCATAGATTGGAGATGTGTGAAGTCAAAATGGATGTGTGAAATCATAGAATGGAGGTGTGTGAAGTCACAGAATGGAGGTGTGTGAAGTCATAGAGTGGAGGTGTGTGAAGTCCTAGAATTGAGGTGTGTGAATTCATACAATGGAGGTGTTTGAAGGCCTAGAAAGGAGGTGTGTGAAGTCATAGAATGGAGGTGTGTGAAGTCAGAGAATGCAGTTGTTTGAAGTCACAGAATGGAGGTCTGTGAAGTCAGAGAATGGAGATGTGTGAACTCAGAGAAAGAAGGTGTGTGAATTCAAAAAATGGAGGTGTGTGAATTCACAGAATGGAGGTGTGTGAAGTTACAAATGGAGGTGTGTGAAGTCATAGAATGGAGGTGTGTGAAGTCACAGAATGGAGGTGTGTGAAGTCACAGAAAGGAGGTGTGTGAAGTCAGAATGGACGTGTGTGAAGTCACAGAATGGAGGTTTGTGAAGTCACAGAATGGAGGTGTGTGAAGTCATAGAATGGAGGTGAGTTAAGTCATAGAATGGATGTTTGTGAAGTAAGAATGGAGGTGTGTGAAGTCATAGAAGGCAGGTGTGTAAAGTCACAGAATGGAGGTGTGTGAAGTCAGAACGGAGGTGTGTGAAGTCACAAAATAAAAGGGTGTGAAGTCACAGAATGGAGGTATGTAAAGTCATAGAATGGAGGTGTGTGAAGTCACAAACTGGAGGTGTGTGAAGTCACAGAATGGAGGTGTGTGAAGTCAAAATTGTGGTGTATGAAGTCACAGAATGAATGTGTGTGAAGTCACAGAATGGAGGTATGTGAAGTCATAGAATGGAGGTGTGTGAAGTCACCGAAGGCAGGTGAATGAAGTCACATAATGGAGGAATTTGAAGTCATAGATGGGGGTGTGTGAAGTCATAGAATGGAGGTGTGTGAAGTCACAGAATGGAGGTGTGTGAAATCAAACAATGGAGGTGTGTGAGGTTACAGAAAGGACATGTGTGAAGTCATAGAATGGAGGTGTGTGAAGTTATGGAATGGATGTGTGTGAAGTCATAAAATACAGCTGTGTGAAGTCATAGAATGGAGGTGTGTGAAGTCAGTGAATGGAGGTGTGTGAAGTCAAAAACGGAGGTGTGTGAAGTCCCAGAAAGGAGGTGTGTGAAGTCACAGAATGGAGGTGTGTGAAGTCAGAGAATGGATGTGTGTGAAGTCATAGAATAGAGGTGTGTGAAGTCACAGAATGGAGGTGTGTGAAGTCACAGAATGAATGTGTGTGAAGTCACAGAATGGAGGTATGTGAAGTCATAGAATGGAGGTGTGTGAAGTCATAGAATGGAGGTGTGTGAAGTCTCAGAATGGAGGTGTTTGAAGTCATAGAATGGAGGTGTGTGAAGTCCTAGAATGGAGGTGTGTGAGGTCATAGATTGGAGGTGTGTGATATCACAGAATGGTGGTGTGTGAAGTCACAGAATTGAGGTGTGTGAAGTCACAGAATGGAGGCGTGTGAACTCGTAGAATGGAGGTGTTTGAAGTCAAAAATGGAGGTGTGTGACGTCACAAATGGAGGTGAGTGAAATCACAGAATGGAGGTGTGTGAAGTCATAGAATGGAGGTGTGTGAAGTCACAGAATGGAGGTGTGTCAAGTCACAGAATGGAGGTGTGTGAAGTCACAGAATGGAGGTATGTGAAGTCAAAATTGAGGTGTGTGAACTCATAGAATGGAGGTGTGTGAACTCATAGAATTGAGGTGTGTGAAGTCATGGAATGGTGGTGTGTGAAGTCAAAGAATGGAGGTGTGTGAAGTCAAACAACGGAGGTGTGTGAAGTCACAGAAAGGAGGTGTTTGAAGTCATAGAACGGAGGTGAGTGAAGTGAGAGATTAGGTGTGTGTGAAGTCATAGAATAGAGGTGTGTGAAGTCACAGAATGGAGGTGTGTGAAGTCACAGAATGGAGGTGTGTGAAGTCAAAATGGTGGTGTGTAAAGTCACAGAATGGAGGTGTGTGAAGTCACAGAATGGAGGTGTGTGAAATCAAAATGGTGGCGTGTGAAGTCATACAATGAATGTGTGTGAAGTCACAGAATGGCGGTATGTGAAGTCGTAGAATGGAGGTGTGTGAAGTCACCGAAGGCAGGTGAATGAAGTCACATAATGGAGGTGTGTGAAGTCAGAATGGACGTGTGTGATGTCATAGAATGGAAGTGTGTGAAGTCACAAACTGGAGGTGTGTGAAGTCACAGAATGGAGTGTGTGAAATCAAAATGGTGGTGTGTGAAGTCACAGAATGAGTGTTTGTGAAGTCACAGAATGGAGGTATGTGAAGTCATAGAATGGAGGTGTGTGAAGTCACCAAAGGCAGGTGAATGAAGTCACATAATGGAGGTCTTTGAAGTCAAAAATGGAGGTGTGTGAAGTCAAAGAATGGAGGTGTGTGAAGTCAAATTGGAGGGGTGTGAAGTCGGAGAATATAGCTGTGTGAAATCATAGAATGGAGGTGGGTGAAGTCATAGAATGGAGGTGTGTGAAGTCATGGAATAAAGGTGTGTGAAGTCATAGAATGGAGGGGTATGAAACCATAGAATGGAGGTGTGTGAAATCACAGAATGGAGGAGTGTGAACACAGAATGGAGGTATGTGAAATCACAGAATGGAGGTGTGTGAAGTCACAGAAGAGAGGTGTGTGAAGTCCTAGAATGGAGGTGTGTGAAGTCACAGAAGAGAAGTGTGTGAAGTCACAGAATAGAGTTGTTTGAAGTCACAGAATGGAGGTGTGTGAAGTCATAGAATGGAGGTGTGTGAAGTCACAGAGTGGAGGTGTGTGGTCAGAGAATGGAGGTGTGTGAACTCATAGAATGGAGGTGTGTGAAGTCACAGAATGGAGGTGTGTGAAGTCAAAGAATGGAGGTGTGTGAAGTCACAGAATGGAGGTGTGTGAAGTCATAGAATGGAAGTATGTGAAGTCACAGAATGGAGGTGTGTCAAGTCACAGAAAGAACGTGTGTGAAGTCAGAATGGAAGTATGCGAAGACATAGAATGGAGGTGTGTGAATTCATACAATGGAGGTGTTTGAAGGCCTAGAAGGAGGTGTGTGAAGTCATAGAATGGAGGTGTGTGAAGTCAGAGAATGCAGTTGTTTGAAGTCACAGAATGGAGGTCTGTGAAGTCAGAGAATGGAAATGTGTGAACTCAGAGAAAGAAGGTGTTTGAATTCAAAGAATGGAGGTGTGTGAAGTCACAGAATGGAGGTGTGTGAAGTCACAAATGGAGGTGTGTGAAGTCATAGAATGGAGGTGTGTGAAGTCACAGAATGGAGGTGTGTGAGGTCACAGAAAGGAGGTGTGTGAAGTCAGAATGGACGTCTGTGAAGTCACAGAATGGAGGTTTGTGAAGTCACAGAATGGAGGTGTGTGAAGTCATAGAATGGAGGTGAGTTAAGTCATAGAATGGATGTTTGTGAAGTAAGAATGGAGGTGTGTGAAGTCACAGAATGGAGATGTGTGAAGTCACAGAATGGAGGCGTGTGAAGGCACAGTATGGAGGTGTGTGAAGTCATAGAAGGCAGGTGTGTAAAGTCACAGAATGGAGGTGTGTGAAGTCAGAATGGAGGTGTGTGAAGTCACAGAATAAAAGGGTGTGAAGTCACAGAATGGAGGTATGTGAAGTCATAGAATGGAGGTGTGTGAAGTCACAAACTGGAGGTGTGTGAAGTCACAGAATGGAGGTGTGTGAAGTCAAACAATGGAGGTGTGAGAGGTCACAGAAAGGACATGTGTGAAGTCATAGAATGGAGGTGTGTGAAGTTATGGAATGGATGTGTGTGAAGTCATAGAATACAGCTGTGTGAAGTCATAGAATGGAGGTGTGTGAAGTCAGTGAATGTAGGTGAGTTAAGTCAAAAACGGAGGTGTGTGAAGTCACAGAAAGTAGGTGTGTGAAGTCACAGAATGGAGGTGTGTGAAGTCAGAGAATGGATGTGTGTGAAGTCATAGAATAGAGGTGTGTGAAGTCACAGAATGGAGGTGTGTGAAGTCACAGAATGAATGTGTGTGAAGTCACAGAATGGAGGTATGTGAAGTCATAGAATGGAGGTGTGTGAAGTCATAGAATGGAGGTGTGTGTAGTCTCAGAATGGAGGTGTTTGAAGTCATAGAATGGAAGTGTGTGAAGTCCTAGAATGGAGGTGTGTGAGGTCATAGATTGGAGGTGTGTGACATCACAGAATGGTGGTGTGTGAAGTCACAGAATTGAGGTGTGTGAAGTCACAGAATGGAGGCGTGTGAACTCGTAGAATGGAGGTGTTTGAAGTCAAAAATGGAGGTGTGTGACGTCACAGATGGAGGTGTGTGAAATCACAGAATGGAGGTGTGTGAAGTCATAGAATGGAGGTGTGTGAAGTCACAGAATGGAGGTGTGTCAAGTCACAGAATGGAGGTGTGTGAAGTCACAGAATGGAGGTATGTGAAGTCAAAATTTAGGTGTGTGAACTCATAGAATGGAGGTGTGTGAACTCATAGAATTGAGGTGTGTGAAGTCATGGAATGGAGGTGTGTGAAGTCAAAGAATGGAGGTGTGTGAAGTCAAACAACGGAGGTGTGTGAAGTCACAGAAAGGAGTTGTTTGAAGTCATAGAACGGAGGTGTGTGAAGTGAGAGATTAGGTGTGTGTGAAGTCATAGAATAGAGGTGTGTGAAGTCACAGAATCGAGGTGTGTGAAGTCACAGAATGGAGGTGTGTGAAGTCAAAATGGTGGTGTGTGAAGTCACAGAATGGATGTGTGTTAAGTCACAGAATGGAGGTATGTGAAGTTATAGAATGGAGGTGTGTGAAGTCACCGAAGGCAGGTGAATGAAGTCATATAATGGAGGTCTTTGAAGTCATAGATGGAGGTGTGTGAAGTCATAGAATGGAGGTGTGTGAAGTTGCCGGGGCCAACCGGCAGCAAACCAGGGTTCGCAGATTGGGGTTCCTGAAATAGGGGACAAGGACTAGGAAGAAAAAGAAGAGAGACAGACACACTCGGTCCGGGATGTCCGCCGTCCAGGCAAAGACTGACTAGACTGCCGCGTTTATTTTCCCCTCCCCCTTCTTCCCTCCTCTTCTCCCAGGCAACCTCCAGGTGTTACATTCATATGGTAATTCTCAGGTCATTTACATAGAATAGGGCCAGAAAGCAATAAGACAATATAGCCATCGTCTGATGCAAGTCAAGGTACAGTTTGATTCCACTCTGGCTCCCAACATGTCCCCCGTTTTTTATTTTAAAAGAAACACAAGTGCAATTTTTACTCTTTTCTATACCCCTAATTTATCCTGTCACATTTTCCAAAAATGACTTTGGTCCCTTGGTCCAACGGGGATTTGATGGGCGGAGATTCAACTTCCGTGACTTCTTCAAGCTGACTCAGGGGTGCCGTCTCCACGCTTGACCAGGGACCTTAAGAAGCCTAGCCTGTTTTATCAAGGGGTTGCAAGGATTAGACACCAGGAACAACAATCTACTCCAAACTAGAAATCATACTTGACATTCAACAACTGCACAAACCATCCTTGGCCACAACAGCGCAGCCTACCTAGCACCCGTTTGCAAAGGCTTTTTCTTGATTGTCTGGGGAACTAAATTTCTGCAACCTTAACAATGCTTCAGTTGTCAGATCTAAACAGATTAATAGAGACACAAGCTTCAGATCCACAAACTTTTCCTGAATTTGTGGCTGGTGTCAAAAATAAAAAAATTCGCTCAATTAGGACTTTAAACTACCCACTATCACAGAAGATTGACAAGTTCCTGCCCAGTTATGAAAGGCACGGGCATTAGTAAGGCATGCTTACAAACTATTCTATGACCTCCCGGCTCTGATTAATTTGAATGGCCAAGCACAAGTGACTCTAAGATCTGACACCAACTCTGCCATCCAAGCAGAGGCTTTCCTGTCCCGGTAGTGTCTCTCCACACAGGGATAAACATGCCATTGGCATTTCACTTTGTTGGTTGCTGGATTTGAACTCAGGGTCTGGGCGCTGTCTCTCAGCTCTCCAGCTCAAGGCTAGCACCCTGCCACTGTGAGTCCCGAGCTTGGTGCTTGAGTGCTTCCCCCCAGCTTTTCAGCTCAGAGCTAACACTCTGCCACTTCGAGCTCCAAAGCAACTCTGTCCCAGCATCCTGCTGGCAGATTAGACACCACAGTCTCACAGGGACTTTGCTTTGCCCGGGCAGGCTCAAAACTGTGGCTTTCAGATCAATGAGTCTACAAAAGGCCACTTTACTCCAATTAGAAGCAACAAGGTGGTCAATACAGAAATAGTCTCTAAGCATGATCTTACCTGGAACTTGGTGAGGGCCAAACTTACATCTGAATGAGGATCTGCTGTCCTTCTCCATGGGCCTTCTGGAGATTGCTATAAAGTAACTTACAAGAGTAAGCTGAAATAGCAATTAAGCAATTACTTTGGTAGTCCTGATTTTCCTTTTTTCTCTTTCTTTAAACATTTAAGACAATTTCACTTTCAAATATTGTTTAGAAACCCATTTCCAATGTTCTTAAAACTTTTGCTGATACTGGCTTAAACAATCAACACCTTAGCCTTTATTTGCAATTGAAAAACCTTTAAGGGCACAAAGAACTCCTTCTGCCTTCAGGCCCCCTAGGGCTCAAGTCACTCCTCTTGCCTTTTAGAAAAGGGCCTTTTTTTTTTTTTTTTTTTTTTTTGCAGTTTAGATTACTGTCTTAAACTCCAACAACAATTTAAACTCAAATAACAGTTTTTCCCTAATGCAAGAACTATAGACATCAGTGCACCAAAAGTCTAGGTCTGGACTTAGTTTCCTCTTTTTTTTTTTTTTTTTTTTTTTTTCACCCAATAGCATGGAGATAAACCTTTAAACATTCCTTTAAAATACTAATCACATTATCCACATTTTACCATCAGATTTGCAAGAAAAGACAGACAGGCAAAATTTCTGACGTTAATGAACAATTTCACATTTAAATCTCTAATACATGTTTCCAAACTTTAACTTAAAGTAATAAATTCCAAATTCCCTAACATCTCTGTGCTAAACAGGATACAATGTTTACAATGTAAACAGTTGTATGCCTTGCAATAAAATGCAGATTTCAGGATCTAGAAAAATATTTACCAGTTTTTCTTTAAGACAATGCAATAATCCTTTGAGACATAGGAAACATTCAAACCTACTAATTTTCTTGAAGTTTAGACTTAGATTTACCCAATTGCTTTTGTGTTTCAAATGAGCTCAACCATTGTTTTATACAGCATGCTGACAATTTAACCTTGAACATGTTCACTCACACCCATTCGTACACACATTCATACTCAAAGATCTTAAAGCGCGCAAAATTAATATCGGCCGTTCATTTTCCGGAAATTTTAGTACCATGAGGGTTTTTTTGTTGTTGTTGTTTTTTGTTGTTTTTGTTGTTGTTGTTTTTGCAAAGCTTATTCTTGGAGGTGACAACCAGGTTTTTTGTTGTTGTTGTTGTTGTTTTTGTTTTTAAACAAAGCTTTCTAACAAGGCAACTTAGCTGAAATTTATTCTTCCAGAGTTTGTTTCTGATATCAGACATATTACTTTTTGCAGATGAAAGTTGGGTGGGAGTCTTAAACCTAGGAGAACTAAGACAAGTCTGTGTCCTGTCACCAAGTGTCTCTAGACTGTCACTTCAGCAGGTTGTAGGAAAAAGGAAACTGAACGAAGCCTGCAGCTGCTTTGTCTGGCCTCTGCTCACCTCAGCTGCAGCGGATTGGGAGGGGCCATACCAGGCCCAGAAATGTTCAAATAAATAACAAGGATGTGTGCTTGAGTACGCACAGAAAAACCATAAGGATCCATACTTAGAAATGGTACCAATTTTAAAGACAAAACTGGACAAGGAAAAATATGTAACACGAACAAGACAAACGGAGACTTTTAAATAATCAGACATTGACATATAACAAGAAAATTGGACTCAATCAGATACACTTAACACAAAAAACATGAGCTCAAATGAATGTTTTCACCAAACAGTTATTTTTAGATTTAGACATGTCTTGCTGGTGGGACTCTCAGGTATGCCTTGATATTGACAAGAAACTCAGAAGGGGAAGGGGGGTCAAGGCGTCCCTTGACCACCCAGGCCTCTATTTTAGGCCCACAGTGCACCCCTTTTTTTTTTTTTTTTTTTTTAAATAAAATAGAATAAAAAAAATAAAACAAAACACAGACATACAGGGGGTCGGCCGACTTCTACTTACCTCTGGAGGCCTTTGCTTTTCACCTGGGCATCTTTTATAAAAAAGGTTATTAAGAAGAGGGATGGTAAAGACAAAATAATGTCACATATTAAATTGTGTAGAGTCAATGAATATGTTAAAAGGTCCCTACATAATAGTAAAAGGAGGAGAAACACAGCTCATATGAATGTGTGGAACAAGTGGATCAGTAGCAGTCCCAATAGACATGCACAAATAACTCAGGTCCTTTCCACGTCGCAGGATGCACCACTGGAGGGTTGGGGGTGTAGGCCCAGTGAGTCGCTGCTTGGATGGCCACTGTCACTCTCCACGATCCGAACGCAGCGTTCAGGCAGCCAGCGGGCGTCATTTTCTCCTTGTGAAAAAACACATACATGCCCTCGACCCCAGGTTAGAACAGGATCGGGTCCATGCCAAGCACCAGTTAGGGGATCCTTCCACTTTACTAAGGCAAAAGCACGCTGCTCTCTTTTTTCCCAGAATCGCTGAGCAGCAGATAAATTATTTGAATCCAAATTCAAAAAATTTAAAACAAATAAAGCATGATTAAGTATATTCACAGGGGTAGCGGGATACGACTCCCCTTTCTGTATTTTAGCAATTTGATGTTTTAATAATCCATTAGCTCTCTCCACGATGCCTTGGCCTTGAGGATTGTAAGGAATGCCTGTAATATGAGTGATATTATAGGAACGGCAGAAGGATTGAAATGCTCGGCTTGCATAGCCAGGGCCATTATCTGTTTTTATTTGCGAGGGAATCCCCATCACAGCAAAGCATCGAATGCAGTGAGAGATACAATGTTTAGTGGCTTCCCCAGCAAGGGGGGTGGCCAAGATAAAATTAGAATAAGTATCTACAGTAACATGAACATATTTTAATCGGCCAAATGATGGAACATGCGTGACATCCATCTGCCAAATGTGATTAGAAAGCAGTCCTCGTGGGTTTATACCTAAATGGGGGGCTGGTGAAAAAGGGACACAGTTGGGGCAAGTCTTGACTATTTGCCTCGCTGCTTCCCTAGATAATTTGAACTGTCGGCGCAAGGCTCGACTGTTTTGATGGTGGATGGCATGTGACTGCTTAGCAAGTTCAACCTGAGTTAAGTAAACTCTGGTGGCAGAGTCAGTGACCGCATTGCCTTCACTTAAAGGGCCAGGAAGATTAGTGTGAGCTCGAACAAAGCCAAAATCAGGGGTGGTTGCGAGAACAAAGCAAAGTTTGTATTTGGCGAAATTGGGTCTGAATATTGGAGTTAGTAGTTCCAATAAAGGGAACAGTTTCTATGACTTGAAGAGCACGGATTACATATTGACTGTCTGAGTATAAGTTAAAGGGCTCGTCTTGTAACAGGACGAGTGCCTGTAAAACAGCCTCTAACTCCACCTCTTGGGCGGAGGAAAAACCTGTAACCCAAGATTGAGTTTTCCCATTAATGGTCAGAGCAGCCGTTCCATTTGAGGATCCATCTGTAAATACCAAAGCGGCAGAGGATAAAGGCGAGGCCTGTACTATGGAAGGAAATAGAAACGTATGACACGCAGCAAATTGGAGAAGTTTGTTAGACGGGTAGTGATGCAAAATTTTTCCCGTATAATTGGCCCAAGCAATGGCCCAAGGATCGCAATGGGCGAATAGCCAATCTTGTTGTTGTAAATTATATGGGACACAGATAAAATGAGGTTCCTGACCTAAATATTTACGGGAATCCACTCGGCACATGTGTATCAGATTAGCTACCAATTCGTAGTAGGGGGTCAGCACTTTGCCGGGTGTTGATGGTAGATAAAGCCATAAAAGTGGGCCATCCTGCCACAATACAGCAGTTGGGGAGTGAGAAGTAGCTAAAATGTAAACTCCCCAGGGTTTAGAATAGTCACAATAGGTCATTTGTTGCTGGGAAATTGCCTTTTCTACAATTTGGATGGCCCTCCTGGCGTCAGGATTTAATTCGCGCAAGGATGTAGGGTTGGTATCTCCTTTTAAGAGATCAAAGAGGGGTTTTAACTCTCCTGTGGAGAGCTTTAGATAAGGCCGAAGCCAATTTATATCTCCTAAGAATTGCTGAAAATCATGAAGAGTTCTTAAGTGTGAAGTTTTTAATTGTATTTTTTGGCTTTTAAAATAGTGTGGGCCTAATATATGGCCTAGATATGTAAAAGGCGGGTGTTCCTGAACCTTTTCAGCTGCTATTACAAGGCCAAAGAGGCTCAGATCCTGCTTTAGTTGTCCAAAGGCTTGTCGTACGACGATAGGGTCAGAACAAGCCAACAAGATGTCATCCATATAATGAACAATATAAACAGAAGAAAATTTTTCACGAGTGGAAGAAATGGCTCTAGCCACAAAACTTTGACATAAAGTTGGGCTATTTGCCATGCCCTGTGGGAGCACAAGCCAGTGATATCGCTTCATGGGTTCTTTAAAATTAACAGAGGGGACACTGAAGGCAAAGCGCTTACAGTCTTGAGGCGCCAGGGGTATAGTATAGAAACAATCCTTCAAATCTATAATAATCTTATAAGTATCCTTTGGGATTGCCATGGGTGAAGGCAAGCCAGGCTGTAGGGCCCCCATCAGTTCCATTGTGGCATTTATTTTTCTCAAATCCTGTAACAGCCTCCATTTACCTGACTTTTTCTTTATAACAAAAATTGGAGAATTCCATGGAGAGTTAGAAGGGGCCACATGCCCCAAGTCCAGCTGCTCCTGTACTAGCTGCTGTACTGCAATGATCTTTTCTAGTGAAAGAGGCCACTGTTCAACCCATACCGGTCGTTCAGAGAGCCAATTTATGGGATCAGCATGTGGGGGAGGGCAAACGACAGCTCCCGTCAAGGGATACCCCAATCCTTGTCTCGTAGGGTGAGACTGGGGTTGGAGTGGCTCTAGCTCCCCCTGTGCTGCTCGGCCTAGTCCCCTAAAGGGGAGGAGGCCTTGATCAAGTAACTGCTTAGTGACCGCAGCACTAGGACTAAACATATACACTCCCATTTTTTCCATGATATCACGACCCCATAAATTAATTGGCAGATGATCCAAGACAAATGGCTGAAAATGACCAGAGTGCCCTTCCTCATCTCTCCAAACAAGGATCGCACTGCTCTGCTGTGGGTCAGTTGCTTGCCCAACCCCCTGTAGGGAAGTCATAGAGGTTGTCAGGGGCCATTGGGCTGGCCAATGTTTTTTAGATATCACAGACACATCTGCTCCAGTGTCTAATATTCCTTTAAAGGGCTTTTCTTGTATAAATATAGTCATCTCAGGCCTCTCTTGTTTTATGCTTTGTACCCAATAGATATCAGAAGATCTAAATCCTCTCTGTCCACATGGGGAATTAGTAGTCTCCCCGGGAGGTAAAGGCACAAGTATTAATTGTGCTAATTTTTGACCGGCTGGGATCGATACCACGTGTTTCGGGGCAGAGGCCATAACTTTGATTTCTCCAGTAAAATCCTGGTCAATTTTGCCAGGTGTAATCTGTATCCCTTTAAGGGCTGAGCTACTTCGCCCTAACAGCAATCCAGCCACTCCCGGGGGAAGGGGGCCGAAGACCCCCGTGGGGAGAGCTTGTGTCCCCATCTCTGGGGTCAATACTGAGCAGGTGGAGGAACAGAGGTCCAATCCTGCACTTCCTGGGGTGGCACGGAGGAGGCCGGAGACTGATCTTGGGGGGTTGTTAGAAGATGCACTTGTGGCCGAGAAGAGGGAGGGACTGCCCCATGGTTTTGCGGGGCCAGGGGCTGGCCCCTCCTCCAGTTTCCCGAAAGCGGGCGGCCATTGCGATCTGTTCTTGACCTGCAATCTTTAGCCCAGTGCTTCCCTTTACCACAGCGTGGACATGTGCCAGGTGATTTTTCTCTCTTTTGCCTGGCCTGGCGTGGGCATTGCGTCATCCAATGTCCTATTTGTCCACAAGAGAAGCAACGCCCTGGGGGTCTAGCAGCCCGAGAATGCCGCTGACCTCTATATTTTAGAGACTCAGTAACAGTCTTTCCTTGAGGAGCGGCGGCTAAAGTAAGGCCTTGTACATGGGAGGGTCCAATATCAGCACACAGTGAAATAAAGTCCGTGATTCCTCCCTTATTCCTATGGGGTCTGATAGCTGCCTGACAGGCGGCGTTGGCATTTTCATAGGCTATGTGTCTAACTATAATCTCCCTTGCATTCTCATCTTGTACTAGGCGGTCTGCAGTCTCCATTAATCGAGACAAAAATTCTAGATAAGGCTCATTTGGTCCCTGTTTAACTTCTACTAGATTTTTTGTACGATTGGAATTGCGTAACTTTTTCCAAGCCTCTCTCGCCGCAGCATTTATTTGTAAATAGGCCTCCTTTGCATAACCCAATTGATCTTTGGTGTTTTTATAGGTTCCCTCTCCTAACAACTGATCAACAGTGTAAGGCAGGTTCTTAGACCTATTTGTTTCAATTTTAGCCCGACACTGTGCAGTGAACTCTGTCTCCCATAATAAGTACTCTCCCGCACTAAGGCATGCTCTGGCAAGCCGCTTCCAGTCATTTGGGCATGCAATACCAGCACACGCGGCCTCCAATATTACTTGAGTAAAAGGGGCAGTTGGCCCATATTGGGAGCAGGCATTTTTTAAATCCTGTAATAGTTTAACAGGAACAGGTTGATGGTTTACTTGTTCATCATAATCAACTAAACTAGGGAAGCATCGAGGCCCTGAAATACCTTCCCTCTCTCTAGCAGCCTGAGTCAGGTTTAATTGCGATGCACTGTGCCTGGTTGTAGTGCCTGTTAGAAGGGACTTGTTGCTAGGGCCTTTAGGCTTGCCTAAAGGTTGAGAAAGGGATTGAGGCCGTAAGGCTGCAGCCGGAGGCGGTGGGTGTGAGGGGTAAGGTTTAGAATCAGACACCATAGTGGCCTGAAGGTCATATTTCTTTCCTACTTCTGGGGGGGCTCTCTGCTCTGTCCCCATTTTCGATAGAAAATGTAGGATTTCTTCTAACTTCTTCTCCATCGTAGCCATTCGGCCCTCCATTGACTCATCATAACTTTCCTCCTTGATATTCAAACCTGAATTCTGATACTCAATATCTACTGGTTGTTGTTCCCTTTTCAAGATCTCACTCTCTTGGGCTGCGGCATATGGCTCAGCCTCAGGTTTTTCAGAAGGGTCCTTTAACTCATAAAGTTCCCTTAATTCAAGATTAAGTTCAGCATTTTCATTTAGAGGATCTATGTATTCACTTACTAAACTCCATACAGTAGCAGCCTCTATTGGGGTCTTCTCGGGGCCATATACATCATAATAATCTAGAATTCTTTTTCCTATCCGCTGCCAGGCTTTTTGGAATTCCTCCTCTATAGACCTCGGGCATGCCTCCTCGACAAACTGTAGGAAGCTCTGAAGCACCCCTTTTTCCACCCGCGTTCCGTGGGCTTCAAATAGGCCTGTTAAGATCGGTAGAAATAACCCATGGCTATTAGCTTGACCCATAATTTTTACTCCTGACTATACTCTCTTAATAGTCCTACGATGTGTTACTCACCACAGGGAGGGGTCCTTCACCTTCGTCCCAGATTTTCAGGGTCCCTGTTCGGGCGCCAGATGCCGGGGCCAACCGGCAGCAAACCAGGGTTCGCAGATTGGGGTTCCTGAAATAGGGGACAAGGACTAGGAAGAAAAAGAAGAGAGACAGACACACTCGGTCCGGGATGTCCGCCGTCCAGGCAAAGACTGACTAGACTGCCGCGTTTATTTTCCCCTCCCCCTTCTTCCCTCCTCTTCTCCCAGGCAACCTCCAGGTGTTACATTCATATGGTAATTCTCAGGTCATTTACATAGAATAGGGCCAGAAAGCAATAAGACAATATAGCCATCGTCTGATGCAAGTCAAGGTACAGTTTGATTCCACTCTGGCTCCCAACATGAAGTCAAATTGGAGGGGTGTGAAGTCGGAGAATATAGCTGTGTGAAATCATAGAATGGAGGTGGGTGAAGTCATAGCATGGAGGTGTGTGAAGTCATGGAATAGAGGTGTGTGAAGTCATAGAATGGAGGGGTATGAAACCATAGAATGGAGGTGTGTGAAATCACAGAATGGAGGAGTGTGAACACAGAATGGAGGTATGTGAAATCACAGAAGAGAGGTGTGTGAAGTCCTAGAATGGAGGTGTGTGAAGTCACAGAAGAGAAGTGTGTGAAGTCACAGAATAGAGTTGTTTGAAGACACAAAATGGAGGTGTGTGAAGTCATAGAATGGAGCTGTGTGAAGTCACAGAATGGAGATGTGTGATGTCACAGAATGGAGGTGTGTGAAGTCACAGAAAGGAGGTGTGTGAAGTCACAGAATGGAGGTGTGTGAAGTCAAAGAATGGAGGTGTGTGAAGTCACAGAATGGAGGTGTGTGAAGTCATAGAATGGAAGTATGTGAAGTCACAGAATGGAGGTGTGTCAAGTCACAGAAAGAACGTGTGTGAAGTCAGAATGGAAGTGTGCGAAGACATAGAATGGAGGTGTGTGAAGTCAGAATGAAGGTGTGTGAAGTCAAAATGGAGGTGTGTGAAGTCACAGAATGGAGGTGTGTGAAGCCATAGAATGGAGGAGTATGAAGTCACAGAATGGAGGTGTGTGAAATCATAGAAGGGAGGTGTGTGAAGTCATAGAATGGAGGGGCATGAAGTTATAGAATGGAGATGTGTGAAGTCACAGGATGGAGGTGTTTGAAGTCATAGATTGGAGATGTGTGAAGTCAAAATGGATGTGTGAAATCATAGAATGGAAGTGTGTGAGGTCAAAAAATGGAGATGTGTGAAGTCATAGAGTGGAGGTGTGTGAAGTCCTAGAATGGAGGTGTGTGAATTCATACAATGGAGGTGTGTGAAGTCCTAGAAAGGAGGTGTGTGAAGTCATAGAATGGAGGTGTGTGAAGTCAGAGAATGCAGTTGTTTGAAGTCACAGAATGGAGGTCTGTGAAGTCAGAGAATGGAGGTGTGTGAACTCATAGAAAGAAGGTGTGTGAATTCAAAGAATGGAGGTGTGTGAAGTCCTAGAATGGAGGTGTGTGAAGTTACAGAAGAGAAGTGTGTGAAGTCACAGAATAGAGTTGTTTGAAGTCACAGAATGGAGGTGTGTGAAGTCCTAGAATGGAGATGTGTGAAGTCACAGGATGGAGGTGTTTGAAGTCATAGATTGGAGATGTGTGAAGTCAAAATGGATGTGTGAAATCATAGAATGGAGGTGTGTGAGGTCAAAGAATGGAGATGTGTGAAGTCATAGAGTGGAGGTGTGTGAAGTCACAGAATTGAGGAGTGTGCAGTCACAAAATGGAGTTGTGTGAAGTCATAGAATGGAGGTGGGTGATGTCACAGAATCATGGTGTTTGAAGTCACAGAATGGAGGTGTGTGAACTCATAGAATGGAAGGGTGTGACGTCACAGAATGGAGGTGTGTGAAGTCACAGAATGGAGCTGTGTGAAGTCACAGAATGGAGGTGTGTGAAGTCATAGAATGGAGGTATGTGAAGTCACAGAATGGAGGTGTGTCAAGTCACAGAAAGAAGGTGTGTGAAGTCAGAATGGAAGTGTGCGAAGACATAGAATGGAGGTGTGTGAAGTCAGAATGAAGGTGTGTGAAGTCACAGAAAGGAGGTGTGTGAAGTCAGAATGGAGGTGTGCTAAGTCATAGAATGGAGGTGTGTGAATTCAGAATGGAGGTATGTGAAGTCATAGAATGGAGGTGTGTGAAGTCAGAGATGGAGGTGTGTGAAGTCATAAAATGGAGATGTGTGAAGTCATAGATGGAGGTGTGTGAAGTCACAGAATGGAGATGTATGAAGTCACAGAATGGAGGTGTGTGAAGACAGAATGGAGGTGTGTAAAGTCATAGAGTGGATGTGTGTGAAGTCATAGAATGGAGGTGCGGGAAGTCATAGAATATAGGTGTGTGAAGTCAAAGAATGGAGGGGTGTAAAGTCACAGAATGGAGGTGTGTGAAGTCACAGAATGGAGGTATGTGAAGTCAAAATTGAGGTGTGTGAACTCATAGAATGGAGGTGTGTGAACTCATAGATTGAGGTGTGTGAAGTCATGGAATGGAGGTGTGTGAAGTCAAAGAATGGAGGTGTGTGAAGTCAAACAACGGAGGTGTGTGAAGTCAAACAACGGAGGTGTATGAAGTCATAGAACGGAGGTGTGTGAAGTCAAAGAATGGAGGTGTGTGAAGTCACAGAATGGAGGTGTGTGAAGTCAAAATGGTGGTGTGTAAAGTCACAGAATGGAGGTGTGTGAACTCATAGACTTGAGGTGTGTGAAGTCACAGAATGGAGGTGTGTGAAGTCACAGAATGGAGGTGTGTGAAGTCAAAATGGTGGTGTGTAAAGTCACAGAATGGAGGTGTGTGAAGTCACAGAATGGAGGTGTGTGAAATCAAAATGGTGGTGTGTGAAGTCATAAAATGAATGTGTGTGAAGTCACAGAATGGCGGTATGTGAAGTCGTAGAATGGAGGTGTGTGAAGTCATCGAAGGCAGGTGAATGAAATCACATAATGGAGGTGTGTGAAGTCAGAATGGATGTGTGTGACGTCGTAGAATGGAAGTGTGTGAAATCAAAATGGTGGTGTGTGAAGTCACAGAATGAATGTGTGTGAAGTGACAGAATGGAGGTATGTGAAGTCACAGAATGAATGTGTGTGAAGTGACAGAATGGAGGTATGTGAAGTCACAGAATGGAGGTGTGTGAAGTCACAGAATGGAGTGTGTGAAATCAAAATGGTGGTGTGTGAAGTCACAGAATGAATGTGTGTGAAGTGACAGAATGGAGGTATGTGAAGTCATAGAATGGAGGTGTGTGAAGTCACCGAAGGCAGGTGAATGAAGTCACATAATGGAGGTCTTTGAAGTCATAAATGGAGGTGTGTGAAGTCATAGAATGGAGGTGTGTGAAGTCAAATTGGAGGGGTGTGAAGTCGGAGAATGGAGCTGTGTGAAATCATAGAATGGAGGTGGGTGAAGTCATAGAATGGAGGTGTGTGAAGTCATGGAATAGAGGTATGTGAAGTCATAGAATGGAGGGGTATGAAGTCATAGAATGTAGGTGTGTGAAATCACAGAATGGAGGAGTGTGAACACAGAATGGAGGTATGTGAAATCACAGAATGGAGATGTGTGAAGTCACAGAATGGAGGTGTGTGAAGTCCTAGAATGGAGGTGTGTGAAGTCACAGAAGAGAAGTGTGTGAAGTCACAGAGTAGAGTTGTTTGAAGTCACAGAATGGAGGTGTGTGAAGTCATAGAATGGAGGTGTGTGAAGTCACGGAATGGAGGTGTGTGAAGTCACAGAATGGAGGTGTGTGAACTCATAGAATGGAAGGGTGTGAAGTCACAGAATGGAGGTGTGTGAAGTCACAGAATGGAGCTGTGTGAAGTCACAGAATGGAGGTGTGTGAAGTCATAGAATGGAGGTATGTGAAGTCACAGAATGGAGGTGTGTCAAGTCACAGAAAGAAGGTGTGTTAAGTCAGAATGGAAGTGTGCGAAGACATAGAATGGAGGTGTGTGAAGTCAGAATGAAGGTGTGTGAAGTCAAAATGGAGGTGTGTGAAGTCACAGAATGGAGGTGTGTGAAGCCATAGAATCGAGAAATATGAAGTCACAGAATGGAGGTGTGTGAAATCATAGAATGGATGTGTGTGAAGTCATACAATGGAGGGGTGTGAAGTCATAGAATGGAGGTGTGTGAAGTCACAGAATGGAGGTGTTTGAAGTCATACATTGGAGATGTGTACAGTCAAAATGGATGTGTGAAATCATAGAATGGAGGTGTGTGAAGTCAAAGAATGGAGACGTGTGAAGTCATAGAGTAGAGGTGTGTGAAGTCCTAGAATTGAGGTGTGTGAATTCATACAATGGAGGTGTTTGAAGGCCTAGAAAGGAGGTGTGTGAAGTCATAGAATGGAGGTGTGTGAAGTCAGAGAATGCAGTTGTTTGAAGTCACAGAATGGAGGTCTGTGATGTCAGAGAATGGAGATGTGTGAACTCAGAGAAAGAAGGTGTGTAAATTCAAAGAATGGAGGTGTGTGAAGTCACAGAATGGAGGTGTGTGAAGTCACAAATGGAGGTGTGTGAAGTCATAGAATGGAGGTGTGTGAAGTCACAGAATGGAGGTGTGTGAAGTCACAGAAAGGAGGTGTGTGAAGTCAGAATGGACGTGTGTGAAGTCAGAGAATGGAGGTGTGTGTACTCAGAATGGAGGTGTGTGAAGTCATAGAATGGAGGTTTGTGAAGTCACAGAATGGAGGTGTGTGAAGTCATAGAATGGAGGTGAGTTAAGTCATAGAATGGATGTTTGTGAAGTAAGAATGGAGGCGTGTGAAGTCACAGTATGGAGGTGTGTGAAGTCATAGAAGGCAGGTGTGTAAAGTCACAGAATGGAGGTGTGTGAGGTCAGAATGGAGGTGTGTGAAGTCACAGAATAAAAGGGTGTGAAGTCACAGAATGGAGGTATGTGAATTCATAGAATGGAGGTGTGTGAAGTCACAAACTGGAGGTGTGTGAAGGCACAGAATGGAGGTGTGTGAAGTCAAAATTGTGGTGTGTGTAGTCACAGAATGAATGTGTGTGAAGTCACAGAATGGAGGTATGTGAAGTCATAGAATGGAGGTGTTTGAAGTCACCGAAGGCAGGTGAATGAAGTCACATAATGGAGGAATTTGAAGTCATAGATGGGGGTGTGTGAAGTCATAGAATGGAGGTGTGTGAAGTCACAGAATGGAGGTGTGTGAAATCAAACAATGGAGGTGTGTGAGGTCACAGAAAGGACATGTGTGAAGTCATAGAATGGAGGTGTGTGAAGTTATGGAATGGATGTGTGTGAAGTCATAGAATACAGCTGTGTGAAGTCATAGAATGGAGGTGTGTGAAGTCAGTGAATGGAGGTGTGTGAAGTCAAAAACGGAGGTGTGTGAAGTCACAGAAAGGAGGTGTGTGAAGTCACAGAATGGAGGTGTGTGAAGTCAGAGAATGGATATGTGTGAAGTCATAGAATAGAGGTGTGTGAAGTCACAGAATGGAGGTGTGTGAAGTCACAGAATGAATGTGTGTGAAGTCACAGAATGGAGGTATGTGAAGTCATAGAATGGAGGTGTGTGAAGTCATAGACTGGAGGTGAGTGAAGTCACAGAATAGAGGTGTTTGAAGTCATAGAATGGAGGTGTGTGAAGTCCTAGAATGGAGGTGTGTGAGGTCATAGATTGGAGGTGTGTGATATCACAGAATGGAGGTGTGTGAAGTCATAGAATGGAGGTGTGTGAAGTCACAGAATGGAGGTGTGTAAAGTCACAGAATGGAGGTGTGTGAAGTCACAGAATGGAGGTATGTGAAGTCAAAATTGAGGTGTGTGAACTCATAGAATGGAGGTGTGTGAACTCATAGAATTGAGGTGTGTGTAGTCATAGAATGGAGGTGTGTGAAGTCAAAGAATGGAGGTGTGTGAAGTCACACAACGGAGGTGTGTGAAGTCACAGAAAGGAGGTGTTTGAAGTCATAGAACGGAGGTGAGTGAAGTGAGAGATTAGGTGTGTGTGAAGTCATAGAATAGAGGTGTGTGCAGTCACAGAATGGAGGTGTGTGAAGTCACAGAATGGAGGTGGGTGAAGTCAAAATGGTGGTGTGTGAAGTCACAGAATGGAGGTGTGTGAAGTCACAGAGTGGAGGTGTGTGAAATCAAAATGGTGGTGTGTGAAGTCATACAATGAATGTGTGTGAAGTCACAGAATGGAGGTATGTGAAGTCATAGAATGGAGGTGTGTGAAGTCACCGAAGGCAGGTGAATGAAGTCACATAATGGAGGTCTTTGAAGTCATAAATGGAGGTGTGTGAAGTCATAGAATGGAGGTGTGTGAAGTCAAATTGGAGGGGTGTGAAGTCGGAGAATGGAGCTGTGTGAAATCATAGAATGGAGGTGGGTGAAGTCATAGAATGGAGGTGTGTGAAGTCATGGAATAGAGGTATGTGAAGTCATAGAATGGAGGGGTATGAAGTCATAGAATGGAGGTGTGTGAAATCACAGAATGGAGGAGTGTGAACACAGAATGGAGGTATATGAAATCACAGAATGGAGATGTGTGAAGTCACAGAATGGAGGTGTGTGAAGTCCTAGAATGGAGGTGTGTGAAGTCACAGAAGAGAAGTGTGTGAAGTCACAGAGTAGAGTTGTTTGAAGTCACAGAATGGAGGTGTGTGAAGTCATAGAATGGAGGTGTGTGAAGTCACGGAATGGAGGTGTGTGAAGTCACAGAATGGAGGTGTGTGAACTCATAGAATGGAAGGGTGTGAAGTCACAGAATGGAGGTGTGTGAAGTCACAGAATGGAGCTGTGTGAAGTCACAGAATGGAGGTGTGTGAAGTCATAGAATGGAGGTATGTGAAGTCACAGAATGGAGGTGTGTCAAGTCACAGAAAGAAGGTGTGTTAAGTCAGAATGGAAGTGTGCGAAGACATAGAATGGAGGTGTGTGAAGTCAGAATGAAGGTGTGTGAAGTCAAAATGGAGGTGTGTGAAGTCACAGAATGGAGGTGTGTGAAGCCATAGAATCGAGAAGTATGAAGTCACAGAATGGAGGTGTGTGAAATCATAGAATGGATGTGTGTGAAGTCATACAATGGAGGGGTGTGAAGTCATAGAATGGAGGTGTGTGAAGTCACAGAATGGAGGTGTTTGATGTCATAGATTGGAGATGTGTGAAGTCAAAATGGATGTGTGAAATCATAGAATGGAGGTGTGTGAAGTCAAAGAATGGAGACGTGTGAAGTCATAGAGTAGAGGTGTGTGAAGTCCTAGAATTGAGGTGTGTGAATTCATACAATGGAGGTGTTTGAAGGCCTAGAAAGGAGGTGTGTGAAGTCATAGAATGGAGGTGTGTGAAGTCAGAGAATGCAGTTGTTTGAAGTCACAGAATGGAGGTTTGTGATGTCAGAGAATGGAGATGTGTGAACTCAGAGAAAGAAGGTGTGTAAATTCAAAGAATGGAGGTGTGTGAAGTCACAGAATGGAGGTGTGTGAAGTCACAAATGGAGGTGTGTGAAGTCATAGAATGGAGGTGTGTGAAGTCACAGAATGGAGGTGTGTGAAGTCACAGAAAGGAGGTGTGTGAAGTCAGAATGGACGTGTGTGAAGTCAGAGAATGGAGGTGTGTGTACTCAGAATGGAGGTGTGTGAAGTCATAGAATGGAGGTTTGTGAAGTCACAGAATGGAGGTGTGTGAAGTCATAGAATGGAGGTGAGTTAAGTCATAGAATGGATGTTTGTGAAGTAAGAATGGAGGCGTGTGAAGTCACAGTATGGAGGTGTGTGAAGTCATAGAAGGCAGGTGTGTAAAGTCACAGAATGGAGGTGTGTGAGGTCAGAATGGAGGTGTGTGAAGTCACAGAATAAAAGGGTGTGAAGTCACAGAATGGAGGTATGTGAATTATAGAATGGAGGTGTGTGAAGTCACAAACTGGAGGTGTGTGACGGCACAGAATGGAGGTGTGTGAAGTCAAAATTGTGGTGTGTGTAGTCACAGAATGAATGTGTGTGAAGTCACAGAATGGAGGTATGTGAAGTCATAGAATGGAGGTGTTTGAAGTCACCGAAGGCAGGTGAATGAAGTCACATAATGGAGGAATTTGAAGTCATAGATGGGGGTGTGTGAAGTCATAGAATGGAGGTGTGTGAAGTCACAGAATGGAGGTGTGTGAAATCAAACAATGGAGGTGTGTGAGGTCACAGAAAGAACATGTGTGAAGTCATAGAATGGAGGTGTGTGAAGTTATGGAATGGATGTGTGTGAAGTCATAGAATACAGCTGTGTGAAGTCATAGAATGGAGGTGTGTGAAGTCAGTGAATGGAGGTGTGTGAAGTCAAAAACGGAGGTGTGTGAAGTCACAGAAAGGAGGTGAGTGAAGTCACAGAATGGAGGTGTGTGAAGTCAGAGAATGGATATGTGTGAAGTCATAGAATAGAGGTGTGTGAAGTCACAGAATGGAGGTGTGTGAAGTCACAGAATGAATGTGTGTGAAGTCACAGAATGGAGGTATGTGAAGTCATAGAATGGAGGTGTGTGAAGTCATAGACTGGAGGTGAGTGAAGTCACAGAATAGAGGTGTTTGAAGTCATAGAATGGAGGTGTGTGAAGTCCTAGAATGGAGGTGTGTGAGGTCATAGATTGGAGGTGTGTGATATCACAGAATGGAGGTGTGTGAAGTCATAGAATGGAGGTGTGTGAAGTCACAGAATGGAGGTGTGTAAAGTCACAGAATGGAGGTGTGTGAAGTCACAGAATGGAGGTATGTGAAGTCAAAATTGAGGTGTGTGAACTCATAGAATGGAGGTGTGTGAACTCATAGAATTGAGGTGTGTGTAGTCATAGAATGGAGGTGTGTGAAGTCAAAGAATGGAGGTGTGTGAAGTCACACAACGGAGGTGTGTGAAGTCACAGAAAGGAGGTGTTTGAAGTCATAGAACGGAGGTGAGTGAAGTGAGAGATTAGGTGTGTGTGAAGTCATAGAATAGAGGTGTGTGCAGTCACAGAATGGAGGTGTGTGAAGTCACAGAATGGAGGTGGGTGAAGTCAAAATGGTGGTGTGTAAAGTCACAGAATGGAGGTCTGTGAAGTCACAGAGTGGAGGTGTGTGAAATCAAAATGGTGGTGTGTGAAGTCATACAATGAATGTGTGTGAAGTCACAGAATGGCGGTATGTGAAGTCGTAGAATGGAGGTGTGTGAAGTCACCGAAGGCAGGTGAATGAAGTCACATAATGGAGGTGTGTGAAGTCAGAATGGACGTGTGTGATGTCATAGAATGGAAGTGTGTGAAGTCACAAACTGGAGGTGTGTGAAGTCACAGAATGGAGTGTGTGAAATCAAAATGGTGGTGTGTGAAGTCGCAGAATGAATGTGTGTGAAGTCACAAAATGGAGGTATGTGAAGTCATAGAATGGAGGTGTGTGAAGTCACCAAAGGCAGGTGAATGAAGTCACATAATGGAGGTCTTTGAAGTCATAGATGGAGGTGTGTGAAGTCATAGAATGGAGGTGTGTGAAGTCAAATTGGAGGGGTGTGAAGTCGGAGAACATAGCTGTGTGAAATCATAGAATGGAGGTGGGTGAAGTCATAGAATGGAGGTGTGTGAAGTCATGGAACAGAGGTGTGTGAAGTCATAGAATGCAGGGGTATGAAGTCATAGAATGGAGGTGTGTGAAATCACAGAATGGAGGAGTGTGAACACAGAATGGAGGTATGTGAAATCACAGAATGGAGGTGTGTGAAGTCACAGAAGAGAGGTGTGTGAAGTCCTAGAATGGAGGTGTGTGAAGTCACAGAAGAGAAGTGTGTGAAGTCACAGAATAGAGTTGTTTGAAGTCACAGAATGGAGGTGTGTGAAGTCATAGAATGGAGGTGTGTGAAGTCACAGAATGGAGGTGTGTGAAGTCACAGAATGGAGGTGTGTGAACTCATAGAATGGAGGTGTGTGAAGTCACAGAATGGAGGTGTGTGAATTCAAAGAATGGAGGTGTGTGAAGTCACAGAATGGAGGTGTGTGAAGTCATAGAATGGAGGTATGTGAAGTCACAGAATGGAGGTGTGTCAAGTAACAGAAAGAACGTGTGTGAAGTCAGAATGGAAGTGTGCGAAGACATAGAATGGAGGTGTGTGAAGTCAGAATGAAGGTGTGTGAAGTCAAAATGGAGGTGTGTGAAGTCACAGAATGGAGGTGTGTGAAGCCATAGAATAGAGGAGTATGAAGTCACAGAATGGAGGTGTGTGAAATCATAGAATGGAAGTGTGTGAAGTCATAGAATGGAGGGGCATGAAGTTATAGAATGGAGGTGTGTGAAGTCACAGAATGGAGGTGTTTGAAGTCATAGATTGGAGATGTGTGAAGTCAAAATGGATGTGTGAAATCATAGAATGGAGGTGTGTGAGGTCAAAGAATGGAGATGTGTGAAGTCATAGAGTGGAGGTCTGTGAAGTCCTAGAATGGAGGTGTGTGAATTCACACAATGGAGGTGTTTGAAGTCCTAGAAAGGAGGTGTGTGAAGTCATAGAATGGAGGTGTGTGAAGTCAGAGAATGCAGTTGTTTGAAGTCACAGAATGGAGGTCTGTGAAGTCAGAGAATGGAGGTGTGTGAACTCATAGAAAGAAGGTGTGTGAATTCAAAGAATGGAAGTGTGTGAAGTCACAAAATTGAGGTGTGTGCAGTCACAAAATGGAGTTGTGTGAAGTCATAGAATGGAGGTGGGTGATGTCACAGAATCGAGGTGTTTGAAGTCACAGAATGGAGGTGTGTGAACTCATGGAATGGAAGGGTGTGAAGTCAGAGAATGGAGGTGTGTGAAGTCACAGAATGGAGCTGTGTGAAGTCACAGAATGGAGGTGTGTGAAGTCATAGAATGGAGGTATGTGAAGTCACAGAATGGAGGTGTGTCAAGTCACAGAAAGAAGGTGTGTGAAGTCACAATGGAAGTGTGCGAAGACATAGAGTGGAGGTGTGTGAAGTCAGAATGAAGGTGTGTGAAGTGAAAATGGAGGTGTGTGAAGTCCTAGAACTGAGGTGTGTGAATTCATACAATGGAGGTGTGTGAAGGCCTAGAAAGGAGGTGTGTGAATCATAGAATGGAGGTGTGTGAAGTCAGAGAATGCAGTTGTTTGAAGTCACAGAATGGAGGTCTGTGAAGTCAGAGAATGGAGGTGTGTGAACTCAGAGAAAGAAAGTGTGTGAATTCAAAGAATGGAGGTGTGTGAAGTCACAGAATGGAGGTGTGTGAAGTCACAAAATGGAGGTGTGTGAAGTCATAGAATGGAGGTGTGTGAAGTCACAGAATGGAGGTGTGTGAAGTCACAGAAAGGAGGTGGGTGAAGTCAGAATGGACGTGTGTGAAGTCACAGAATGGAGGTGTGTGTACTCAGAATGGAGGTGTGTGAAGTCATAGAATGGAGGTGTGTGAAGTCATAGAATGGAGGTGAGTGAAGTCACAGAATGGAGATGTGTGATGTCACAGAATGGAGGCGTGTGAAGTCACAGAATGGAGGTGTGTGAAGTCACAGAATGGAGGTGTGTGAAGTCATAGAAGATAAGTGTGTGAAGACACAGAATGGAGGTGTGTGAAGTCAGAATGGAGGTGTGTGAAGTCACAGAATGAATGTGTGTGAAGTCAGAGAATGGAGGTGTGTGAAGTCATAGAATGGAGGTGAGTGAAGTCATAGAATGGATGTTTGTGAAGTAAGAATGGAGGTGTGTGAAGTCACAAACTGGAGGTGTGTGAAGTCAGAGAATGGAGGTGTGTGAAGTCAAAATTGTGGTGTGTGAAGTCATAGAATGGAGGTGTGTGAACTCATAGAATTGAGGTGTGTGAAGTCATGGAATGGAGGTGTGTGAAGTCAAAGAATGGAGGTGTGTGAAGTCACAGAAAGGAGGTGTGTGCAGTCACAGAATGGAGGTGTGTGAAGTCACAGAATGGAGGTGTGTGAAGTCAAAATGGTGGTGTGTAAAGTCACAGAATGGAGGTGTGTGAAGTCACAGAATGGAGGTGTGTGAAATCAAAATGGTGGTGTGTGAAGTCATACAATGAATGTGTGTGAAGTCACAGAATGGCGGTATGTGAAGTCGTAGAATGGAGGTGTGTGAAGTCATCGAAGGCAGGTGAATGAAATCACATAATGGAGGTGTGTGAAGTCAGAATGGATTTGTGTGACGTCGTAGAATGGAAGTGTGTGAAATCAAAATGGTGGTGTGTGAAGTCACAGAATGAATGTGTGTGAAGTGACAGAATGGAGGTATGTGAAGTCACAGAATGAATGTGTGTGAAGTGACAGAATGGAGGTATGTGAAGTCACAGAATGGAGGTGTGTGAAGTCACAGAATGGAGTGTGTGAAATCAAAATGGTGGTTTGTGAAGTCACAGAATGAATGTGTGTGAAGTCACAGAATGGAGGTGTGTGAAGTCAAAATGGTGGTGTGTAAAGTCACAGAATGGAGGTGTGTGAAGTCACAGAATGGAGGTGTGTGAAATCAAAATGGTGGTGTGTGAAGTCATACAATGAATGTGTGTGAAGTCAAAGAATGGCGGTATGTGAAGTCGTAGAATGGAGGTGTGTGAAGTCACCGAAGGCAGGTGAATGAAGTCACATAATGGAGGTGTGTGAAATCAGAATGGACGTGTGTGACGTTATAGAATGAAAGTGTGTGAAGTCACAAACTGGAGGTATGTGAAGTCACAGAATGAAGTGTGTGAAATCAAAATGGTGGTGTGTGAAGTCACAGAATGAATGTGTGTGAAGTCACAGAATGGAGGTATGTGAAGTCATAAAATGGAGGTGTGTGAAGTCACCGAAGGCAGGTGAATGAAGTCACATAATGGAGGTCTTTGAAGTCATAGATGGAGGTGTGTGAAGTCATAGAATGGAGGTGTGTGAAGTCAAATTGGAGGGGTGTGATGTCCTAGAACTGAGGTGTGTGAATTCATACAATGGAGGTGTGTGAAGGCCTAGAAAGGAGGAGTGTGAATCATAGAATGGAGGTGTGTGAAGTCAGAGAATGCAGTTGTTTGAAGTCACAGAATGGAGGTCTGTGAAGTCAGAGAATGGAGGTGTGTGAACTCAGAGAAAGAAGTGTGTGAATTCAAAGAATGGAGGTGTGTGAAGTCACAGAATGGAGGTGTGTGAAGTCACAAAATGGAGGTGTGTGAAGTCATAGAATGGAGGTGTGTGAGTCACAGAATGGAGGTGTGTGAAGTCACAGAAAGGAGGTGGGTGAAGTCAGAATGGACGTGTGTGAAGTCACAGAATGGAGGTGTGTGTACTCAGAATGGAGGTGTGTGAAGTCATAGAATGGAGGTGTGTGAAGTCATAGAATGGAGGTGAGTGAAGTCACAGAATGGAGATGTGTGATGTCACAGAATGGAGGCGTGTGAAGTCACAGAAAGGAGGTGGGTGAAGTCAGAATGGACGTGTGTGAAGTCACAGAATGAGGTGTGTGTACTCAGAATGAGGTGTGTGAAGTCACAAAATGGAGGTGTGTGAAGTCATAGAATGGAGGTGTGTGAAGTCACAGAATGGAGGTGTGTGAAGTCACAGAAAGGAGGTGGGTGAAGTCAGAATGGACGTGTGTGAAGTCACAGAATGGAGGTGTGTGTACTCAGAATGGAGGTGTGTGAAGTCATAGAATGGAGGTGTTGTGAAGTCATAGAATGGAGGTTAGTAGTGAAGTGGTCACAGAATGGAGATGTGTGATGTCACAGAATGGAGGCGTGTGAAGTCACAGAATGGAGGTGTGTGAAGTCACAGAATGTAGGTGTGTGAAGTCATAGAAGATAGTGTGTGAAGGACACAGAATGGAGGTGTGTGAAGTCAGAATGGAGGTGTGTGAAGTCACAGAATGAATGTGTGTGAAGTCAGAGAATGGAGGTGTGTGAAGTCATAGAATGGAGGTGTAGTGAAGTCATAGAATGGGATGTTTGTGAAGTAAGAATGGAGGTGTGTGAAGTCACAAACTGGAGGTGTGTGAAGTCAGAGAATAGAGGTGTGTGAAGTCAAAATTGTGGTGTGTGAAGTCATAGAATGGAGGTGTGTGAACTCATAGAAATTGAGGTGTGTGAAGTCACGGAATGGAGGTGTTTGAAGTTTAAATGGTGGTGTGTAAAGTCACAGAATGGAGGTGTGTGAAGTCACAGAATGGAGGTGTGTGAAATCAAAATGGTGGTGTGTGAAGTCATACAATGAATGTGTGTGAAGTCACAGAATGGCGGTATGTGAAGTCGTAGAATGGAGGGTGTGTGAAGTCACCGAAGGCAGGTGAATGAAGTCACATAATGGAGGTGTGTGAAATCAGAATGGACGTGTGTGACGTCATAGAATGAAAGTGTGTGAAGTCACAAACTGGAGGTATGTTGAAGTCACAGAATGAAGGTGTGTTGAAATCAAAATGGTGGTGTGTGAAGTCACAGAATGAATGTGTGTGAAGTCACAGAATGGAGGTATGTGAAGTCATAAAATGGAGGTGTGTGAAGTCACCGAAGGCAGTGTGAATGAAGTCACATAATGGAGGTCTTTGAAGTCATAGATGGAGGTGTGTGAAGTCATAGAATGGAGGTGTGTGAAGTGAAATTGGAGGGGTGTGAAGTCGGAGAATGGAGCTGTGTGTAATCATAGAAAAGAGGTGGGTGAAGTCATAGAATGAAGGTGTGTGAAGTCATGGAATAGCGGTGTGTGTGAAATCACAGAATGGTGGTGTGTGTAAAGTCACAGAATGGAGGTGTGTGAAGTCACAGAATGGAGGTGTGTGAACTCATAGAATGGAGGGGGTGTGAAGTCACAGAATGGAGGGTGTGTGAAGTCAAAGAATGGAGGTGTGTGAACTCACAGAATGGAGGTGTGTGATGTCATAGATTGGAGGTATGTGAAGTCTCAGAATGGAGGTGTGTCAAGTCACAGAAAGAACGTGTGTGAAGTCAGAATGGAAGTGTGCGAAGACATAGAATGGAGGTGTGTGAAGTCAGAATGAAGGTGTGTGAAGTCAAAATGGAGGTGTGTGAAGTCACAATGGAGGGTGTGTGAAGCCATAGAATGGAGGAGTATGAAGTCACAGAATGGAGGTGTGTGAAATCATAGAATGGTGGTGTGTGAAGTTATAGAATGATGGGCATGAAGTTATAGAATGGAGGAGTGTGAAGTCACAGAATGGAGGTGTGTGAAGTCATAGAATGGAGGTGAGTGAAGTCAAGGAATGGATGATTGTGAAGTAAGAATGGAGGTGTGTGAAGTCACAGAATGGAGATGTGTGAAGTCTCAGAATGGAGGCATGTGAAGTTACAGAATGGAGGTGTGTGAAGTCATAGAAGGCAGCTGTGTGAAGTCACAGAATGGAGGTGTGTGAAGTCAAAATGGAGGTGTGTGAAGTCACAGAATGAATGTGTGTGAAGTCACAGAATGGAGGTATGTGAAGTCATAGAATGGAGGTGTGTGAAGTCACAAACTGGAGGTGTGTGAAGTCACAGAATGTAGGTGTGTGAAGTCAAAATTGTGGTGTGTGAGGTCACAGAATGAATGTGTGTGAAGTCACAGAATGGAGGTATGTGAAGTCATAGAATGGAGGTGTGTGAAGTCACAGAAGGCAGGTGAATGAAGTCACAAAATGGAGGTGTTTGAATTCATAGATGGGGGTGTGTGAAGTCATAGAATGGAGGTGTGTGAAGTCACAGAATGGAGGTGTGTGAAATCAAAAAATGGAGGTGTGTGAGGTCACAGAAAGGACATGTGTGAAGTCATAGAATGGAGGTGTGTGAAGTCATGGAATGGATGTGTGTGAAGTCATAGAGTACAGCTGTGTGAAGTCTTAGAATGGAGGTATGTGAAGTCATAGAATGGAGGTGCGGGAAGTCATAGAATATAGGTGTGTGAAGTCAAAGAATGGAGGGGTGTAAAGTCACAGAATGGAGGTGTGTGAAGTCACAGAATGGAGGTATGTGAAGTCAAAATTGAGGTGTGTGAACTCATAGAATGGAGGTGTGTGAACTCATAGAATTGAGGTGTGTGAAGTCATGGAATGGAGGTGTGTGAAGTCAAAGAATGGAGGTGTGTGAAGTCAAACAACGGAGGTGTGTGAAGTCACAGAAAGGAGGTGTGTGAAGTCATAGAACGGAGGTGTGTGAAGTCACAGAATGGAGGTGTGTGAAGTCACAGAATGGAGGTGTGTGAAGTCAAAATGGTGGTGTGTAAAGTCAGAGAATGGAGGTGTGTGAAGTCACCGAAGGCAGGTGAATGAAGTCACATAATGGAGGTGTGTGAAATCAGAATGGACGTGTGTGACGTCATAGAATGAAAGTGTGTGAAGTCACAAACTGGAGGTATGTGAAGTCACAGAATGAAGTGTGTGAAATCAAAATGGTGGTGTGTGAAGTCACAGAATGAATGTGTGTGAAGTCACAGAATGGAGGTATGTGAAGTCATAAAATGGAGGTGTGTGAAGTCACCGAAGGCAGGTGAATGAAGTCACATAATGGAGGTCTTTGAAGTCATAGATGGAGGTGTGTGAAGTCATAGAATGGAGGTGTGTGAAGTGAAATTGGAGGGGTGTGAAGTCGGAGAATGGAGCTGTGTGTAATCATAGAAAAGAGGTGGGTGAAGTCATAGAATGAAGGTGTGTGAAGTCATGGAATAGCGGTGTGTGAAGTCATAGAATGGAGGGGTATGAAGTCATAGACTGGAGGTGTGTGAAATCACAGAATGGAGAAGTGTGAACACAGAATGGAGGTATGTGAAATCACAGAATGGAGGTGTGTGAAGTCACAGAAGAGAGGTGTGTGAAGTCCTAGAATGGAGGTGTGTAAAGTCACAGAAGAGAAGTGTGTGAAGTCACAGAATAGAGTTGTTTGAAGTCACAGAATGGAGGTGTGTGAAGTCATAGAATGGAGGTGTGTGAAGTCACAGAATGGAGGTGTGTGAAGTCACAGAATGGAGGTGTGTGAACTCATAGAATGGAGGGGTGTGAAGTCACAGAATGGAGGTGTGTGAAGTCAAAGAATGGAGGTGTGTGAACTCACAGAATGGAGGTGTGTGATGTCATAGAATGGAGGTATGTGAAGTCTCAGAATGGAGGTGTGTCAAGTCACAGAAAGAACGTGTGTGAAGTCAGAATGGAAGTGTGCGAAGACATAGAATGGAGGTGTGTGAAGTCACAATGGAGGTGTGTGAAGCCATAGAATGGAGGAGTATGAAGTCACAGAATGGAGGTGTGTGAAATCATAGAATGGTGGTGTGTGAAGTTATAGAATGGATGGGCATGAAGTTATAGAATGGAGGAGTGTGAAGTCACAGAATGGAGGTGTGTGAAGTCATAGAATGGAGGTGAGTGAAGTCATGGAATGGATGATTGTGAAGTAAGAATGGAGGTGTGTGAAGTCACAGAATGGAGATGTGTGAAGTCTCAGAATGGAGGCATGTGAAGTTACAGAATGGAGGTGTGTGAAGTCATAGAAGGCAGCTGTGTGAAGTCACAGAATGGAGGTGTGTGAAGTCAAAATGGAGGTGTGTGAAGTCACAGAATGAATGTGTGTGAAGTCACAGAATGGAGGTATGTGAAGTCATAGAATGGAGGTGTGTGAAGTCACAAACTGGAGGTGTGTGAAGACACAGAATGTAGGTGTGTGAAGTCAAAATTGTGGTGTGTGAGGTCACAGAATGAATGTGTGTGAAGTCACAGAATGGAGGTATGTGAAGTCATAGAATGGAGGTGTGTGAAGTCACAGAAGGCAGGTAAATGAAGTCACAAAATGGAGGTGTTTGAAGTCATAGATGGGGGTGTGTGAAGTCATAGAATGGAGGTGTGTGAAGTCACAGAATGGAGGTGTGTGAAATCAAAAAATGGAGGTGTGTGAGGTCACAGACAGGACATGTGTGAAGTCATAGAATGGAGGTGTGTGAAGTCATGGAATGGATGTGTGTGAAGTCATAGAGTACAGCTGTGTGAAGTCTTAGAATGGAGGTATGTGAAGTCATAGAATGGAGGTGCGGGAAGTCATAGAATATAGGTGTGTGAAGTCAAAGAATGGAGGGGTGTAAAGTCACAGAATGGAGGTGTGTGAAGTCACAGAATGGAGGTATGTGAAGTCAAAATTGAGGTGTGTGAACTCATAGAATGGAGGTGTGTGAACTCATAGAATTGAGGTGTGTGAAGTCATGGAATGGAGGTGTGTGAAGTCAAAGAATGGAGGTGTGTGAAGTCAAACAACGGAGGTGTGTGAAGTCACAGAAAGGAGGTGTGTGAAGTCATAGAACGGAGGTGTGTGAAGTCACAGAATGGAGGTGTGTGAAGTCACAGAATGGAGGTGTGTGAAGTCAAAATGGTGGTGTGTAAAGTCAGAGAATGGAGGTGTGTGAACTCATAGAATTGAGGTGTGTGAAGTCACAGAATGGAGGTGTGTGAAGTCACAGAATGGAGGTGTGTGAAGTCAAAATGGTGGTGTGTAAAGTCACAGAATGGAGGTGTGTGAAGTCACAGAATGGAGGTGTGTGAAATCAAAATGGTGGTGTGTGAAGTCATACAATGAATGTGTGTGAAGTCACAGAATGGCGGTATGTGAAATCGTAGAATGGAGGTGTGTGAAGTCAACGAAGGCAGGTGAATGAAATCACATAATGGAGGTGTGTGAAGTCAGAATGGATGTGTGTGATGTCGTAGAATGGAAGTGTGTGAAGTCACAAACTGGAGGTGTGTGAAGTCACAGAATGGAGTGTGTGAAATCAAAATGGTGGTGTGTGAAGTCACCGAATGAATGTGTGTGAAGTCACAGAATGGAGGTATGTGAAGTCATAGAATGGAGGTGTGTGAAGTCACCGAAGGCAGGTGAATGAAGTCACATAATGGAGGTCTTTGAAGTCATAAATGGAGGTGTGTGAAGTCATAGAATGGAGGTGTGTGAAGTCAAATTGGAGGGGTGTGAAGTCGGAGAATGGAGCTGTGTGAAATCATAGAATGGAGGTGGGGGAAGTCATAGAATCGAGGTGTGTGAAGTCATGGAATAGAGGTGTGTGAAGTCATAGAATGGAGGGGTATGAAGTCATAGAATGGAGGTGTGTGAAATCACAGAATGGAGGATTGTGAACACAGAATGGAGGTATGTGAAATCACAGAATGGAGATGTGTGAAGTCACAGAATGGAGGTGTGTGAAGTCCTAGAATGGAGGTGTGTGAAGTCACAGAATAGAGTTGTTTGAAGTCACAGAATGGAGTTGTGTGAAGTCCGAATGGAGGTGTGTGAAGTCACAGAATGGAGGTGTGTGAAGTCACAGAATGGAGGTGTGTGAACTCATAGAATGGAAGGGTGTGAAGTCACAGAATGGAGGTGTGTGAAGTCACGGAATGGAGCTGTGTGAAGTCACAGAATGGAGGTGTGTGAAGTCATAGAATGGAGGTATGTGAACTCACAGAATGGAGGTGTGTCAAGTCACAGAAAGAAGGTGTGTTAAGTCAGAATGGAAGTGTGCGAAGACATAGAATGGAGGTGTGTGAAGTCAGAATGAAGGTGTGTGAAGTCAAAATGGAGGTGTGTGAAGTCACAGAATGGAGGTGTGTGAAGCCATAGAATCGAGAAGTATGAAGTCACAGAATGGAGGTGTGTGAAATCATAGAATGGAGGTGTGTGAAGTCACAGAATGGAGGTGTTTGAAGTCATAGATTGGAGATGTGTGAAGTCAAAATGGATGTGTGAAATCATAGAATGGAGGTGTGTGAAGTCAAAGAATGGAGATGTGTGAAGTCATAGAGTGGAGGTGTGTGAAGTCCTAGAATTGAGGTGTGTGAATTCATACAATGGAGGTGTTTGAAGGCCTAGAAAGGAGGTGTGTGAAGTCATAGAATGGAGGTGTGTGAAGTCAGAGAATGCAGTTGTTTGAAGTCACAGAATGGAGGTCTGTGAAGTCAGAGAATGGAGATGTGTGAACTCAGAATGGAGGTGTGTGAAGTCAGAATGGACGTGTGTGAAGTCACAGAATGGAGGTGTGTGTACTCAGAATGGAGGTGTGTGAAGTCATAGAATGGAGGTTTGTGAAGTCACAGAATGGAGGTGTGTGAAGTCATAGAATGGAGGTGAGTTAAGTCATAGAATGGATGTTTGTGAAGTAAGATTGGAGGCGTGTGAAGTCACAGTATGGAGGTGTGTGAAGTCATAGAAGGCAGGTGTGTAAAGTCACAGAATGTAGGTGTGTGAGGTCAGAATGGAGGTGTGTGAAGTCACAGAATAAAAGGGTGTGAAGTCACAGAATGGAGGTATGTGAAGTCATAGAATGAAGGTGTGTGAAGTCACAAACTGGAGGTGTGTGAAGTCACAGAATGGAGGTGTGTGAAGTCAAAATTGTGGTGTGTGTAGTCACAGAATGAATGTGTGTGAAGTCACAGAATGGAGGTATGTGAAGTCATAGAATTGAGGTGTGTGAAGTCAGCGAAGGCAGGTGAATGAAGTCACATAATGGAGGAATTTGAAGTCATAGATGGGGGTGTGTGAAGTCATAGAATGGAGGTGTGTGAAGTCACAGAATGGAGGTGTGTGAAATCAAATAATGGAGGTGTGTGAGGTCACAGAAAGGACATGTGTGAAGTCATAGAATGGAGGTGTGTGAAGTTATGGAATGGATGTGTGTGAAGTCATAGAATACAGCTGTGTGAAGTCATAGAATGGAGGTATGTGAAGTCAGTGAATGGAGGTGTGTGAAGTCAAAAACGGAGGTGTGTGAAGTCCCAGAAAGGAGGTGTGTGAAGTCACAGAATAGAGGTGTGTGAAGTCAGAGAATGGATGTGTGTGAAGTCATAGAATAGAGGTGTGTGAAGTCACAGAATGGAGGTGTGTGAAGTAACAGAATGAATGTGTGTGAAGTCACAGAATGGAGGTGTGTGAACTCATAGAATGCAGGTGTGTGAACTCATAGAATTGAGGTGTGTGAAGTCATGGAATGGAGGTGTGTGAAGTCAAAGAATGGAGGTGTGTGAAGTCACACAACGGAGGTGTGTGAAGTCACAGAAAGGAGGTGTTTGAAGTCATAGAACGGAGGTGAGTGAAGTGAGAGATTAGGTGTGTGTGAAGTCATAGAATAGAGGTGTGTGCAGTCACAGAATGGAGGTGTGTGAAGTCACAGAATGGAGGTGTGTGAAGTCAAAATGGTGGTGTGTAAAGTCACAGAATGGAGGTGTGTGAAGTCACAGAATGGAGGTGTGTGAAATCAAAATGGTGGTGTGTGAAGTCATACAATGAATGTGTGTGAAGTCACAGAATGGCGGTATGTGAAGTCGTAGAATGGAGGTGTGTGAAGTCACCGAAGGCAGGTGAATGAAGTCACATAATGGAGGTCTTTGAAGTCATAGATGGAGGTGTGTGAAGTCACATAATGGAGGTGTGTGAAGTCAGAATGGACGTGTGTGATGTCATAGAATGGAAGTGTGTGAAGCCACAAACTGGAGGTGTGTGAAGTCACAGAATGGAGTGTGTGAAATCAAAATGGTGGTGTGTGAAGTCACAGAATGAATGTGTGTGAAGTCACAAAATGGAGGTATGTGAAGTCATAGAATGGAGGTGTGTGAAGTCACCAAAGGCAGGTGAATGAAGTCACAAAATGGAGGTCTTTGAAGTCATAGATGGAGGTGTGTGAAGTCACAGAATGGAGGTGTGTGAAGTCAAATTGGAGGGGTGTGAAGTCGGAGAATATAGCTGTGTGAAATCATAGAATGGAGGTGGGTGAAGTCATAGAATGGAGGTGTGTGAAGTCATGGAATAGAGGTGTGTGAAGTCATAGAATGGAGGGGTATGAAGTCATAGAATGGAGGTGTGTGAAATCACAGAATGGAGGAGTGTGAACACAGAATGGAGGTATGTGAAATCACAGAATGGAGGTGTGTGAAGTCACAGAAGAGAGGTGTGTGAAGTCCTAGAATGGAGGTGTGTGAAGTCACAGAAGAGAAGTGTGTGAAGTCACAGAATAGAGTTGTTTGAAGTCACAGAATGGAGGTGTGTGATGTCATAGAATGGAGGTGTGTGAAGTCACAGAATGGAGGTGTGTGAAGTCACAGAATGGAGGTGTGTGAACTCATAGAATGGAGGTGTGTGAAGTCACAGAATGGAGGTGTGTGAAGTCAAAGAATGGAGGTGTGTGAAGTCACAGAATGGAGGTGTGTGAAGTCATAGAATGGAGGTATGTGAAGTCACAGAATGGAGGTGTGTCAAGTCACAGAAAGAACGTGTGTGAAGTCAGAATGGAAGTGTGCGAAGACATAGAATGGAGGTGTGTGAAGTCAGAATGAAGGTGTGTGAAGTCACAGAATGGAGGTGTGTGTACTCAGAATGGAGGTGTGTGAAGTCATAGAATGGATGTGTGTGAAGTCATAGAATGGAGGTGAGTGAAGTCATAGAATGGATGTTTGTGAAGTAAGAATGGAGGTGTGTGAAGTCACAGAATGGAGATGTGTGGAGTCACAAACTGGAGGTGTGTGAAGTCACAGAATGGAGGTGTGTGAAGTCAAAATTGTGGTGTGTGAAGTCATAGAATGGAGGTGTGTGAACTCATAGAATTGAGGTGTGTGAAGTCAGGGAATGGAGGTGTGTGAAGTCAAAGAATGGAGGTGTGTGAAGTCAAACAACGGAGGTGTGTGAAGTCACAGAAAGAGGTGTGTGAAGTCATAGAACGGAGGTGTGTGAAGTGAGAGATTAGGTGTGTGTGAAGTCACAGAATGGAGCTATATGAATTCATAGAATGGAGGTGTGTGAAGTCATCGATTGGAGGTGTGTGAAGTCACAGAATGGAGGTGATTGAAGTCATAGAATGCAGCTGTGTGAAGTCCGAGAATGGAGGTGTGTGAAGTCATAGAATGGAGGTGTGTGAAATCACAGAATGGTGGTGTGTGAAGTCACAGAATGGAGGCTTGTGAAGTCACAGAATGGAGGCGTGTGAACTCGTAGAATGGAGGTGTTTGAAGTCAAAGAATGGAGGTGTGTGACGTCACAGATGGAGGTGTGTGAAGTCAGAGAATGGAGGTGTGTGAGGCCATAGAATAGAGGTGTGTGAAGTCACAGAATGGAGGTGTGTGAAGTCACAGAAAGGTGGTGTCTGAAGTCAGAATGGAGGTGTGCGTAGTCGTAGAATGGAGGTGTGTAAATTCATAGAATGGAGGTGTGTGAATTCATGGAATGGAGGTGTTTGAAGTCATAGAATGGAGGTGTGTTTAGTCATAGAATGGAGGTTTGTGAAGTCACAATGGAGGTGTCTGAGTCATAGAATGGAGGTGTGTGAAGTTACAGAATGGAGGTGTTTGACGTCATACATTGGAGGTGTGTGAAGTCAAAATGGATGTGTGAAGTCACAGAATGGAGATGTGTGAAGTCAAAGAATGGAGATGTGTGAAGTCATATAGTGGAGCTGTGTGAAATCCTAGAATGGAGGTGTGTGAAGTCATAGAATGGAGGTGTGTGAAGTCAAAATTGTGGTGTGTGAAGTCATAGAATGGAGGTGTGTGAACTCATAGAATTGAGGTGTGTGAAGTCATGGAATGGAGGTGTGTGAAATCAAAGAATGGAGGTGTGTGAAGTCAAACAACGGAGGTGTGTGAAGTCACAGAAAGGAGATGTGTGAAGTCATAGAACCGAGTTGTGTGAAGTGAGAGATTAGGTGTGTGTGAAGTCATTGAATAGAGGTGTGTGAAGTCACAGAATGGAGGTGTGTGAAGTCACAGAATGGAGGTGTGTGAAGTCAAAAGGTGGTGTGTAAAGTCACAGAATGGAGGTGTGTGAAGTCACAGAATGGAGGTGTGTGAAACCAAAATGGTGGTGTGTGAAGTCATACAATGAATGTGTGTGAAGTCACAGAATGGCGGTATGTGAAGTCGTAGAATGGAGGTGTGTGATGTCACCGACGGCAAGTGAATGAAGTCACATAATGGAGATGTGTGAAGTCAGAATGGACGTGTGTGAACTCATAGAATGGAAGTGTGTGAAGTCACAAACTGGAGGTGTGTGAAGTCACAGAATGGAGTGTGTGAAATCAAAATGGTGGTGTGTGAAGTCACAGAATGAATGTGTGTGAAGTCACAGAATGGAGGTATGTGAAGTCATAGAATGCAGGTGTGTGAAGTCACCGAATGCAGGTGAATGAAGTCACATAGTGGACGTCTTTGAAGTCATAGATGGAGGTGTGTGAAGTCATAAAATGGAGGTGTGTGAAGTCAAATTGGAGGGGTGTGAAGTCGGAGAATGCAGCTGTGTGAAATCATAGAATGGAGGTGTGTGAAGTCAAAGAATGGAGATGTGTGAAGTCATAGAGTGGAGGTGTGTGAAGTCCTAGAATTGAGGTGTGTGAATTCATACAATGGAGGTGTTTGAAGGCCTAGAAAGGAGGTGTGTGAAGTCATAGAATGGAGGTGTGTGAAGTCAGAGAATGCAGTTGTTTGAAGTCACAGAATGGAGGTCTGTGAAGTCAGAGAATGGAGATGCGTGAACTCAGAGAAAGAAGGTGTGTGAATTCAAAGAATGGAGGTGTGTGAAGTCACAGAATGGAGGTGTGTGAAGTAACAAATGGAGGTGTGTGATGTCATAGAATGGAGGTGTGTGAAGTCACAGAATGGAGGTGTGTGAAGTCACAGAAAGGAGGTGTGTGAAGTCAGAATGGACGTGTGTGAAGTCACAGAATGGAGGTGTGTGTACTCAGAATGGAGGTGTGTGAAGTTATAGAATGGAGGTTTGTGAAGTCACAGAATGGAGGTGTGTGAAGTCATAGAATGGAGGTGAGTTAAGTCATAGAATGGATGTTTGTGAAGTAAGAATGGAGGCGTGTGAAGTCACAGTATGGAGGTGTGTGAAGTCATAGAAGGCAGGTGTGTAAAGTCACAGAATGGAGGTGTGTGATGTCAGAATGGAGGTGTGTGAAGTCACAGAATAAAAGGGTGTGAAGTCACAGAATGGAGGTATGTGAAGTCATAGAATGGAGGTGTGTGAAGTCACAAACTGGAGGAGTGTGAAGTCACAGAATGGAGGTGTGTGAAGTCAAAATTGTGGTGTGTGTAGTCACAGAATGAATGTGTGTGAAGTCACAGAATGGAGGTATGTGAAGTCATAGAATGGAGGTGTGTGAAGTCACCGAAGGCAGGTGAATGAAGTCACATAATGGAGGAATTTGAAGTCATAGGTGGGGGTGTGTGAAGTCATAGAATTGAGGTATGTGAAGTCACAGAATGGAGGTGTGTGAAATCAAACAATGGAATTGTGTGAGGTCACAGAAAGGACATGTGTGAAGTCATAGAATGGAGGTGTGTGAAGTTATGGAATGGATGTGTGTGAAGTCATAGAATACAGCTGTGTGAAGTCATAGAATGGAGGTGTGTGAAGTCAGTGAATGGAGGTGTGTGAAGTCAAAAACGGAGGTGTGTGAAGTAGCAGAAAGGAGGTGTGTGAAGTCACAGAATAGAGGTGTGTGAAGTCAGAGAATGGATGTGTGTGAAGTCATAGAATAGAGGTGTGTGAAGTCACAGAATGGAGGTGTGTGAAGTCACAGAATGAATGTGTGAAGTCACAGAATGGAGGTATGTGAAGTCATAGAATGGAGGTGTGTGAAGTCCTAGAATGGAGGTGTGTGAGGTCATAGATTGGAGGTGTGTGATATCACAGAATGGTGGTGTGTGAAGTCACAGAATGGAGGTGTGTGAAGTCACAGAATGGAGGCGTGTGAACTCATAGAATGGAGGTGTTTGAAGTCAAAAATGGAGGTGTGTGACATCACAGATGAAGGTGTGTGAAATCACAGAATGGAGGTGTGTGAAGTCATAGAATGGAGGTGTGTGAAGTCACAGAATGGAGGTGTGTAAAGTCACAGAATGGAGGTGTGTGAAGTCACAGAATGGAGGTATGTGAGGTCAAAATTGAGGTGTGTGAACTCATAGAATGGAGGTGTGTGAACTCATAGAATTGAGGTGTGTGAAGTCATGGAATGGAGGTGTGTGAAGTCAAAGAATGGAGGTGTGTGAAGTCACACAACGGAGGTGTGTGAAGTCACAGAAAGGAGGTGTTTGAAGTCATAGAACGGAGGTGAGTGAAGTGAGAGATTAGGTGTGTGTGAAGTCATAGAATAGAGGTGTGTGCAGTCACAGAATGGAGGTGTGTGAAGTCACAGAATGGAGGTGGGTGAAGTCAAAATGGTGGTGTGTAAAGTCACAGAATGGAGGTGTGTGAAGTCACAGAGTGGAGGTGTGTGAAATCAAAATGGTGGTGTGTGAAGTCATACAATGAATGTGTGTGAAGTCACAGAATGGCGGTATGTGAAGTCGTAGAACGGAGGTGTGTGAAGTCACCGAAGGCAGGTGAATGAAGTCACATAATGGAGGTCTTTGAAGTCATAGATGGAGGTGTGTGAAGTCACATAATGGAGGTGTGTGAAGTCAGAATGGACGTGTGTGATGTCATAGAATGGAAGTGTGTGAAGTCACAAACTGGAGGTGTGTGAAGTCACAGAATGGAGTGTGTGAAATCAAAATGGTGGTGTGTGAAGTCACAGAATGAATGTGTGTGAAGTCACAAAATGGAGGTATGTGAAGTCATAGAATGGAGGTGTATGAAGTCACCAAAGGCAGGTGAATGAAGTCACATAATGGAGGTCTTTGAAGTCATAGATGGAGGTGTGTGAAGTCACAGAATGGAGGTGTGTGAAGTCAAATTGGAGGGGTGTGAAGACGGAGAATATAGCTGTGTGAAATCATAGAATGGAGGTGGGTGAAGTCATAGAATGGAGGTGTGTGAAGTCATGGAATAGAGGTGTGTGAAGTCATAGAATGGAGGGGTATGAAGTCATAGAATGGAGGTGTGTGAAATCACAGAATGGAGGAGTGTGAACACAGAATGGAGGTATGTGAAATCACAGAATGGAGGTGTGTGCAGTCACAGAAGTGAGGTGTGTGAAGTCCTAGAATGGAGGTGTGTGAAGTCACAGAAGAGAAGTGTGTGAAGTCACAGAATAGAGTTGTTTGAAGTCACAGAATGGAGGTGTGTGAAGTCATAGAATGGAGGTGTATGAAGTCACAGAATGGAGGTTTGTGAAGTCACAGAATGGAGGTGTGTGAACTCATAGAATGGAGGTGTGTGAAGTCACAGAATGGAGGTGTGTGAAGTCAAAGAATGGAGGTGTGTGAAGTCACAGAATGGAGGTGTGTGAAGTCATAGAATGGAGGTATGTGAAGTCACAGATTGGAGGTGTGTCAAGTCACAGAAAGAACGTGTGTGAAGTCAGAATGGAAGTGTGCGAAGACATAGAATGGAGGTGTGTGAAGTCAGAATGAAGGTGTGTGAAGTCAAAATGGAGGTGTGTGAAGTCACAGAATGGAGGTGTGTGAAGCCATAGAATGGAGGAATATGAAGTCACAGAATGGAGGTGTGTGAAATCATAGAATGGAGTTGTGTGAAGTCATAGAATGGAGGGGCATGAAGTTATAGAATGGAGGTATGTGAAGTCACAGAATGGAGGTGTTTGAAGTCATAGATTGGAGATGTGTGAAGTCAAAATGGATGTGTGAAATCATAGAATGGAGGTGTGTGAGGTCAAAGAATGGAGATGTGTGAAGTCATAGAGTGGAGGTGTGTGAAGTCCTAGAATGGAGGTGTGTGAATTCATACAATGGAGGTGTGTGAAGTCCTAGAAAGGAGGTGTGTGAAGTCATAGAATGGAGGTGTGTGAAGTCAGAGAATGCAGTTGTTTGAAGTCACAGACTGGAGGTTTGTGAAGTCAGAGAATGGAGGTGTGTGAACTCATAGAAAGAAGGTGTGTGAATTCAAAGAATGGAGGTGTGTGAAGTCACAGAATTGAGGTGTGCGCAGTCACAGAATGGAGGTGTGTGAAGTCATAGAATGGAGGTGGGTGATGTCACAGAATCGAGGTGTTTGAAGTCACAGAATGGAGGTGTGTGAACTCATAGAATGGAAGGGTGTGAAGTCACAGAATGGAGGTGTGTGAAGTCACAGAATGGAGCTGTGTGCAGTCACAGAATGGAGGTGTGTGAAGTCATAGAATGGAGGTATGTGAAGTCACAGAATGGAGGTGTGTCAAGTCACAGAAAGAAGGTGTGTGAAGTCACAATGGAAGTGTGCGAAGACATAGAATGGAGGTGTGTGAAGTCAGAATGAAGGTGTGTGAAGTCAAAATGGAGGTGTGTGAAGTCCTAGAACTGAGGTGTGTGAATTCATACAATGGAGGTGTGTGAAGGCCTAGAAAGGAGGTGTGTGAAGTCATAGAATAGAGGTGTGTGAAGTCAGAGAATGCAGTTGTTTGAAGTCACAGAATGGAGGTCTGTGAAGTCAGAGAATGGAGGTGTGTGAACTCAGAGAAAGAAGGTGTGTGAATTCAAAGAATGGAGGTGTGTGAAGTCACAGAATGGAGGTGTGTGAAGTCACAAAATGGAGGTGTGTGAAGTCATAGAATGGAGGTGTGTGAAGTCACAGAATGGAGGTGTGTGAAGTCACAGAAAGGAGGTGGGTGAAGTCAGAATGGACGTGTGTGAAGTCACAGAATGGAGGTGTGTGTACTCAGAATGGAGGTGTGTGAAGTCATAGAATGGAGGTGTGTGAAGTCATAGAATGGAGGTGAGTGAAGTCATAGAATGGATGTTTGTGAAGTAAGAATGGAGGTGTGTGAAGTCACAGAATGGAGATGTGTGATGTCACAGAATGGAGGCGTGTGAAGTCACAGAATGGAGGTGTGTGAAGTCATAGAAGGTAAGTGTGAGAAGACACAGAATGGAGGTGTGTGAAGTCAGAATGGAGGTGTGTGAAGTCACAGAATGAATGTGTGTGAAGTCAGAGAATGGAGGTATGTGAAGTCATAGAATGGAGACGTGTGGAGTCAGAAACTGGTGGTGTGTGAAGTCACAGAATGGAGGTGTGTGAAGTCAAAATTGTGGTGTGTGAAGTCATAGAATGGAAGTGTTTGAAGTCATAGAATGGAGCTGTGTGAAGTCCGAGAATGGAGGTGTGTCAAGTCACAGAATGGAGGTGTGTGAAGTCACAGAATGGAGGAGTGTAAACTCGTAGAATGGAGGTGTTTGAAGTCAAAGAACGGAGGTGTGTGAAGTCAAACAACGGAGGTGTGTGAAGTCATAGAAAGAGGTGTGTGAAGTCATAGAACGGAGGTGTGTGAAGTGAGAGATTAGGTGTGTGTGAAGTCACAGAATGGAGCTATATGAAGTCATAGAATGGAGGTGTGTGAAGTCATCGATTGGAGGTGTGTGAAGTCACAGAATGGAGGTGATTGAAGTCATAGAATGGAGCTGTGTGAAGTCCGAGAATGGAGGTGTGTGAAGTCATAGAATGGAGGTGTGTGAAATCACAGAATGGTGGTGTGTGAAGTCACAGAATGGAGGTGTGTGAAGTCACAGAATGGAGGCGTGTGAACTCGTAGAATGGAGGTGTTTGAAGTCAAAGAATGGAGGTGTGTGACGTCACAGATGGAGGTGTGTGAAGTCACAGAATGGAGGTGTGTGAGGCCATAGAATAGAGGTGTGTGAAGTCACGGAATGGAGGTGTGTGAAGTCACAGAAAGGTGGTGTCTGAAGTCAGAATGGAGGTGTGCGAAGTCGTAGAATGGAGGTGTGTGAATTCATAGAATGGAGGTGTGTGAATTCATGGAATGGAGGTGTTTGAAGTCATAGAATGGAGGTGTGTTTAGTCATAGAATGGAGGTTTGTGAAGTCACAATGGAGGTGTCTGAGTCATAGAATGGAGGTGTGTGAAGTCACAGAATGGAGGTGTTTGACGTCATACATTGGAGGTGTGTGAAGTCAAAATGGATGTGTGAAGTCACAGAATGGAGATGTGTGAAGTCAAAGAATGGAGATGTGTGAAGTCATATAGTGGAGCTGTGTGAAATCCTAGAATGGAGGTGTGTGAAGTCATAGAATGGAGGTGTGTGAAGTCAAAATTGTGGTGTGTGAAGTCATAGAATGGAGGTGTGTGAACTCATAGAATTGAGGTGTGTGAAGTCATGGAATGGAGGTGTGTGAAATCAAAGAATGGAGGTGTGTGAAGTCAAACAACGGAGGTGTGTGAAGTCACAGAAAGGAGATGTGTGAAGTCATAGAACCGAGTTGTGTGAAGTGAGAGATTAGGTGTGTGTGAAGTCATTGAATAGAGGTGTGTGAAGTCACAGAATGGAGGTGTGTGAAGTCACATAATGGAGGTGTGTGAAGTCAAAAGGTGGTGTGTAAAGTCACAGAATGGAGGTGTGTGAAGTCACAGAATGGAGGTGTGTGAAACCAAAATGGTGGTGTGTGAAGTCATACAATGAATGTGTGTGAAGTCACAGAATGGCGGTATGTGAAGTCGTAGAATGGAGGTGTGTGAAGTCACCGACGGCAGGTGAATGAAGTCACATAATGGAGGTGTGTGAAGTCAGAATGGACGTGTGTGAACTCATAGAATGGAAGTGTGTGAAGTCACAAACTGGAGGTGTGTGAAGTCACAGAATGGAGTGTGTGAAATCAAAATGGTGGTGTGTGAAGTCACAGAATGAATGTGTGTGAAGTCACAGAATGGAGGTATGTGAAGTCATAGAATGGAGGTGTGTGAAGTCACCGAAGGCAGGTGAATGAAGTCACATAGTGGAGGTCTTTGAGGTCATAGATGGAGGTGTGTGAAGTCATAGAATGGAGGTGTGTGAAGTCAAATTGGAGGGGTGTGAAGTCGGAGAATGGAGCTGTGTGAAATCATAGAATGGAGTGGGTGAAGTCATAGAATGGAGGTGTGTGAAGTCATGGAATAGCGGTGTGTGAAGTCATAGAATGGAGGGGTATGAAGTCATAGAATGGAGGTGTGTGAAATCACAGATTGGAGGAGTGTCAACACAGAATGGAGGTATGTGAAATCACAGAATGGAAGTGTTTGAAGTCATAGAATGGAGCTGTGTGAAGTCCGAGAATGGAGGTGTGTGAAGTCATAGAATGGAGGTGTGTGAAATCACAGAATGGTGGTGTGTGAAGTCACAGAATGGAGGTGTGTGAAGTCATAGAATGGAGGCGTGTGAACTCGTAGAATGGAGGTGTTTGAAGTCAAAGAATGGAGGTGTGTGACGTCACAGGTGGAGGTGTGTGAAGTCACAGAATGGAGGTGTGTGAAGTCATAGAATAGAGGTGTGTGAAGTCACAGAATGGAGGTGTGTGAAGTCACAGAAAGGAGGTGTCTGAAGTCAGAATGGAGGTGTGCGAAGTCATAGAATGGAGGTGTGTGAATTCAGAATGGAGGTATGCGAAGTCATAGATGGAGGTGTGTAAAGTCATAGAATGGAGTTGTGTGAAGTCATGGAATGGAGATTTGTGAAGTAATAGAATGGAGGTGTGTGAAGTCACAGAATGGGGATGTATGAAGTCACAGAATGGAGGTGTGTGAAGTCAGAATGAAGATGTGTGAAGTCATAGATTGAGGGTTATGAAGTCATAGAATGGAGGTGTGTGAAGTCACAGAATGGATGTGTTTGAAGTCATAGATTGGAGGTGCGTGAAGTCAAAATGGATGTGTGAAGTCATAGAATGGAGGTGTGTGAAGTCAAAGAATGGAGATGTGTGAAGTCATAGAGTGGAGGTGTGTGAAGTCTTAGAATGGAGTTGTGTGAATTCATAGAATGGACGTGTGTGAAGTCCTAGAATGGAGGTGTGTGAAGTCCCAGAATGCAGGTGTTTGAAGTCAAAGAATGGAGGTGTGTGAAGTCAGAGAATGGTGGTGTGTGAAGTCAGAGAAAGGAGGTGTGTGAAGACACAGAATGGAGGTGTGTGAACTCAGAGAATGGAGGTGTGTGAAGTCAAAGAATGGATGTGTGATGTCACAGAATGGAGGTGTGTGAAGTAACAGAAAGGAGGTGTGTGAAGTCAGAATGGAGGTGTGCGAAGTCATAGAATGGAGGTGTGTGAAGTCACAATGAATGTATGTGAAGTCACAATGGAGGTGTGTGAAGTCATAGAATGGTGGTGTGTGAAGTGACAGAATGGAGGTGTGTGAAGTCATAGAATGGAGGTGTGTGAATTCAGAATGGAGGTGTGTGAAGTCACAGAATGGAGTTGTGTGAACTCAGAATGGAGGTGTGTGAAATCAAATGGTGGTGGGTGAAGTCACAGAATGAATGTGTGTGAAGTCACAGAATGGAGGTATGTGAAGTCATAGAATGGAGGTGTGTGAAGTGACCGAAGGCAGGTGAATGAAGTCACATAATGGAGGTGTGTGGAGTCAGAATGGACGTGTGTGATGTCACAGAATGGAGGTGTGTGAAGTCACAAACTGGAGGTGTGTGAAGTCACAGAATGGAGGTGTGTGAAGTCAAAATGGTGGTGTGTGAAGTCACAGAATGAATGTGTGTGAAGTCACAGAATGGAGGTATGTGAAGTCATAGAATGGAGGTGTGTGAAGTCAACGAAGGCAGGTGAATGAAGTCATGGAGGTGTTTGAAGTCATAGATGGAGGTGTGTGAAGTCATAGAATGGAGGTGTGTGAAGTCAAATTGGAGGGGTGTGAAGTCGAAGAATGGAGCTGTGTGAAATCATAGAATGGAGGTGGGTGAAGTCATGGAATGGAGGTGTGTGAAATCTTGGAATGCAGGTGTGTGAAGTCATAGAATGGAGGGGTATGAAGTCATAGAATGGAGGTGTGTGAATTCATAGAATGGAGGAGTGTGAACACAGAATGGAGGTATGTGAAATCACAGAATGGAGGTGTGTGAACTCACAGAATAGAGGTGTGTGAAGTCACAGATGGGGTTGTTTGAAGTCACAGAATGGAGGTGTGTGAAGTCAGAGAATGGTGGTGTGTGAAGTCACAGAATGGAGGTGTGTGAAGTCACAGAATGGAGGTGTGTGAAGTCATAGAATGGAGGTGTGTGAAGTCAAAGAATGGAGGTGTGTGAGGTCACAGAATGGAGGTGTGTGAAGTCACAGAATTGAGCTGTGTGAAGTCAGAACGGAGGTGTGTGAAGTCACACAATGGACGTGGGTGAACTCAGAATGGAGGTGTGTGAAGTCATAGAATGGAGGTGTGTAAAGTCATGGAATGGAGTTTTGTGAAGTCAGAACGGACGTGTGTGTAGTCAA